>NC_058132.1:53359895-53404468 GCF_016433145.1 Gracilinanus agilis
CCCCCCCCCCCAAGTCTTTTGGCCTCTCTCTTTGCCTCAGTTTCTTCATCTATAACGTAAGGGACTTGGAGTAGATGACCTTCAAGGTCCTTTTCAGTCTTGCTTTAAAAAAATTTTTTTTAGGCTCATACCTTCCATCTTCATAACAATTCTAAGACAGAAGAATGGCAAAGGCCAGGCAATCCAGGTTAAGCAACTTGCCCAGGATCACACAGTTAGGAAGTACCCAAGATGAGATTTGAACTCGGGTCGTCTGGACTGCAGGTCTGGCTCTCTATCCACTATGCTACCTAGCTGTTCATCCACTCTCCCAGCCTTGTCTTTATGTCCTTTCCTATCAGCTGAATTTTGATAGGAATGAGAGGCAGTCAGAATTTAAATTAGCCGGGAGGGAGCTTAGAGGCCAATTAGTCTAACCCTCTCATTTTACAGATGAGGAAATCAAGGCTCAGAGAAATTAACAATGATGGTGATGATGGCGATGATGATGATGATGATGATGATGATGATGATGATGATGGTCGTGGTGGTGGTAGGGGGAAGCTGAATAGTTCAGTGGATTGAGAGCCAGGCCTAGAGATGGGAAGTCCTGGGTTCAAGTCGCTTAACCCCCATTTGCCTAGATTTTACCACTCTTCTGCCTTGGAACCAATACTCAGTTTAAAAATGGTAATAATGATAACAGCTAGCGTTTATATAGTACTATAAGGTTTGCAAAGCTCTTTATAAACATCTCATTTGATCCTCAAAACAACCCCTGAGAGACAGGCACTATTATTATTCCCATTTTGTAGATGAGGAAATGGAACCAAAGATTAGGTGACCTGCTTGAGGTCATAGAGCTAGTTAAGGGACTGAGACAGAATTTGAACTCACATCTTCCTACCTCTGGCTCTAGAACTTTAGCCATTGTGCTTAAGGCCACCCAATGCAAAGAATTCAAACCTAGGTCTTCTAGGGCCAATGTCTTTTTCAGTGCATCACCCTGCCTTCACTTTTTATCAGAAGGGAGGTCAACCACTTCCAAACCAGCTCCCTCTTCCTAGGTACCATGGCAGCCAGGCCTAGCCCCAGCAAGGTCATGATGGAAGAACAGGAGGATTGGGAATCAGGAAATCTAGGCTTGGAAACTGGCTCTGCCATGAGCTACCTGTGTGACTTTGGCAAATCATATAACCCCTTAAAATCTCAGTTTCCCATTTTGTAAAATGAGAAGTTTTGAGTAGAGAGATGGGGCTTTTGGAGCCTTTTCCAGCTCTCATGATTCATGAACCCCAAATTGGCCCATCTCCTCTCCCTGTATCCAGCTTATACAAGAATCCCTTCTCCCAACCCACTGGGGGTTGAATTAATAGGAGAGTGGCACGTAGACCCCCAGAGTTCTCATGTTAAACATTCCCTATGCAGATGCTGCCTCTGCTACCAACTCTAAGTTTGATCCCAGACAAGTGACTGTCTTGGCTTCAATTTCCTTATCTCCAAAAGGAGGGTAATTTGTGTCCTGCCCCAGTGTGACTCCTGAGGCTCCAATAAGAGACATGATCAACTCCAGAGAAGGAGATCCTGGAGAGAAGAGAGTACTAAAGTGCCTGCTCTTCGATAAAACTCCTTGAAGTAAAGTCAGAGAAAGATATGAGCTCCCACAGAGCCCAGGAGACAGTTCTACCCACTTCCCCTCGGTGCGGAAAGGAGACCTAGCTGAGGGAGGGCAGTTGGGTTTGTTCAGCCTGGAGAAGGGAAGACTGATGGATGATTGAACAATGCCCCATCTCTGGCAAGGGCAAAAAGCCAGATATCTGTTGTCTCAACTGCAGGGCCACAAAAGATTTTAGCTAGGTACAAGGATGAATGGAGTTTGTTGAAAGGGATACCTCCAGGGAGTCCTTCTATGGACAGGTTTCCTTTCTTTTCTAAAAAATGTTTTTTCTTTTAAATTTTTATTGATATCTTATGTTTTTATATCACCTTCTTTTCCCAGTATAGCCTTTCACTCCTCCCCCTGACTTTTGTTATAAAAGAGAATAAAAAAAGAGAGAGGAGAGGGGAAAAAAAAGCAGTTATGAAAACTGCTCCAAACATATCTATTGAGTCTGACTATGTATGCTTTGTCATACACTAGGGCTCTGAATAGATGTTCATTAAGGTGGCTGTGGTTTAGTGGAAAGAATGCTGGAAATGAAGATGGAGGAGATCAGTTCTGATTCTGCCTCTATTACTATTTGGATGATTTAGGGTGGATTCACTCCATGATCATGGGCCTTCATTGCCTTATTTCACAAATGAGGACTAGGTGACTTTCAAGGAAGTCCAAGTTGTTAGATTCAGTGTTTTGTTCCTGCCTATTGAGCATGAGACACTGATTTTTCTCTTTTTATAAATAAATATAAAAATAAAATAAATATATTTATATTATTATATACCATAAACTATATATATTATATTATATAAACTATAAACTATATATTATTATATACTATAAATAAATATAAAAATAAAATAAATATATTTACATTATTATATACTATAAACTTATATGTTATAAATATAATTATATATTATTTAAATAAATAACGAATGTTTCAGTACCTCCCACAATGTATGAGTATGTGTGTGTATGAATGGGTATGTTTGTTTTGCAATTCACAAAAGGTAAAGAGGGGTAAATCACTGTGTTCTGAACTCAGTTACTAGCTACTGGCATTTTTATTGTACATTAAGGTTTGCAAAGCCCTTCATATTATATTATCTCACTTGATCCATATAATAAGACAAGTAAGTACTAACAAAGTGACTTACCAGGCTCCCACAAATTAAATATGAAAAGAAATATTTGAACCCAGGTCTTCCTGACTCCTAGTCGACTCCATCTAATATACTATGTTGCTTTTCTGATTCTTTTAGCAGATAGAAATAACTGAGTTTAAGCCCAAGTTAACAATAATACTTAAATAAAACAGGATGGTTTCCTAGCTGTGTGATCTTGGGCCCCCATTACCTAGCCCTTTCCTTGGAACCAGTACACGTTATTGATTCTAAGATGGAATGTATAAAGGTTTAAAAAAAAAAAGATTGTATATGTTTTGTCTCTGCATCCATCTCATATGGTCAAGTAAGCTCCTCCCTGGTCTGGCTGACTCTGCTTCTCTCTCTCTACCTTGGACAGCGCTCAACCCTTCCCTCTCCTACCTTTCTCTTTCTCCTCATCTTCCCACAGCATCAGCCTCTCTGGCCTTGGGTCCCAGTCTTCCTCCAACAGCAGAATGTTGTCCAGGAGTCTCCCCCACTCCCCCACCTCCTATCTCCCCGTAAATTCATCTTACAACATTGATTTGAAGGCACATCTCATGTTTCTTGCCACGTGTGACAGTTGCAGCTGTGCAACTCGCTGCCCACTGTTCTGTTTGATCTTCCAGTGGCCTCATTTGGATTTCAGTCAACTGGTTTTGAGCTATAGCTCTTCCCTCCATCCCTGCTCTGCCCCCCTTCTCCAAATCTTCCTGGGAGGATGACATCTGGAGGAAGGCAGGCCTTTGTCAGCAAAGCTGCAGCAGCAAAGGGGCTTTCATCTCGTGTGATGAAGGTTTTTTCTGATCAGCATAGACTTTGGACCAGAGAAAGAAGAGGTTCCTGGTGCCAGGAGAGCCTTTGGGGATCGAGCTAGCCTCCTTTAGCCAGCCCCCCTCCCTTTCTGGAAGGACATCACAACAGCTGCCACTGGGGGGAAGTCTTTCCTCTGAAGTCTTAAGTGGGACATGTCTCTTGACAATGAGACAAAAAGAAAGGTTATAGGACCACCTTAGAAGCTCTGCTGAGGAGTGGGTATGGAGAAGAAAGGAGGATTCTAAAGGGAGGAACATGGAAGAAGATGATGTCAGAGGCAGCTATTGGTTAACAGAGATGAGCATAAAATTCAAATTCCTTAGTCCTGTACCCAAGGTCCTCTACAGTCTAGAAAATGGAACCTTACTTTTTAAAATTTATTTTATTTTTTTAAACCCTTAACTTCTGTGTAATTGGCTCCTTGGTGGAAGAGTGGTAAGGGTGGGCAATGGGGGTCAAGTGACTTGTCCAGGGTCACACAGCTGGAAAGTGTCTGAGGCCAGATTTGAACCTAGAGAACCTTACTTTTTAAATGGGCTAAAGGAAAACAAAATTCAATTGCCACGAATAGAGTCCTGTGGTGTGGTGGCAAAAGCCCCTTGGCTGAGAGTTCAAACCTTGCCTTGGGACCTTGAGGAAGCCATGTGACCTCTTGGAGTCTCTTTGTCTTCATCTGCAAAATGGGAACTTGAAATGGATTCAAATTCAAGTTCATCCAACACTTATTAAATGCATTTACTTTGTACAAGTAGATGTACCAGGTGCTGGAAATACAAAGAAGAAAATGAAGCTTCCAAGATGCCCAACACTCAGTGAGTCATGGAATTTCGGAGCTGGAAGGGAAACTGTTCAAACTATAACCAGAAAACAAATGCTTTCTATAACAGGTTAGCTCAGACAGTTCATCCTTCTAGTGAGTCCTAAATTCTATGTCCCAGGTCCTTCTTGTTCATACTTTTTGTGTTCTTAGGACCCTCCCAGTCTGACATTCTTTGTTCTTAGGCCTGGCTCTGCCATTCAATATTTATATAAATGAATAACTTGGAAATGTGTCCCCTCTTAAAAAAAGTCTCTTAAAATATTTTTTGCATATTATCCTGAGATTTGAGAAATGTCCCAGCATAATGAATTGAGAGCCATTCTCAGAACTGGAATGACCAGAATTCAAGTCCTAGTTTGGACATTTACTGACTGTTTGGGCAGGTTGTTTAACTTCTTCCTGCCCCAAGTATAAATTGCTGGGCAGGGAGAGCTCTGCAATTCCCCGCTGGTAATTCTCTATATCAACAAAATCAAGAGACCAAAAAATCAGAAAGCTTAAACATGTTGCCTTTTTAGAGTTAGGGGAATGGGCCAAATGACCTCTCCAAATCTCTGCTTGCCTTCTTTGATCCAGCCACTCCACTGGCTCATTCCCAGAGACTTGACTGTGGCCACTGAAGGCCAATCCTTCTGTCGCTTTCCCCCTTCCCCTACCTTTATCTACTCTGCCTTCTTCTTTTTCTGCCTCTTCACTGCCCTTCTCCCCCAATAACCTGCAATTAAAATCCAACTAGGTGATGAGTTAGCTATGGGGGCACCAGATCATCATCATCATCATAGCTAACATTTATGAAATGTTTACTTTATTCTATGCACTGTATTAAGCACTTTACATACATTATCTCATTTGGTTCTCACAACCACCCCAGGAGGTAGGTGCTTGTTATTATCCCCACTTTACAGTTGATGAAACCAAAGTAAACAACAGGTAAGTGACTTGTCCAAGGTGACAAAAAGCAAGTGTCTGTGGCTAGATTTGAACTCAGGTCTTCTTGATTCCAGGCCAACCATCTAAACCTCTAAGCCACCTCATTGCCCTTTATTCATGATGGAGTATTCAAAGAAGAATATTGGCATGCCACTCATCCTTTGCCTTTGAAGATCCTGCTGCTTCAGTTGGTGGTTACAGACCCACACTGAAAAGCGGAGGCCAGGAGGGGTAGAGATGCTTCATTAAATGCTGCCTAATAAATGTAGAACTGGATCTCTCTCTTCCTCTCTCTCTCTCTCTCTCTCTCTCTCTCTCTCTCTCATTCTTTCTATATATATATTCACTTCAGAGAATAAGTTCCTTGGCAGCAAAGCAAATGTCCCCAGACTTCACACAGTGGGATAAAAGGGAGTTTCATTTAAGACAGAATACCTGAGTAAACAACCCCTATTTGGATCCATTTTTTCCACCTCCTTTGCGGCAAGCCCCGAAGCTGGGAAATCCCCAGAGGACAATTCCTGAGCCGTTCTCTACCCTAATGAGGCGTTCTCTTGCCAGAGCAGTGTGCCCATGGAAGGGAGGGGGACTTAGCTGGGTGAGCAGCAGATAAGACCAAGCCCCCTTCCCTCCTTTCGTGCTCCATCCCTAAGAAACTGTCAACCTGTAGGGGATGCTATAAGTGCCTCTTTTAAGGGGAGAAGGGAGGGAGAGGCAGGGAGAGAGGGAGGGGGCAACAGAGGGCCTGAAATGTTTCTCCTTCCAGAGAATGGGCCCATTTGGTTCTAGAGTCAGTGTCTCTTTACCATTTCCCACCCATTAATCACCATAAAAGTAGATAGTGGAAGTGAGGGGGGTGGAATACAGAGAAATATTAAGGCACATTCCCTACAGAGAAAGAGACTGAAGTCTAGTAAGAGAGAAAACATTCATAGTCAAAAATATTGATTCTTAGTATGACTGTGGACAAGACATTTTATCTTTAGGAGCAGAAGTTCCTCAGCTCAGAGGGAGGTGAATTAGATTCTCTCTAAGGCCCATTGCAATGTACAATTCTAAATTCTAGGGGCCCTTTCAGGTTTTAATATTGTATGTTCCAAGGGCCCTTGAAGTCTTGATGTTCTCTATTCTAATATTATTCCCATTATGACACCATGTTCTAAGGACTCTCCCAGCTCTGACATTTTCTGTTCTTAGAGTCCTTCCCAGATCTAATATTCTGTGTTCTAAGGTTCTTTCCCAGCTCTGACATTTTCTGTTCTAAGACCTTCCCAGCTCTAATAATCTGTGTTCTAAGGGCTCTCCCAGCTCTGACATTCTCTGTTCTAAGGTCTCTCCCAGCTCTGACATTCTGTGTTCTAAGGTTCCTCCCAGCTCTGACATTCTATGTTCTAAGGTCTCTCCCAATTGTGACATTCCATGTTCTAAGGGCCCTTCCAGCTTTGATATTCTGGGTTCTAAGGGTCCTCCCAGCTTTGACATTTGATGCCTACTAGCTCTACAATGCTTAATGTTCAGGTTCTAAATGAAGGATGATTGAGTGCTGTAGGCATCCAAAGATGGGAGCATTCACAAGTCCCTTTAATCATCAGGTAGAACATCCTAGAGGAGGTACCCTTTGCCAGCTGGGCCTGTTCCTAGGAAATCATGCCATGGGGCATCTAGGGGGCTAGGGGACTCCTGAATCCTCTCCTGCTAGGCCTTTCTTATTTTATCCCTTACATAGCCTCTGGGACTTGAATATCTAGGTTTTGGGTACTCCTGCCATGGCCCCAAAGTTTCCTTGGCCCTGGCTTGGGTTGGGTGGACCGGTAGCTGGGGCTCAGAGAGCCTGAGGGTGAAGGAAGGAGTCAAGTTGGGGAAGCTCTGGAAAGTCCTGGGCCTATAGATGTTGAGGTAGGGAGGAGGTGTGAGGAATTGGTCAGGAATGTGTCAGGTTAATTACTTCTGAGCTAGCTCTCAATCAATAGGTCTAAGGCTGTGAATGAGGAAAGAGATGGATGGGCTCTGCTGAACATGTTGGATCAATTTCCACCTTAAAGGGGCAGGCTTTCCCTCA
Source organism: Gracilinanus agilis (assembly GCF_016433145.1). Classification (NCBI taxonomy): domain Eukaryota; kingdom Metazoa; phylum Chordata; class Mammalia; order Didelphimorphia; family Didelphidae; genus Gracilinanus; species Gracilinanus agilis. Next base: position 53,367,305 of record NC_058132.1, read on the forward strand.
ACGCCATTGATGGAGTCAAGGGTATTTCAAGATTTCATTTAGGAAAGATTGCTCAAGAATCTCTGGGAGGGAAGATGGGCTAGAGAGATTCCTAAAGCTATAATCTTCCCTTTTGAAAACTATTGACTTAGCAGAAAAAACTCTGGCTCCAATGGTTCAAATCCTACCTCTGCCACTCACTCCCTGTATGACTTTGGTCAGACTTTTAACATTCCTGGACCCCAGTTTGCTCATCTATGAGAAGTTGGCTTCTGAAGCCCTGATCTCTCTATCTATGAACTATGAGTTCTTTGGACCCAAAGTAGGGCAGCTAGGTGGCCAGTGGACAGAATGCTTGCCTTGAAGTCAAGAAGACCTGAGTTAAAATCTGGCTGGAGACACTTAATTGCCGCATGATTTTGAGTAAGTCACTTAATGCTCTTTGCCTCAGTTTGCTCATCTGTAAAATGAGCTGGAGAAAGAAATGGCAAAGCATTCCAGTATCTTTGCCAAGAAAAATCCCAAATGTAGCTACAAACAGTTAGAAATGACTAAAAAGACTGAACAACAGCTAAGAAAGGGCATTATCCTGCCCATACCCACATCATAGAAATTTGACTGTAACCCCTTCCAGGCAAGCTCTAGAGAAAGTTCTACTGTGTCCTTCCCCAGTAGGAGACGATCCATCCATGTCTCAGGAATTTGAAATCAAAGAATGTCAGAGAAGGAACCTCAGAGGCTGCCTACTCCAAAATCAAGTCAGCTTCCATTTACCTACTATGTGCCAGGCCCCTGTGCCAATCATTGGTGATAGAAAAAAGACAGTTCTGGCAATAAAGGGGCTTGCAGTCTAATGGAGAGACAATATCAAAACAACTGTGTACAAATAAGATATATATATGTACATACACATATATATATATATATATATATATAATAAATTGGGGGTAATCTCAGATTACAACTAAAACAGAAAGTTCTGACTATGTGACCCTGGAAAAGTCACTGAACTCTGCATTGCCTACTGTTTACTGCTCTTCTGCCTTGGAAACAATACTTAGTATTGATTCTAAGATGGAAGGTAAGGATTATTTAAAACAAGATTCCTAGACAAGATGTCCTTGGACAGATACTCAATCCAGTCTCTGCTTGAATACCTTGGAGAACAGAGACCTAATTACCTCTGAGGCAGCCCATTTCATTTTTGTATAGCTCTGATCATAGAGTCCTTTTTCCTTCCATGAAACCTAAGCCTTCTGCTTCTCAGAAACTTCTACCTAGTACTTCTACTTCTGCTGTTGGCATCTAAGATAAACATCAGAGCCTTCCTCCAACACGGCAAGCCCTTTAAATAAGGGAAGATGTCCATTATGGTGGAATGGGTGCTGTCCTTGGGGTCATGGCACCACCATTAGAATCCTGGCTCTGCCAGTTCCTACCTGTGTGATGTTGGACATCTATCTGTAGGCCTCAGTTTCCTTATCTGTAAAATGAGGAGGCTGGACTGGGTTTCTCCCTAATAGCCATTCCATTACCAGATCCATGATTAGAGCCTTCCAAAATTCCTTTGGGTTCTAGATCTCAGAAACATTTGAAAACAATGACCATATCTCCATGTATCTTCATTTCTCTGGGTTAAATATTGTAGAGTTCCTGCAACTGAACCTTGTATGGCCTGGTCTCCAATTTCCCTGCCATCCTTATCTGTGTTCTCATGCATGACCTTATATTTATGGGAGTTAGAGCTATCGGTCAGCCCATCAGCTGATATGTATTTATTAAATGAATGAATAAACAAAGAAGGCATGTAATAAGTACTTACTGTATGCCAGGCACTATACTGAGGACTGTCCAAAGACTTTCAGACCATTTAATCTGAACACTTAATTTTATATATGGGGAGATGGGTCTTAAAAGGGGAAATGATTTATCCAGAGTCCCAAAGAAACTAAGAATCAGAGTTGAGATTCAAATCCAATTCTTCTGACTCCCAAATTCAGTAATCATAGGATCACAGATGTAGAAGAGATCTCAGAGATCATCTAGTCCAAGCTTCTCCTTTTACAGGGGAGAACACTGAGGTTCAAGTCACCAAGGCAATGAGAATCAAAGTTGAGATTTGAATCTAAGACTTCACAAGACCAGGATCTCAGGATCTTTCTACTATTCTATAGCTACAGGAAAATTTTAATTCTGCCTCTTCTCCTTCCTCTTTGCTGTCAGTTCATTCCTTTCTGTATTGCCCTTAGTGAAAATAGTTCTCCTTAGAATCCCTGCCACTGCACTGTCTCACTCTCCATGTACACTTCCCACTGTCCTCTGGAATAGTCCTAGGCATTTTTTTAAGCTCTTGTTTTCTGTCTTAGTAATAACTCTAAGACAGAAAGGAAAGGGCTAGGCAAACAGGGTTAAGTTACTTGACCAAGGTCACATAGCTAGGAAGTATCTGAGGCCACATTTGAACCCACATCCTCCCAACTCTAAGCCTGGTATTCTATCCACTCAACTACCAAGCTGCTCCTACTACTGGGCTTTGTACAAAAGAGAGGGATTTGCCGGGAGTGGGATCAGCCTGTTCTGTTTCCTGGTAGGGGGAAGTCAGCATTGAGGATTTCTCACAATAACAATTAATAATGTCAATATACTGACTATATGAATCTTACTAATAACCTTTACCTCTTAATGCCAGCAACAACTCCTTAAGATTATTAGTTGAGGGTGAATTGCTCTGTTTAATTAATATAAAGAGCTTCCTTTTTGGGAATTCCACATGCCAGTCAAATCACACGTCCTAGACAAAGACAACTCCTATGTCTATTTATGTTAAATTTTTTTTTACCCTTTACCTTACATCTTAGAATTAATACTAAGTATAAGTTCCAAGAAAGAAAAGTAGTAAGAACTAGGCAATAGGGGTTAAGTGATTTAGGGGTCACTCAGCTAGGAAGTGGTTGAGGCTGGATTCAAATCCAGGACCTCCTGTCTCTAAGTCTGGTTCTCTACCCACCGAGTCACCTAGCTGCCCTAGTCTATTATTTTATTAAGTACTGTCCTAACTATAGTTGTGAGTAATATTCTCATGGTACAGAGGAAAATACTGAAGGTCTAAGAGCATCTCTTGGTTGTTTCCCAAGATTACACAGTGTATACGTTCAAAGGTGAGAATACAAGTGAAATTGAATTGAAAGCTGCCATTTTTTAAATAAAATTTTATTTTTTATAAAATTTTTTCCCATGGTTCCATGATTCATGTTCTTACTCTCCCCTCCACCCCAAACCCCCCTCCCCAACATAGCCGATGCACGTTTCCACTAGTTTCTTCATGTGTCATCAATCAAGACCTATTTCCATATTATTGATAATTGCACTAGGGTGGTCATTTCGAGTCTACATCCCAAATCATGTATTCAAGCAATTGTCTTTCTTCTGTGTTTCCTCTCCTGTAGTTCTTCTCTGAATGTGGGTAGCATTCTTTTCCATAAGTCCCTCAGAATTATCCCTGATCACTGCATTGCTACTAGTACAGAAGTCCATTACATTCGATTCTACCACAGTGTATTAGTCTCTGTGTACAATGTTCTCCTGGTTCTGCTCCTTTCACTCTACATCAATTCCCAGAGGTCATTCCAGTTCACATGGAATTCCTTCAGTTTATTATTTCTTAGAGCACAATAGTATTCCATCACCAGCATATACCACAATTTGTTCAGCCATTCCTCAATTGAAGGGCATACACTCGTTTTCCAGTTTTTTTTTTTTTTGCCACCGCAAAGAGAAAGCTGCCTTTTCTCTAGCATTTAATAGTTTTAAAGTCACTGACTTTTCTCAAACTAGCTTGGTGAGGTGAGCAGGAGACATTGGCCCCATTTTAAAGCACAACAATTTGAGGCTCTGAGAAGGGAAGAAACTTTCAGAGGTAACATGGCCAGTCTGTGTGGCAGAGCCAAATATATACATATACATATATGTACATATATATTTTACCCTTACCTTCTGTCTTAGAATTAATAATAAGTATCGGATTCAAGGTAGAAGAGTGGTAAGGGCTAGGTAATTGAGGATAAGTTACTTGTCCAGGGTCACACAGCCAGAAAGTGTCTGAGGCCATATTTGAAAGCCAGATCTTTTTATGCCAAACTCAGAATGTTCTTGCAGAGAAGTCCTATGTACTTTTGAATTGATGGGATTTGTTGGTAAATGCCAGACTTCTCAACACAAATATCAAGTTATTCCTCTGCTCCCTCCCATTTGTGATTATGGAATAAAGAGCACTCCTGTGCTACTTGGGCAATCGTCATATCTATGGAGACAGACAAAGGAGGCAGCTGACTGGACTTTGTCCTTGGTCCTGACTCAGTTTATTATAATCAGTTTTCTGTCACTTCTGGGGCTTTCCTCATGTAAACCACAGTTGCATAAATAACCAAAGAGGAACAGTTTAGATGACTGATCCATACTGAGTCTGATGCAATTTTAGAATGTGTGACTAAAGGGAATGGAATGAGTCAATGGTACCGGTTGGTGATCTAGAGAGATGTCTGTCACATTCTCATTTTATTGGACCTCCTAATCATTGATTCTGTGACTTCCTATCAACTCTCCTAGACCTCTACCTAGACTTGAGGGACCCCAAATTTTGCTTGGCAAGGGACCCTGGTACAATAATTTCACTCCTGCTCCCAGATGATTTGGTAGGTAAAGAAATTTAGACTTTAAGAGTTGGAAAAAACCCTTAGAGATAATCCCATCTAACCCCAAGACCTTGCCAATCAATCTAAAAGCATTATTAAGTGCTTACTATGAATCAGGCATTGTACCAAGCCCTGGGGATGCAGCGAAAGGCAAAAACTTAGTCTCTGATCTGAAAGGGTTCTAATGGAAGGAGACAATGTACAAATAGCTATATTCATACACAGTGTGTACAGTGTATAATGGAAGACAATCTTGGAAGGTATTAACAATGGGAGAAGTGGATGAGACAGATCAGAGTGGGGGTGTGTGCTGAGAAAGGTTTTCTGAAGAAGGTGGGATTTGAACTGAATTTTGGAGGAAGCTGGGAAAGCTACCATGTTGGGGAGGAGGAAGAATATTTCAGATGTGGAGTGTATGTTAATGTTCAGAGGCTGGAGATGGAGTTCTCTGTTCAAGGCACAGCAATAGTATGGCTGGTTTGTGGCATATGTTGAAGGGAGAAAGGTATAAGAGGACTGGAGATATAAAAGGGGTCTAAGGGTATAAAGGGCTTTGAGAGATTTTTACATTTCATTTTGTTGTCATTTTTTAGTCATATCCAATATCTGTGACTCCATTTGGGATTTACTTGGCAGAGATATTGAAGTGGTTTGCCATTTCCTTCTCCAGCTCATTTTACAGATGGGAAAACTGAGGCAGACAGGGTTAAGTGACTTGCCCAAAGTTACTCAATTAGTGTCTGAGGCAGGATTAGACTCACGAGTTGAGTCATCTTGACTTTAGTCTCTGTAGTCTATCAACTGAGTCATCTAGTTTCTAATTTATATCTGAATTGGGGGCAGCTGGGTGGTTTAGTAGTTAGAGAGTCAGGTTTGGAGATGGGAGATCTTAGGTTCAAATCTGGTATACTTCCTAGCTATGTGACTCTAGGTAAGTCACTTAACCTCCACTCCCTAACCCTTACCATGCTTCTACTTTGGAACCAATACACAGTTTTGACTTTATGACAAAAGATAAGTGTTTTAAAAAATCTATATTTGAATCAAGAGATAATAGAGAACTTCTACTGTTTATTGAGTAGTGGAGAAAGAGGATGAGATGGTCAGAATCTATCTTTAGGACGATTATTTTGGCAGTTGTGTAAAGGTTGGATTGGAGGAGCGATTTGAGTTAGGGAGACTAGGCTGAAGGGTTTGGCAATTGTTCAGGAGTGAGATGGTGGTGGTCTGCTTCAGGGTGGTGGCTGGGGAGAGGTGGGAACGTATACAAGAGAGATTGTGAAGATAGAAACTATAAGACTTGACAACAGATTATATATTTGCAGTGAGTGCAAGTAAGGAATTGATGATGCTAGGTTGTGAGCCTGGGTAATTAGGATGGAGGATGCCAGTGTTCTTGACAACAGGGAAGTTGGGAAGAGAGGAGGAAAAGATAATAAATTCTGTTTTAGGCGTGTTAAATTTGAGAGGCCTGTGGGGTGCCTCATTCAAAATGTCCAAAAGGTAGTTAGTGATGTTCCTGGTACTCAGGAGAGATGTTAGGATTAGATATACAGTTGTAAGAACCATTCATATAGAGATGATCATGGAAACCATGGGAGCTGATGAGACCACCAAGCTAGACAGTATAGAAGGAAAAAGACAGAGTCTTGGGGGACACCTAACAGTTGGTGTTAATCTGGTTGGAAATCCAGCAAAAGAGACTGAGGAGTGGTCAGATGCCTAGATTAAAGGAGAAGCAGCAGAGAGCAATAACATAAAACCCAGAAAGGAGAGAATGCAAGTGAGGAGGATGGATGACAATGTCAATGATTTACCAACGTCCAGGAGGAAGAGGATTGAGAAAAGGTTCTGAGAATGGGAATGACTTGACCAGCCACAAAAGTTAATGGCAAAGTAGGGACAAAAGCAGATTTGTTCACTACTAGGGTAAAATGATTTATCCTGTATGAAGGTGAGTCAAGTTGGTCTGCAAAGCTGACCTAGCTCAATGAAAATCCCTACTCATCAGGAACCTACTAGGATCCCAAAGGTTCTAAAATAAGTCATAAAATAGAGAATTTAGAGCTGGAAACTAGGATAGAAGGTCAGAGCTGGGAGGACCCTTCAAAGATTGACTGTCAGACTTGGAAAGGTATTAAAGAATTTTAACCTTTTAAAATAAAAAAATTTAACCTTTTGTTTTGGACCCCTTTGGTAATGTCTGGTGATGTTCATAAGCCCCTTCTCAGAATAATATGTTTAAATTGCATAAAATAAAATATATAGGATTACAAGGGAAATCAATTATAGCGAAAAGCAGTTAACAAAATAATAATAAAAAACCGCAAATTTGTTATATAGTTCATGAACCCCATGATCCTCTCTAATCAGGAATCTGAGACAGAGGGGACATGACCCACTTAAGGGCAAATAGATACTAGCAGAGTAGGGGTGATCAGATAGCACACCCAGTGTTCTTTCTGCTATTATGACAGGTATTTCTGGTGGGCTGTGGCCAACCCTCTATCTCCATTACTATCCCAGAAACCACAAGGCTTCTTTTCCCACTACATTTTCGTCCCTACCACTTTTCATTGTAATTACTGAAGCACTAGGTTGGATTGATGAATTAATAACTTTATCTCACCACAACAAACTTCTGGAAGGCTGGATAACTCTTCCATAGTTGGTCAGAGGATGAGAGGAAGGGCTCCTTTTATCAGACAGTCATTAACAGCTTTTATGTTCTCACTGCTAGATAACAAAATGAAATAAATGCTTTATCAGCCCTGTCCTCTCTCTCCCTCCCTCCCTCCCTCCCTCCCTTCCTTCCTTCCTTCCTTCCTTCCTTTCTTCAGTGCTTCCATCCATGTAATGAGGAGGATGGGCAAAGGGAACCTCCAAAAGGTTTTTCTATTCTGTGCTCTAAGGAATTGTTCCACCTGTCCCTCTACCCGCTGTCCCAGCTCTGACATTCCCTATTCTAAGTCCTTCCACTGACATTCTGTATTCTAAGGGCCCTCTCACCTCTGACATCCTCAGTTCTAAGGGTCCTTCCAGTTCTGACCTTTTGTGTTTTTTGTTTTTTTTTGTTTTTTTTTTTAAACCCTTACCTTCCGTCTTGGAGTCAATACTGTGTATTGGCTCCAAGGCAGAAGAGTGGTAAGGGTAGGCAATGGGGGTTAAGTGACTTGCCCAGGGTCACACAGCTGGGAAGTGTCTGAGGCCAGATTTGAACCTAGGACCTCCCGTCTCTAGGCCTGGCTCTCAATCCACTGAGCTACCCAGCTGCCCCCGACCTTTTGTGTTTTAAGGATCCTTCCATTTTCTAGCCATCCTTACTACCTTCTACTATACTCCATGGATCAATGGATCTTTCCATTCATTCTGCTTCTGGGCAAGTGCTTTCCAACTCTCCCTCTCCTTTCCAATTCTGGAACTATTATTTAATCAAAACTGCCATTAATACTAGAAAAGGCATGCCAGTCCATCCCCCTGTGGTTCTACTAACCAGTTCTGTAACTTCCCAGACCAAAACAGTCATCTCCGGCAACTCTGCCTTTTTATGTATTGTCTCTTCAGATGAACATGTAAGCTCTTTGAGGGCAGGGGTTGCCTCACTTTGTATTTGTGTCTCCAGTGCTTAGGCTTGCACTTAGTTAAGACCTAAATAAATGCCTTTTTGTTCATTCATTTTAAATGTTTTATTCTAAACTTAGTTTGTTTAAATGAACATTTAAATATACAAAATATTTGGAACAGAAAAAAGATCCAACATGATACTATGGATCCCTATAATATTCAGTTTGCATTTAAAATATATAATAAATTCAACATATAACTTTTAAATATGTCCTGCTTATTTGCATTTCCTTTTGGCCTTCCTTCTGTTGTCTTCTCTGCCTTTAATAATGCTTCAGTGACCCTGTTTTGTTTTTTGCCAATCCTTATTGCTAATCCTCTCACCCACTCATTCCCACCCGTACAGAAAAACAAAACCCTTATAAGAAATAAGAAATATAGATCATTAAGCAAAACCAGCATACTAGTCCTATCTGAAAATATGTGTCTGGAGGATGCTTCATCATTGGTCACTGCAATGATCAGAGTTTTTTCCCCTCAAATTCATCATTTTTTAATTTTTAGCATTTATTTAAAAATTTTTGAGTTTCAAATTCTCTCTCCCTCAAGCCCCTCCTTCACCCATTGAGAAGGTGTGTGATATCATATCCATAAAAAATGTGAAATCATGTAAAACATATTTCCACACTAGCCATGCTGAGAAAAAAAAACACAAGGAAAAAGGAAAGTGAAAAAAAATTGTTTTTGATTTGCACTCAGAATCCAGAGTGAGAGAGATGGCTAGCATCATTCTTCTGGAGTCCTTCAGGATTGTGTCTTTAAGCCTTTTAACTCTGTTTTTCTTTTAAATGATAGGGTTGCAGTGGAAGTCCACATTGGCTACGGGAGGAGGGTAGGAGAAGGGGAGGGAAAGAACATAAATCATGTAACCATGGGAAAAATTTCTTTTTTTAATAAATTAATCAATTGATCAATTTTAATTAATTAATCCATTTTAATTAATTAATCAATGAAAATTAATTAATTAAAAATAATAAAATAAAATGTTAATACTCCAAAAAAAATGATGGGGTAAATCAGTTGATATAAGCCTTCCCAGGTTTCTCTGAAAGTGTCTCATTCATTATGTCTTATGGCATATAATATTCTGGTACATTTATATGCCAGAATTTGTTCAGTTGTTTCCCAGTGACGAGTACCCTCTTAGTGCCCAGTTCTTCTTTAATAATAAACAGAATTGCCATAAATATTTTCTTGGTAGTTGTCTTACTCGGTCAAAAGATTTACAAAGTTTAGATACTTTTGGGGCAGAGCAAAAATTGCTTTCCAAAATGGCTGGACCAGTTCCACCACCATGTGTTAGTGAGTATGCCCATTTTCCCGTAGCCCTTCCAACAATTGCCATTTTTCTCTTTTGCCATCTTTGTCCATCTTTTAGATGCATGGTGGGAGTTTGTTCATTTATTGGTAACACCTGCTTCAGGACTACTTCCTGTAAATCTCATTGGTATTGGTGGGCTGGCTTCCCAGAAGACAGCTGTTGGTCACTCCTTTCATGTTTTCTCAGGATTATTCTGAGGGGCTGGAATTCTAGCATTCCTCTCCCATGTGAATAGACTTACCATGATCCAGGATCTGTGCTAAGGGATGGGGATACACATACAAGGCAAGATAGTTCCAACTCTCTAAGAACTCATGTTCTGATGCTAAAAAGCCTTGTCGAGGGAGTTTCTGGAGTAAGTGGTCAAAAAATCTGGAGAGTCAAAAGCAGAGCTGGGAGAGTAATGAAGAATGAATGGCCTGGTGGTTGTTCAGTCGTTTCTCTTCTCTCTGACTCTCTGTGACCCCATTTGGAGTTTTCTTGGCAAAGACACTGGAGTGGTTTGCCATTTCCTTCTCCAGTATACTTGACAGACGAGGAAACTGAGGACAATAGGGTTAAGCAACTTGCCCAAAGTCACACAGCTAGTGTCTGAGGCCAGATTTAAACTCAGTTGCTGAGTTTTCTTGGTGCTTCCTCAAAATGTAGATTCTAGGAGAAATTCACCAGTGGGAGAAGGCGTGCAAGGATGAAGGAATGTGCTAGGGCGAAAAGGCAGCTGAGACATGGTGATGAGTCCAAGAAAGTCAGCAGTGGCACCCCACTGTGACACTTCCTCTTGATTATCAGCCAGTATCTTTAATTAGCTTTTTAGCAAAGGTAAAGGTAAGGGAAATAAATAAATATTTTATAGCACCTACTATGTGCCAGGCACTGTGCAAAGATTTTTTTGATTTGTTTTGTAAATATTTTATAAATATCATTTGATCCTCATGAAGATCCTGGGAGGTAGAACTATTATTACTATTACTATTATTATTATTATTAAAACCCTTCTCTTCTAGCTTACGATCAATACAAAGTATTAGTTCCAAGGCAGAAGAGTTGTAAGAGCTAGGTAATGGGAGTTAAGTGACTTGCCCAGGGTCACAAAGCTAGGAAGTGTCAGAGGCCAGATTTGAGCCCAGGACACTATCTCCAGGCCAGGTGCTCTATCCATTGAGCCACCTCACTGCCCAGATAGATGCTGTTATTGATCCTCATTTTAAAAGAATAGGAATTTGGGACAAACAGGTTAATGTATGCCCAGAATCACATAGCTAAAATGGTTCTGAGTCTGAATTTGAACCCAGGTCTTCCTGACTCTAGGCACAGCACCCTATCCATAGTACCACCTAGCTGAGAAGGTATAGCCAAAATGATAGTTAAAAGTTGATTCTTCTGAAACTAGGGGTGTGCTTTTCCCAAACACAAAAATGTCCCTGGGGAGAATGGGCTTAAACATAATGTATGACAGTGGTAAGACACACATGTGGCCTTTGGGCACTCAAATTTATCAACACTGGATGTTCTTTCCTTCTTTTGTAGGGTTCTCATTAAATAGAACTTTTTTCCTGGGCTCAGAGGATCTATTCCTTTCTAGAATCCATAGCCAGCTCTTCTGTCTGTCTCAAGGAGTCTTATTCCCTGAAGGTGACACCATCCTTGGATGACAATCTTTCCACATCCATCAATAGATGTTTCCTCTGTCACTGGCCAATACTGCTCTGGTGGCCACTGCTACTGCCTTTGGTCTATAATGGAACTTCCAATGGGACCCTAGATCTTTTGAACCCATTCCTTTATCCTGGGGGTAGGAGAAAAAGAAAGGGAGAAAATCTCTCCTTCCCCATGAAATTCCTTCTTTGGGGTTTTAGCCTGCCACCCCCATCGCTTGCTATCAGATGGGACAAGTTCCTGAACTTGTTATTTACTGCTTCATGGACATGATTTATTCCCTTCAACCAATCACAGGTGTCATTTGCTTTCATCCAATGACTATTCCAATTGATTAAGGACTTATCCACACCCAGTTTACTGTTGATTGATTCAATTGAAATATCTGAGTCTTCTGTGATTAAATGGAGTGGGAAGGGGAGCCTACCCTTATAATCTGCTTCCAGAAGAATTTGCTATCCTCAGCAAATCAATGAGAGTGGTTTGGCAAAATCCACGAAGAGTCCCCAATTCCTGGATAATTTTATAGTGACCTGGAGGGTGAGGTTCAAGCATTATCCAATACTTTCCCCAATGCCTTGTACAAGAATCTTAGAAAAATCCAGATGGTATAGTTTATAAATAATTGGGAAATTATCATTCTTCCATACTTCTAAACATAAGATGGATTTGCAATGATTTTTTACAAAATTCTCATAGGTTACTGCCCACCTCGATTCTTGCAAAAGGTCCTTCCTAACACAAAGGCAATAAAGAAAAGGAAACACAAGGTCAAGGCTGCTCTTTAGAGTGCTCCCTGAACACCTGAGACTCTCCCCTCAGGGCTTAGGTACTTGAGGGTCAACTGAACCCCTCTCACCTTTAGGTGAGAAACTAAAATGTTCTTGGAAATATTCCTTCCATGATTCTCTTCAGCAATAAGGCAATCCAATTGGAGATCTGGACAAAATATCTCTGGGTGTCCCTTTCACATACAAGGTGTACCAAATGTCTACGAGAATCCTGGAGGTCACCGGCTGATAATCAATGGGAAGCACCCTTGTGGGGGCTCATGATAATATCAGTAATAACAACTCTAGCCTTTCAGAGTTACCCCCGAGTCATGACAGTCAAAGGACTATAGGGGTTTCATTGCAGTATACTTTAGGGACTTTCACATCTGCAGGGAAACACTGGAGAGATTCTTCACTGGGAACTCTTGTTTTTGGTTACACTAGCTTGTAAAGATCTACTAGAGACAAAAATGAACGATTTTGCTGTTTTTTCTTTCTCTTTTGTTTTAGATTACAATTTGACAGTTTCCAGATTTATTTCCTTTATAAATCAGTCCAGTTTCTTTAAAAGAACTCCTGCTCCTTTGAATATTTAAGAACTAATATCTGTTTCATTACTGAATTACAAGTATGGAGGCTGAAATGAGCAGTATGGATTTTGAATGCTTAAAATACTGGTGCCTGGCAGATCGGCCAGAACCTACTATGATAGCTCATAAATGTTCATTTTTCCTTTTTTACTTTTAAACAGCTCTAGACAGCTTGAGTTATTGTGGCATATGTCCAGATAGCTTGTCTGAGATCTTTATGGACTGTAGATCCATAATAAAAGCTTTGACTACTGTCCTAGAAACCCCAAATAATCAACCCTGCAGTGCTTAAACCTATTCTGGAAGCTTCTGCTTGTCCTTGTGAGGGATGAGTTAGGAATTCCATTTGGATTGTCCTGTACACTGGTAGGCATCCCTTGAGGAAAATTTTGGTACCCTATTGTGAAGGGATGCAAATTTATGTAGAGATCTCCAGTGAGATATGTGTGAAAGGAGTACCTAGAGATATCTGATGTGCCTTATATGGGGAAGAGAAACCTAGAGACTGTCCTATGGATCAAGGAGAATCATGGAAGAATCTTCACCGAGGACAGTGTGGTATCTCCATTGAGGGTCAACTCCAAATTGACTCTGGGTATCTGTTCTCTGAAGAGAGAGCCCCACATGTTCTAGTTACTCTATATGGACCAGATTTTCTCTTTGAAAAAAAAAAGATACTTGATTTTTCTCCCTTTTTCTTTTCTTCATTGTTTTTTGGGTTGTGTCGGGTCTTCCTTTGCATGTACAAAAGATAGGCAGTAACCTATGAGAATTTGATAAAATGACATCTGTTCATTAAATCACATCACCTTGTACCTGGATCAAAGAACATCAACTTCCCGATTGTTTGTGGAACGTGCCACATGGATTTTTCTGGGACTTGTTCATTTTAGTAGTTTTGAGGCCCTCTAATAGGTACTGGAAAAGATGGTGGAGTAGGTGCAAAGCTTTAGCCTCCCCAAGTTAGTAGAGAACTGGGACCATGGGAGGCAATATGGTATTATGGCTGGTTTTAGAGTCAGAGGACCTGGCTCAAATCCTAATATACTATTTCTGTGACCATGTGCAAATCACATTAACTTTCCTAAGTCCAGTTTTTTCCATCTTTAAAATGATGGGGTTAAGAGGCAGCTGGGTGGCTCAATGGGTAGAGATAGTCCTGGACATGGAGACAGATTTCCTAGGTTTAAATCTGGCCTCAACCACTTCTTGGCTTTGAGATACCGGACAGTCACCGAACCCCCATTTGCTAGCCCTTCCTTACCACTCTTCTGCCTTGGAACCGATACACAGTATTGATTCTGAGACAGAAGGCAAGGGCTTAAAATAAAATAAAATAAAATAAAATAAAATAAAATAAAATAAAATGATGAGGTTGGACTAGAGGGCTTCTCAGGTTCCTTCCAGCCTGAAATATAGGAACCCGTGATCTTATGATCTTGTGGACTTTGCCAAAAGCTCTCCCCATCCCCATTTGATTTGTTGGGGACAGCAAATGTTTAAACTGGAGAGGAGAATATAAATAATGGAATTCTTACACACATTGATTAACAAGATTCTCCATGACCTGATACATTTATTAGGTTAGGATAGAATAAATCAATGGACACACTATGTAAGCAATATTGCCTATTTCCCAAGGTGCCAACTTCTTTGACTGGGTCACAAAAGGAAAAAAAGAATGATTGGCTAATCAAAATAAGGTAACAAATAAGCTTAAACAAGCTGTAAATAGCAAAGGAATTTTCTAGCAGTTGCCTAATATAGAGGAATGTGGCTCAGCAGTGGAAGATTTTACAGAGGAATGAGGACTCCAGGCTCCTGAGCACCTTGAGGAGATACACTTTTGTGCCTGTACCAGAGGGGAGGAAGAAATGAGCCCAGCCCGAGTTCTCCTAACTGAGCATGATATTAGAGAAACTAAACAAATTTTGTACCAACTGTTCTTTCTATACAACCTTAATAAACACTTTTGCTCAACACTAATTGACGTGACTGGCTGATAATGACTGGAAAGCATGTCACTGAGGGTCCATAAATAATAGTACTATAACCACCCTTTGCGGATTACTCCTAGATTTCTAAGAAATGGAAGTCAGTCCGTTCTCTGACTACCTGGCTCCCCTAAGGCAAGTGGAAGTTGGGGGAGGAATCCTGAAGAGGATTCTACAAATTTATTCATTACTGCTGAAAGGACCCAGTAGATCATTCTGAGCAAGTAGCTTCACTTTTTTCTGCCTCAGTTTCCTTATCTGTAAAATGGACACAATAATACTTGCACATCTCTGGGTTGTTGTGAAGCTCAAACAAAAGAATGCATGTTCTAACATTTAAAATTCCTGTTTACTTTGGCTTTGGAAGGATTGTCTTCTCTAAGAGAGGGGAAGGGAAGGAAAAGGAATGAACAATTATGTAGCACCTATTATATGCTCAGACACTGCTAAGCACTTTTTTTTTTAACAAATATTATCTCATTTGTTCCCCTCACAACCACTGTAGGAGGTAGGCACTCTCATTATCCCCATTTTATAGTTGAGGAAATGGAGGCAGACAGAGATAAAGTGACTTACTCTGAGACTTAGGTTCTCCTGACTCCAGAGCCAACACCAGCTGCAGCTGCCTTTGGAACCCTTTTCTAGGTGGGATGTGCCATATTTTTTGAACTTGGTCAATCCCAGAGATAAAGATTCTTAAATATTTAGTTTAATTTAAAGATTCTTAAATATTCTGAAATATAAGAAGTCCCAAATCAACTTCCAAATGCTTCCACCATCATGGTAGTGGTATAGTGGTGAGTTCACTGGTTTTTGAGTCCAGGGTCCTAGATCACTGTCCCTACCTGCATGACTTTTGCCACATCACTTCACCTGATTTCTCAGGTCCTTTCCAGTTCTAAATCCTGTGAATGGTTGTGGCCTTTCACTTTCTCCTTGATAAAATGGGCAAAAAATATTTCTCATACCTACACTTCGATGATCCCAACTCGTTGTTTTGGAGAACCCATTAGAAAGCCCTTTGTAAATCCAATGTGTGAATATTATTAGGTGTAGTGGAAAGACCACAGCAATGGGAAATGGGAGACCTGGGCTCTAGTCTTCCTCATCTACTACATGTATGACCTTGGGTAAGTCACCTCCCTCAGTCACAATTGTCTTGTTTGTGAAATAAGGCCAATACCTTTATTGTCTTAACTGCCAGAGGCTGATTTTTCCAATGGCCTCTTGTGGTCCTTTCCAATTCTAAGCTCTAGGATACCTTATGCCCTGGCATTTTCAGAAAGTTCTAAGTGTGCCAGATTGATTCTCTCATCCCTCTGGGCTCAGTCCAACTTCTAGGTCCTGCCTCTTCCTTCCAGTCTGGGATGAGGAGCTCTGATGCCCATCCTGAGCACCAGGTGATTTAGGCACGCTGTGTTCTCTCCTTCCCAAGCTACGTCATCCCAGGCAATGATTGATCTGCTCCCTGCAGGGTGTCAGCTTTTTGATTAGACCTTAATTAAAAGGATAAATTAACCTTTAATGGATTTGCCTTTTCACTTGGCAATTAGTCTCTCCTTCCAGGCCCCATTTGGGTCCCATTTACAATGAGGCACGTATCCAGAGCACAGGAGATTATCCCCTTGGCAAAGGGGAGAGTGGACTTGGGAACTTTCCTCTTGCTGGCTCCCAGCCACTCTCCTCATGCTATCCTTGTGCAAAAAATGACCCTCTGGAAGAAAAGTTCCTTTACCTCCATAGGGGGAAACTGAGGGCTTGGGGAGAATGAAGTTTTTCCCCTGAGGTTATATTGCCTCTAATGGTAGAGTATGACCTGGTACCTCCTGAGTGATGGGATGGGTTAGAAGAGAAATCGAATACTAGAACAATAAAATAATGGGTCTCTTAAGGGTTCATCATATAGAATGTCGGAAGTATAAGGGATCTTAGATATAGAATATCAGATCTGGGAGAGAGCTGAGAATATAAGATATGAGAGTTGATCAGAATATAGGTTAATAAATGCCCTTCCACCCATCATTTGTATGTAGATCTCCCAAGTCAAGCTGACTCATATTTGAATGTGTGTTGTGGAGCTTGAGCCCACACTAGTGTGTTTCCTTTTATTAGTCAAAGGATACAATTAGATCAATGCAAAAGATATTTAATGAAACAGAATAGTAAGAAAAGTAGCAATAGAACACAGAAATTCCTTAATAGATCTCATATGGAATCCCTTTATATATAATATTTTAACATATTATTATATTATATTATTATAATGTGTAATTATAATAATACAAATAATAATTTATAATATAATAAATTCCCTTTCTCTGTGTGTGTCTGAAAGGAATATAGAACTCTCTTTCCTTAGGGAATATATCAATATATATGTGACTATAAAGGGAATATATATATATATACACACACATATAAAGGAAATAGAAATATATATATATATACATGAAGGAAATATGCATTTATCTATATAAATGCCTACTATATGCCAAATACTGTGCTAAGTAGTTTATAAGTTATTATCTCATTAATCCTGGAAGGTAGGGACTATTATTCTCCTCATTTTATAGTTGAGAAAACCTAGGCAAATAAGTGACTCGACTAGGGTATAATAATAATAATAATAATAATAATAATAATAATAATAGTGTCTGAGGCAGGATTTGAATCTCATCAGATCTTCCTGATTCTAGATCCAGCACTCTATCCACTGTGCTCTCTAAATGCCCCCAGTATATATATTCCCAATATTTACTCTCTCTCCCCTCTCTCTAAATTATGTGTCATTAAAGCATATTCGTGGAAAGGATGCACAAAGGAAAAAAGGGAATATATAGGAATGGTGCCATTCCTACCTGTGATGCTGCAGACCATTTGAATCTTCTGGTGATTCCATCGCTTTGCTCTAACAGGGTCTATTTTTATATTTATATATTTTTTATATTTGCTCTAACAAGTCTTACACAGGGCATTGTTTTGGCTTGGTATACAGGCCCTCATGAGCGTTGCTCTGCTGGTCTGATGGTTGCTGCTGGGCATCATTCTGTTGGGCCCCAAGGTTGAGGAGCTTCTTTCTGCAGCCAGCTTCTAGCTCCAGGTGGAATCCTCAGATAAATGCTGCTTCTTCTCCCTAAGTGGAAGAGTAGACTCTACAATCTCTCTTTTTGCTTAGAACCCAGAGCCTTAATGGAGCATCAGCTCTTTCAGAGAGGTAGGTACTTGACACCCCCAGGATCAGACAGAGAAAAAACTTAGCTGCTTCTCTTCTCAGAAGGAGAGCCCGTCAGTTCCTGGGGCCTTGGCAACGGTTGGCTTTTTCTTTCTAGAAAGAGAATCGTTGCCTCCAAGGGCCAAACTTATTTTGAGCCAAGAAGGAGCATTTAGCTGAGGAAAGACCCAAAGCATTGTCAGTCTTGTAATCTTCTCTTCCTGCTTACAGGGGGTGAGTTTTTTTGAAAGGTGAGAAAGTCCTTGTACTTGCTGCATAATTGTCTTATGGGAATACTGTGCCCCCAGTGTATTTTGTGAGGGATGGGGTGAGGGTTCTGCAAAAGAAACGACCTCAGGGTTATATGAGCCCAAGTTATATCAAATTTTCCTTTCCTAAGTTTCTCTGGGTTTCACGCAACTGAAAGATAGTGAGAAAGGTAAAGAACATACCTGCCCAGGACTCAGGAGTGCTGAACCTTTCTATGATCTGATGGTTTTCTCTATTCAAAGTGATGTAGTTGATCCTTTCCTTCATTTTCCAGAGAGCTGAAGGGATGGTCAAAGTAGAAATCCTTCAGCCAATGTCTAGTTATTGGGCTTGAGGGGAGCTCCTGTTTTTGAGGGGGGAAGGGAGGAAAGAGGGGCAAAGGATAGGCACTGGTTCTCCTTTTGCCCCAGCTGAATTTAATTCCCAATTCCCAGAAGTCCCAGTCCCTTAGAGGTCCAGGGATTGGTCCACCTCTGGTGGGTTGTCTGAATCTGTGCCCAGTTCCTCAGGGGAATTCTGTCAGCTCCCCTTGTCCTGCTTCAGGCTACACCTGAGACTGAGGACAAGTTGTAGCTCCTGGGGGCTGTGTTTACACTGTGCAGCTAATTGCCTAATGAACATAATTGGAAGTAGCGCCTCTTAACCTCTGTGGAGGCCCTGGCTTTGTGCTAGAGGAGCAAAGGGCAATGAAAACATTGATTACCTCTCCTCCCCATGACAAGCTCTGCCTGGAGAGACTGGCCTGGGAGAATTCTCCTGGGAAGCCTCTGAATCACCAGTTGGATGACAGAGATGGATCCCTAAGAAGGAGGATCCTGGGGTGGCGGCAGACTGCCATGCTTTGTGGGTAAACTGAGGCACGAATGGGCTTAGATTCAGACCCAGGTTCAAGACATGCAGCATGATAGGGTTAGAAATTTAGGAATACTCACTGGATTTGGAATCAGAGGTCCTGGTAGCTAATTCGGGTCTTACTGCTTAGAACCTGCATGGATCTGGTAATTTTCTTAGATGCTGCGTGCCTCTGTTTCTCCCATTGTAAAATGAGAGAGTTGAAATAGATGATCTGTAAACTCCTTTCCAGCTCTAAGTGTCAAAAAATTCTAAAGTCCACCAGAGATCCCTTTAGAGCCCAAACCAGATATCCCATGGGGAATATGGATATGTTACTAAATACTTTTAGCCCAGGAAGAGTTTGTAATAAGGAAATGATGTCATGAGAGTAGTCCCAAAGGGAAATGGGCTGTCTGTCTCTTATGGTGGTGAGTCACCAGAGATGCTCCATCAAAACCTGGAGGGCATTTATCTCCATTGTTTTAGATAGAGTTTTTGTGTCAGGACTCTACCTAGATTAGATAATTTCTGGGGGTGTCTTTCATTCATACAATTCAATAGGGTTTTAATATATTCATTCACTTCTTTTTGGCCCTTAATTAGTTAGCTTCATGAGGCACTTTCTTTGGCACAGAGGTCCACTTTGGAACTTTGAAGGCACCTGTCTACACCAGGTGGACACTTCCTTAAACCTTTATGAATTAGTGATTGTAGATTATCTGGAGATCTCAAAAAGGAAGGCAGTCATTTAGTTAATCAGGATTATATTTCACCTGGACATTCCACAAACTCTGGGATTTGACACTCAAGGAAAATAATGTGGAATGGAAAATAACAGCAGCTTGGTGGCACTTGGTCACTTGGTGACTCCTCTTCCTGAGTTCAAATCCAGCCTCAGATTCTTACTAGCTGTGTGACCCTGGGAAAGTCACTTAACCCAGCTTGCTTTGGTTTCCTCATCTGTAAAATGAACTGGAGAAGGAAATGGCAACACCCTCCAAGATCTTTGCCAAGAAAAACCCAAATGGGATCACAAAGAGTTGTACATGACTGAAACGACTAAAACAACAACGTGGGAGATTATATCTGTATTAGTCTGTCCAGACAAGAAAAATATTAACTGTCAATCCAATAGAACTTTTGTTCAAAGTTCAGGATTGAGCAGAGCTATAACTCAGGTGGGACAAGAACTTTGTCCCAGATGGTCAAATTTAATGTTTGCCAATAGCACTTGCAGTCCTTTAGGTGGCAGTGGGTCTGGAGCCAGAAAGAATTGAGTTCAAATTTTGCCTCAGTTATTTACCATTGGGGTGATCCTGGGCAAGTCACTTAACCTCTATTTACCTCAGTTTCCTCAACTATAAGAAATAAGAAAATAGCTTCACCTATCTGGCAGATTTGTTGTGAGAATCAAATGAGATGACATTTGTAAGGCACATAGTCCCTAGCACATAATAAGTTGTATATAAATGCTTATTCTCTTCTCTTTCCCCACCTTCAGCAGCATGAAAATAAAGGAGCTTCCCACCTTGGTGGCAAGAATAACTAGTTTTCAGTCAGCTAATAATGTTTATCAAGCACCTCCTATGTGCCAGGCACCGTGTTAAGCACTCATTATACAAAAAGAGACAAAAGACTGTTCCTGCCCTCAAGGAGCTCATAATCCAATGGAAATCGAATAGTTAAAATAGTCTGCTTTCTCCTGCTCCACAAACTCCAAACCAGCATCCTGGGGTCTCTGAATCCACCTCCTCCTTGGGCACCAATTCATATTATTTGTCTTCATAAAATTGGGTGGCATGAACCCTGGGCACCAGGAATAGTTGGGGCTTTGAGCCAAGGAAGGAGTCCACACTCACTGTCCGAGGAAAGGCTGCTCCACTGTACCTGATGGTCATCTTGGTACCCAGATTCCTGAATACCTTGGATTACAGATCATGCCCCAACGTCTGCCCCTGTCAGGAGCCCGGTGTCTTTCCCTGGAATTGGAGAGGTCTTCTCAGTTGAAGTGGGTGTAGGGCTGGCATGGGAGAAGCCATTCAGGAGTAAGCCTCAGCTGGGGTCTGGCACCAGAGAAGTTGCTTCAGTGACCCATCCCCTTGGGAACCAGCTGTCCAATTCACGGCAACAAGGTGGGTTAGCAGAATTGCGCCGGTTTTCGGCACCTTTTAGTCCAGGGTGAATCAGCAGACTGTGTAGTCCTGAGCCAATCAAGCTTTAGCATCACAAAGTAGAGAAAAATGCTGCAGATTGTTCTAATTATAGCCAGGTTTTCTGGAGTTCTCTAATGGGGGCTCTTAGCACAATGTTCTTGCATCTATGATCCAGACAGGCTGACCAGAGCAGTAACTAGCAATTTCTTTGTGCCCCAGGGCAAAGGGAACAATACGTGTGTGTGTGTGTGTGTGTGTGTGTGTGTGATGGCATGTAATGGGTCTCTAAGAAGGAGTGCAGAAGCTATTATCTGGGTAAATATGGGTCTATGGGCCACTGACCTAGGGAAGAAAATGCCCATGATAGGGTTACTGGCAGGTATATGTAGAATCTCACCATGTGGCAGCTTCCTATTTTATTTAAAAATTGTTCATCATAACCAGCATTTAGAGATGGTGCTTTACAAATATTAGTTCATGTCTTTTTCATGACAACCCTGGAGAGATGGGGGATATTATCTCCATTATTCAGAGGAGGAAACTGAGGCAGGCACAGGTGAAATGACTTAGCCAGGGTCACATTGCCATGAAGTGTCTGGCATCACTTTCACTTTCAAATATGCCCCTTTCCTTTCCCCTCCCTGGCAAGTTATCTACTATAACGAAGAATAAGAACAAAACAGGGAGAAGAGAGAACAGTTTCAGTAAAATTTAACTAGCGTGTCAACTAAAGTCTAACTGTATGTGATTTTCAGCACCCCTAGACCTCCTACTTCTACAGAGAAGGGAGAATGTTGTATTTTTTTATTTCTTCTTTGGAAGCAAGCTTGGTCATTATTATTATGCAATGTTCAGCTTTTTGTTTTATTTATTTTTATCTTCATCATTAGCGGGTATTGTTTTTGTTTCTGTCAACTTTACTTTGTATCTGTTCATATAATCTTCCTTGTGCTTCGGTATCTTCTTTATATAACTATTTCTTACAGTGCGAGTACAATAATTTCTTTTGTCATTTCTCCAATCAATGTGGGGGTGGGCAGTCACTTATTTTTATTCTTTATAAAATCTTCACTTTCCATCTTAAAATCAACATCACGCATTGGTTCCAAGGTAGAAAAGCTTTAAGTGCTAGGCAATGTGGGTTAAGTGACTTGCCCAGGGTCACATTGCTAGAAAGTATCTGAAATCTAATTTGAACCCAGGACTTCCCATTTCTGGGACTGGCTCTCAATCCACTGAGCCACCTTGCTGCCCCCATAGCTACTCATTTTAATAATTATTCTTGCAACCTAGATGCTGAGTTTATTTGTTTTGATGCTGCTAAAGGTCTGAGTGCTCTCAGCATTTCCTAAGCTTTGGTACATTGGGGCAAAGAATTTGTGTCCCAGACCTAGGTACGTACAGTTCTGCCTCAAAACAAGGTACATCAAGCACTGCTTGCCTCAGGATAGGAGTGAGGGTCATGTCTGGAACTGATGGGGTATACTAGCAGAAATGAAGGACATTTCTAGGAAATTGGTAGGGTGAGTGCTCATGGGATGTGAAGGTATGCAAAGTTTCTAAACTTGAGTTTATCAAAATTATGTTATATGAGAAAACTCAGTGGATTGAGATTCAGGCCTAGAGACAGAAGGTCCTGGGTTCAAATTTGACCTCAGATACTTCCTAGTTGTGTGACCCTGGACAAGTCACTTAACCTCCATTTCCAGCCCTTACTACTCGTTTGCTTTGGAACCAATATGCAATATTGATTCCAAGACAGAAGGCAAGGGGTTAAAAAAAGTACATTACACATGCCTTTAAAGTCTTATGAATTTCTATAAAATTAGAATGGATGCAGAAAAGGGAGAGAACAATACAGCTGGGTGTCTTTAGGGGACTTCCAGAAGGAGAGGACATTTAAGTCCAGGCTTTAATGAATGAGGAGAATTTTGTGGAAGTGGGAAGAAGCAGAAAGAGGCAGGAATAAAACAGTGGAGTGGGACTATTCAAGGTTGGAATGGGTGCTGTAGCCTGTCCTCCCTTGTCTGCTCTCTTACAAATGGTTTCCTCTGTTCCGTTTTCCATTGCCCCATGCAGACTAAAACCTCTCCACGTATACTTGATAAGAAAACAGGGGGCTGGCTGCCAGCTCTCCAATCCCATCCTGATCCATGAGGCAAGAGTCTGCCCGTGGTGTATAATCAATCTAGCCAAATATAAATATATGGATATCTGTAGAAGGTAGCATTTAAATTGAGTCTTAAAGGAAGCCAGGGATTCCTAGAGGTGGAGGCGAGCAGGGAGAGCCTTCCAGCCATGAGGGATAGCCAGGGTGAAAGTACAAAAAGCAGAGATGGGATGTCCTGTGTGAAGCAAGTAGGATATCTGGACCACAGAATGTACAGGTGGAAGTAGAATGCAAGAAGAATGGAAAGAGAAAATGAGGGGCCAGAGCTTTAAGGGCCAATTGATTCTAGAGGTAATAGGGAGCCCGTGAAGTGTATAGAATAGGGAAGAGTCATGGGGAAAATTGCTCAGGGCTTGGAGTTAGAAGACCTGAGTTCAAGTCCAACTTCCAATATACTTTGTGATCCAGGGCAAGCCACTAAACCCTGTTGGCCTCAATTTTCTCAACTGGAAATGAGCTGGAAAAAAAATGGCAAATCACTCCAGGATCCCTGCCAAGGGAACCCCAAAATGGGATCATTAAGAGTCAGACATGACTGAAAATAACTGAACAACAATACCTCCCAGGGCGGTCGTGAGCATCCAATGAGATAATATTTGTAAAGTGCTTAGCATGATGCCTGGGACATAGTAGGCATCATATAAATGCTTGTTCCCTTTCCTCCTTCCTTCCCTTTATCAGATGAATGGAATGGGTTTTGGAGCAGTATAATAGAAGGAGCTCTGGATTTAGTCAGAGGATCTTCCAAAAAAAAATCACAATTCTGAGTAATCCTATGCATGTCACATCTATAGTCCTCAGCTTTATTATCAATAAAATGAGAGGGTTAGACTAGAAGTTCTCCAAGACTCCTTCCAGCTCAGAGTCTATGATCATTATATCAGTTGTGTAACATTCGATTAGACACATTTATTAATCACCTACTATCTTAGGAGCATTGTTCTGGGCAATGGGGGTGGCATATACTCCTCACAACTTAGGGGGCTCAGACTTTTACAGATAATGATAACTGGTAGAAGAGAAAAGAATAATGGACTTGGAGTCAGGAGCCCTGGATTATTGACCTTCCTCTGTCCTCAGGTTGGAATGTGAGTTTGTACAAGCCACTACTTTCTAGGCTGATCTTCCATAAAATAAGTGTGTTGGACCCAGTGATCTCAAAGGTCTCCCCAGTTGTAATCACATTAAAAAACCTCTTACTTTCTGTTTTAGTAATAATTCTAAGACAGAAGGGCATGGGCTAGGTAAATGGGGGTTAAGTAATAATTCTAAAACAGAAGGGCATGGGCTAGGTAAATGGGGGTTTCCCTGAGTCACACAGGGAAAAAAAATATATATATATATATATAATCTATCTATCTATTTATCTATAATCTGAGGCCAGATTTGAACTCAGGTCCTCCTGTCTCCAGGACTGGCATTCATCCACTGTGCCAACTAGCTGCCCCCTTATAATAACATTCTATGAGAGGCAGCAGTAGAAGACGGTCACTGAACTTGAATTGAGAATAATAATATTCACATTCTTCTTCAGGCACCTAGTGGTTGTGTAGCCTTGGGCAAGTCATGGAACCTCAGTTTCTCCTATAAAATGAAGGGGTTGGTTGGACCTGACAGTGTCAAAGGGCTCTCCCAGGTCACTGGCAAGCATCATGATACAATAAAAAGAGTGTTGAACCAGTATATTGTGGCAGAGCCACGGTTCATATCGACTTCACAATTTGGACCTCAGTTTACCCATCTGTAAAATAAAGGACAGAGATTAGACGGTCTTTTAGATTCTTTCTGGCTCCTAGTGACCATAGGTGTCAGAACTCAGCCTCTCCGTCTTGTCTTGTTCTAGGAGGGAGGAGAGAAAATGCTGGTGAGGGTAGAGAAGGTGCAGGGGTGGGGGGAGGTGGAGGTGGTCCAGAGCCTGTTGTAAATTGTCCATCTTAACACATTGATGATAATGCAAGTAATAAGACAAACCACAAGACCTCGGGAAATGCATTTCCCAGCGAGGAAATTATTGAATATTTAGAACCAAGAGCAGATCATTTAGAGGAGGAAATGAATTTCCTAGCTTCCTCTGATCGAGATACATCTCTGTTCCTGAACCTTAATTTAGCTTCAGCTCGAAAGCGGTGGCGATGGGCATCTATGCATTTGTAAAGTTACCGTTCCTGCCCAATTGGTAGCAATTGCTTCCGAAGCCAAGGCTGCTTATTGAAGTGGGAACGAGTCAGACACCATTAGCTGAACCCAACTCCTACAGTGTTTGGGCTTAGCTAAGCAGGGAGGGAAGAAGAGTGGAGGAGGGGTACTCAGGACTGACAGCTCTCTCATATGGGTATTGTGTCTCTGGGGGCAAAAGTGGAGTCACGGGCTGACAGAGACTGGGGGCTCCCCAGGACAGGGGAGTATATCCCTCCCATAGAGCAGGACTATGATCCCTGAGAAAACTGGGGTTCCTTGAGGGGAAGATCTGTTCTCCCCCTTTCCCCATCAGATTGGATTGTGTCTTTCACTAAAATGGGGGGCTCCCTCAGGCTAGGACCTGTGTCTCCCCTTCTTCAACCAGACCGGAGCCTCTTGAAGTTAAGGATTGTCTCTCCAGTCAATTTGGCACGGTCTGAGGGTAGAGCCTGTATCTTTTCCCTGGTCCTGATGACTCTGAGAAAAGGGGCTCTCTCCCCATCAGACTGGGGGTTCTCCAAGTGTGTGAACAGTATCTGCCTCAGTAGGATGGTAGCAGACTGGGCTGTACTTCTTCCTTCCTTTATCCTGGCCTTCTCCTCCACATCTCTCCTCTTACTGCACCTAAATACAAACAGAGGCTCATTCTTCACCCAGCTTTGAAGGGATCTTAGAGATGATACAGTTCAATCCAGATTTATTACTCATTATCTGTGTGACCAGGGGCAGTCAGGTGACACAGTGGATAGAACATTGAGCCTGAAGTCAGAAAGACTTGAGTATAAATCCAGCCTCAGATGTTTTCCAGCTATGTGACCCTGGACAAGTCACTTAACCCTATTTGCCTCAGCTTCCTTATCTGTAAAATAAGCTGGAGAAGGAAATGACAAGCCACTCTAGTATCCTTGATGAGAAAAACAGGAAGGGTCCGACACGACTGAGGATGACTGAACAATGACAACAATCTGTGTGGCCAAATCCAACCTCTCTGGGGCTGAGTATACTCTTGAAGAAGAATGAAGTTGTTAGATTAGATACACTCTAAGGTTCCTTCCATGATCTAAATTTTATTTTTATGAGACTCCTCATTTTACAGATGAAGAAACAGAGGCTGACAGTTTGTTCAGGATCTCAGAGATAATTTTAAAATTTTAAAAATAAGTGTCAGAGGCCAGATTTGAACCCAGGATCTCCCATCTCTAGACCTGGCTCTCAATCCACAGAACTATCTAGCAGTCCTCATGGCTTTGTTTTTTATTTTCATTTCTCGTATTATTAAAGATTTGGAACATTCTTTCATGTAGTTGTAAATACTTTGCAGTTCTTCTTTTGAAAAATGCTTGTTCGTATTCTTTGACACTGGAGCTATTGAGGAATGATTATCACAAAGGGATTTATTGGCATCATCTGGGCTTGAATCCATACTCTCTAGTTCACATTCCAAAATACTATTCTCTCTGGAACAAGAGGGTCAGTTAGGTGGTGCAGTGGATAGAGAACTGGGTCTAGAGTCAGGAAGACCAGAGTTCAAATCTGTCCTCAGACACTTACTAGCTATGTGATCTTAGGCAAGTCACTTTACCCTGTTGGCCTCAGTTTATTCATCTGTCAAATAAGTTGGAGAAGGCAATGGCAAACCGTCCAGTATCTTTGCCAAGAAAATCTCAAATGGGGTCACCAAGAGTCAGTTGGCCATGACTGAAACAACTAAACAGAAAAATAGGATAGTGGCTGTAAGGGCTGGGGAAATTCTCCCAACAAGGGTCTGGAGGTCTAAAAGTCAGACACATTGAAACGTAAAAAGGAAGGCTTCAGCTGTAAAGTAGACCTTCTTGCTCTAGAAAGGCCATGAGGTTTGAGCTGCTCAACTGCATGTGGAGAGGCAAGAGAGTTGATGTAGTTATATGCAGGGCACAGACTGCAGTAATATCCCTGTTCTTAGATATGCACAAACATAATGTCCTCAAAGTTGTTGAGGAGCTGAAATTGGACTGATTGGAAGGAGGATAAGGTAGAGAGAAGAGCTTTTTAAATTAGGAAGGCCTGCAGCTGACCTTCAAAAAATGAGCCCAGGAAGTCCAACTAGTTAAGCCATGAAGGATAGGATACAGTACCTTAAGAAGCGCCCAGCCCAGCACTGTTTGGCAGTAGCCTCGGAGTATCAGTCCAGATAAACCTAGAGAAGGGTCAATAGAACCAACGAGAGACCTAACTGGTTCAGATCAGCAGTGGATTGGCCTATCCAACTAGGTCATCTTGCTTTATGAGAAACAAACTTAGCTGAGCATTTCAACCAGCTGAGATAGTGTTCCCTGGGAGAAGTCAGCCTCGCTGAGCAGTGAATCCTTCCATTAATGCATCATCCTACAGCAAAAGTCATGAAGACCCTCCATAGAAAGAAAGGATTATTGAAGTCTGTACAAAGAATCTGACATGATTGACTGGATAATAACACTTCTCAAATTGTGAGTTGCTCTGACTGTGTGTTCCAAACGTGTGCCTCACTATTATTTATACTTTAATTTCATATCCATTTTATGCTTTCTCTCACAGACTCTATGTATTTTTGGAAGATAGCAGCCCTGGAGTTGGATTCTTGCTACATGATTTGAGTAAATGCTTTTTGCTAAAGAAGTAGCTAAGTCTACTGGCTGATTGTTAAGGGGAAGCATATTGGTATGGGCTTATAAATGAGTATTAAGAGGGTAGTCTCTCACAGGGTCACCCCTAAGACCCTGAAAATAGTATTAGTCACTATTCTGAGAACTCAACCTGCTATAGTATGTATGAGTAGAGAGAGTAGTCCCAGAGCCAATACATTGCTATTCCCAGAATGCATTGGAAAATGGATAGAGAAGTCATACAAGATGTGTGGATTTAACATTTTAAAGAAGATTATTGGGAAGACTTTGGAATTAGGAATCATGAGGCAAGAGTTCAAGTCCTGGTTGCTACCAATCATCTGATGACCTTGGACAAGTCCTTCTTTGGATTGGTTCTTAATCTGTAGAGTGAGGGAGATGCATTACCTAAGTAAGATTCTTCTCAGTTCTGACATTCTCTGTTCTAAGGTTTCTCCCAGCTCTGACATTCTCTGTTCTAAGATCTTTCCCAGCTCTGACATTCTCTCTTCTAAGATCTCTCCCAGCTCTGACATTCTGTGTGCTAAAGTCTCTCCCAGTTCTGATGTTCTATATTCTAACATTCTCTATGTCCAGATCCAATGTTCTATGTTCTAACATTCCATGCTGTAAGGAGTCTCCCAGCTCTGATATTCCCTGTTCTAAGCTCCCTCCCAGTTCTGACAAGCTAAGATTCCATGAGTCTGAATCCCTTCTCCTCTCTTCCAGACTGAAAGTAAAGGTCTAGAAAACTAGCTCTGCAAGGCTGAGCTCATTTATCAGCCAGCAGCCCCTCATCCATTCCCTCTATCCTGGGGATGCTATAGCCTCCAGAGTCCAAGGTCCAAGTTCACATACGGATTTACATCTGGTGCCAGGATTCTCCTTCTTTCCCACCTTTAAGTGTTATTGGGATGCAAAAGGGATAAAACCAGTGTTCTTCAAGTAGGGCAAGACCAAGAAAGAGACAGAAAGCCTTTCCTTGTTACCTGGCTCCTCTTTCTCCCTCACAAGGAACCCTGGAGATGGGGAGCTTAAAGACCTGAGCACAGGACAGCAAACTCTTCCTTCCTTGGCCCGAACTCTCCTATTCTAATACTGTGATTTATGGCTTGCGATCTCTTCTAATCCTCCACTTTGCAGGTTGCTGGCGAGAATGGGCCCCTGATCCAAACACAGAGCCCAAGTAGAGTGAGTGGCCTGGAAAGCAGATCAGAGAAAAGAACATCTGATACAACCATGAGTATAGCAGCTCTTGGAGTCCATAGCAAGGAGCCAGCCTCCTAGGCTGCCATTAATTTTGGATCCATCTGGGATTCAGAAACTTTGGCCTGGGATTCTCCTAGTTCCTCCCTGATCCGTTCTCTTCTCACCCTGCCAAAAAACCAAAACCAAAACAAAAGAAACAAAAAAAATCCCAAGAATTTCTTTAAAACAGAGAGCAAAGAACAATCACTTTCTTAGGTGAACAAACACTGAGAACTCTATATGAGTAACACAAAGAATGATCAAATGTCAGATCTGGAAGGGACCCAAGAAAACAGAGTTTCAGATCTAAGAGGGAAACTAGAACACCGAAATTTGGAGCTGGAAGGAATCTAAAAACACAGGAGAGCAGAGCTAGAAAGGACTTTTGAAAACAGAATGTCAAAGCTAGGAGGGTCCTTAGAACCGAGAACGTCAGAGCTGGGAGGGGCCTTCTAGTGTAAAATGCTGGAGCTGGTAGGGGATGGGAGACCTTTATAAAGGTAAGGTTGAAAGATCAAATCTGGAAGAGACTTAAGGAGAGAGAACATTAAAGCTCAAAGCCACTTTAGAAGTCCAATCCTCTCATTTTACTGATTAAAGAAAAAAGAGGGAAGACTAGAGAGGAGAAACGTCTGGCATTACACAGAGAATTAATCAGAATTCAACCAATTTCCCCACTGCCCATCTCCCTAGCTCACAGTTAACCACAGACAGGGGAGCAGTAATGAATGGTGTGAGGTGTGGTGAAATGGAAAGCATATTAGATTGAATCAGGAAAGACTTTCGTTCTTTTCCCATATCCATTGCTTTTTGGGTATGTAACCCTGGATAGGTTCACTTCTTCTCTTTGAATCTCACTGTACTCATCTGTAAAATGGGGATGATAAGGGTTAATACCTGCCTCATAAGGTTATTGTAAAATTAAAATATAATGAACATAGATAATGAGCTTTGTTAACCTTAAAACTTTATATAAATGCCCACTGTTTTTTATAAACGTGCCAGATGACCAATCATTCAAACGTCAGGGTAGTTAAAGCTACATTATCATTGCCATTGTATAGAGCATGACTATCTGGTACCTGATGGCTTCTCCAAAAATTCCTGTGATTCTTAGTCAAAGAAACTGCCTAGGCAGAAGCTCTTTTTCTTGGGCACCATTTTTCTGCCATCTCATATCTGTCCACGTTAGTGAGAGAGGAAGGGAGGGAGAGGAGTTGTATTCATCTCTGTCTTTCCCTTAGCTTTCCATTTTGCCTTCTGGAATCGCTGTTCTATTATTAAAAAAAAACACAAAACAACTGTCCTTAAAACAGAATATCCCAAAGGTCTTAGAGCTGTTTTAAGCTTTCATAGCCTTTAAGACTTAAAACACAACTGAGAATTTTGAGACGCATTGGTTTAGTTTTGTTGCCTGCTGCCAGAAATCACTTTGTCTAGTTTATGTTTACTTATATTGGTTAATGTGTCTTCTACCCCTCTCCCTTCAAGAGGAAGCTCCATGAGGGTAGGGATGCTTTCGTTTTTGTCTTTGTATCTCTGGTTCCTGATTTATAATAGGAACCTAATAAATGTTGGTTAAATTCATTTGAAGAATCAAAGCTATTAGGGGCAGCTAGATGGCTCAGTGGATAGAGAGCCACGCCTGGAAGATGGGAGGTCCTGGGTTTAAACCTGGCCTCAGATACTTCTTAGCTGTGTGACGTCGGACAAATCATTTAACCTCAATTGCCCAGCTCTTCTGCTTTGGAACCATTCTAAGACAGAAGGTAAAGGTTTAAAAAAATTTAGGTGAAAAAAAAAAATCAAAGATATTTTACCATTCAAGTCCTCAGTTTCTTCAGTTAAAAAATGAGAGACTTACCCTGGGCTCCCTCAGGCTAGCATTCTGGGTTCCAAGAGCCTTCTCAGGTCTGGCATTTTCTGTTCTAAGCTCCCTCCCAGCTCCAACATTCTGGATTCTAGGGACCCTCCAAGCTCCAACATTCTGGGTTCTAGGGACCCTCCAAGCTCCAACATTCTGGGTTCTAGGGACCCTCTCAGCTCTGACATTCTGGGTTCTAGGGATCCTTCCAGCTCTGACATTCTGGGTTCTAGGGACCATCCAAGCTCTGACATTCTGGGTTCTAGGGACCCTCCAAGCTCTGACATTCTGGGTTCTAGGGACCATCCAAGCTCTAACATTCTGGGTTCTAGGGACCATCCAAGCTCTGACATTCTGGATTCTAGGGACCCTCCCAGCTCTGCTGTTCTATGATCTATGACTCTCTAAAGCCTGTAGTTAAGGTAGAGAAACTTCTCTTGGATTAGGAGGAATAGAATTACTGGTTTGAATTGATTTCTTTTGCTCAGTTTCCCTTAAAAAGCAACTCAGACGCTAAGGCTAAGGTGGGGAGCCTGGGGAGGGAAAAGGGGAGAGAAGCTGGGGAATGTGGGGACAGCATTGCTTTGAGTCCCTCTAGAGAGGGTCCTAAGAGCCACAGGGCTGCTTTAGTGAAGGCAGAGAGAGGGAGAGTCACAACTCAGTGAAGGCTAGCTGGGGGAACCCTGGCTATGGGGGGGTTAATCCTGAAAGACTACAGAATTCCCCATGAATACCAAGAGAAAGCATTATCATGATTAATGTTATTTCAAAGACTTAATTTTTTTTCTTTCAAAATTGTGTGTGTGTTGTTGTTCTAAGTGCTATCTCCTGATTCCAAATGTCCTTCCCTCTGGAATAATTTGGAACAAGGTTACTGCTTGCCAAGCGGGCCTCTCCTCCTCTGATCTTGGATCTGACAGTCCCGGGGAGCTGAAGGGCTGTTATCAGCGGGAGGCTGGATGATGAAGGAGCTGAAGCTGAGGCCCTGACTAGGTGCTGACGTCTTCAGTGGGCTGGCTGGTGGTGGCCCATTTCCCAACTCTGCTTGAATGGGTGGACCTCCAGGTCCCAGCCCCAGGCCGGAGGAAGAGAAGGGCCAGTGGTCAGCGTCTCTATGGACCAGCGTCTCTCTGCAGAAGGAAGAGCTGTTAGCGGAGCCTTGCCAGGTCCCGAGAGGCAGGGAGTCTGAACCAGCTGCACCATGATGGCTGAATCCTAGCAAGCCAAAAGGGATCTGAGTGTACAAAGAGCACTTTAAACGTCTTTCTCACTTTTGACATTCTATTTTGTAAAAAATGTAAAACCGACAGTAATCACCCAAGAATTTCCTTAAAACACAGAAAGCAACTAACCTGCTTGCTGCCAGTGCAAGTAACATGGAATCGCATCATGTCAGAGCTGAAAGGGACCTAGACCAGAGAATGTCAGAGCTGGGAGGAGACTTAGGACACAGGAAGGGCCCTTAGAACATGAAGCCAGAGGCAGCCAAGTGGTTCAGTGGACAGAGCTGGCCTGAAGACACAGGAGGTTCTAGGTTGAAATCTGACTCAGACATTTTCTACATGTGTGTGACCCTGCACAAGTCATTTCACCCTAATTGCCTAGCCTTTATCGCTCTTCTGCCTTGGAACTGGTATTTGGAATGGATTCTAAGATAGAAGGTAAGAGTTAAAAAAGAAAAGAAGAGAAAAGAAAAAAAGAAGAGAAGAGAAAAGAAAAGAATACAGTCTCAGAGCTGGGAGGTCCCTTAGAAAATAAGGGACTTAGTAAGGTCAGCAAGGGACGTTAGGAGACCAGATTTCAACCCAGGACCTCCTATCTCTAGACCTGGCTCCCCATCCACTGAGCCACCCAGCTGCCCCTGAGATCAGATTACTTTTATTTTATTTTATTTTATTTTTTTTTATAAACCCTTCCCTTCCCTCTTGGAGTCAATACTGTGTATTGGCTCCAAGGCAGAAGAGTGGTAAGGGCTAGGCAATGGGGGTCAAGTGACTTGCCCAGGGTCACACAGCTGGGAAGTGTCTGAGGTCAGATTTGAACCTAAAACCTCCCGTCTCTAGACCTGGCTCTCAATCCACTGAGCTACCCAGCTGCCCCTAAGATCAGATTACTTTTAAAATCTGTCTGCCCAGCCTTCTTATTCTACTTTGAAGGGAAATATTTTGGGGAAACCTCACTATTGTATTCTCACATATGAAAGTGGGACTAGGCTGGTTCTGTGTGACCCCCAAGGGCACTACTAGAAGAAATGGAATTATAGAAGGGCAGATTTAAGAATATAGAATCAAAGTTAAGTCAACAAGCACTGATTAAGCACCTACTATATGGCTATCACTGGGTTAAACACTAGGCATATAAGAAAAGCAGAAAAATAGTCCTCACTCCCTAGATGGGTCCAGTCTAATGACAGGAGGCCAGATCTAGAACTGGAGCATCTTAAAGCCCATTTGGCCTGATCCCTTCACTTGACAGATGAGTAGACTGGGGCCCAGGGGATTTAAGATTCGGTACTAAGCATCAGCAGAGGAGAGCTCTTGTTTCCAGAGCATTGTTCTTTCTATTCTTCAACAAGAGGAAGAATTGACTAATCATCAAAGCTGCAGGATGATGGAAAGAGGTGCTTTTTAGACAGTGAGCTCCCTTTTCCTGGAGGTATTCAAGGAAAAGCCCAATGACCAACAGCCAGGGTTACTCCAGATGAGTTCTCTGTGTGCCTCTGCATTCCTCCTCTGTGAGATTTTCTGAATGTATGAGATGCAGTACAACTGAATGTATCTCAGCTTGGGATCAGAAACTCTCAAGGTAGAAGGTATCTTGGGGAACATCTGGGCTCAGTCCTTCATTTTACAGTAGGGGAAACTGAGACTCAGAGAGAAGTGACTTCCCAAAGCCACACAACTGGTTAATGCTAGACTCAGAATTCAAGCCCAAGTTCTAATTTCTTCTCTTCACCTAAATCATTTCTCCCTAGTGCCTACTTGAGAGACTGATGGGGAAGGAGGAGGAGGATGAAGATGAGTTTTCCCAGTTGATCTCCCAGAGCATTGTTAGTTGTTCTGAGGTCCAGCAATGATGAGTCCCTTTAAGAAGCAAAGAAAAATCCAATTCATTCCTGATGTCTTCTTCCCACTCTCCTCAGCACCAAGCCTTCAAGGTGGCCTTGGCTTCTGGGCGGCGTTCCCAGCCCCCTGATTGTCCCCCCTCCTGGAACCTTGCCAGGCTGAGCCCCAGGCTTCCCCCTGCTCCCCAGTAAGTCAAACGGCAATGATTAGTCAAATAAAATTTCCATCTGTTGAGGAATTTACGAGAGTTATTACCAGCCATAAAAACCAATCCGAGGGAAAGGATAGATCTGAGGGGGTAAGTGCCTCTAATTATGAGCAAGAGTGACTTTTAAATAAGGTTACAGCCAGCCTTATTCACTTAAACAATCCACCCATTCTCTGCACCCCTTCCTTTACTGTGCCCAGTGTCCTCCTAGGGGAGGAAAACAATATAAAAGTATCAGAAAGAATGATCCTGCCCCTCCAACTGGCCAGAATTAATTTCTTTAAAAAAATTAAATGAATTTCAGTTAACAAAAATCTATTTTCTCTTCTTTTTATTTCTTTGTCTTGTAATGGCAGGGAAAAAAGCAAAATCATTGTAGCAAATACATATAATTAAGGAAAAGAATCTTCCACCTTAGACATGTCAAAAAACAGTCTCATTATGCATCTTGAACCCATTACTTTTCTGTTAGGTAACCATTAATATACTTTATCATAGTTTATAATAGGTTGTCTGGTATCACAGTTGGTCATCACATAGATCAGATTCATTCAGTCCTTCAAAGTTCTTTGCCATTACAATATTGTGATTATTGCACCAGTTGTCCTCCTGGTCCTGCTTCCTTCGCTCTGCATCAGTTCATTCAAGCTTTCCTAGGTTTCTCTGAGACAATTCCCCTTCACTATTTCTTATGGCTTAATAGTTTTCTTCCCCCCCTCCCGTTATATTTATATATTGTAATTTGTTCAGCCATTTCCCAATTGGTAGACATTGTCTTAGATTACAACGCCACAGAAAGAGCTTCTGCTAATAGTTGTATACATATGTATCTTTTTTTAAAACTTTTTTTGATCGCTTTGGGACATATACATATATATAAACATATGTAATATATATATAAATATGTAGCATATGACTGAATCAGAGGCTACACATCATTTAGTAACTTTGTGGGTGACCTTCCAAGTTGGTTCCCACAATGGCCCAGGATCCATTTCCATTTTTAGATCCTCTGGGAGAAAAGTATGAGAAGAGTACTCCATCCCAGGACCAGCTCTGACACTTAATGGTTCTGTAATTCTGGGCAGGTCATTTGAACCGTTTGGGGTTCAGTTTCCTCCTCTGTAAATTGGGGGGTTTCACTAGGTGATTGTAAAAACTCTGTTAATTCCTGACATTTTCTATTCAAAAGTCAACTGGGAAGGGAAGAGAAAGCTCATTACATTGGCTTTCGTACCCAAGTGTGTGTAGTCTTAGTAGTCCTCTTTCTGACATGGAAAGTCAGAAGAGGGTGGGCCTTTGGAACACAGAATGTCAGAGCTGGGAAGGACCTTAGACCTTGGAAGGTCAGAGCTTGGAGGGAGCTTAGAACAGAGAAAGTCAGAACTGGGAGAGACCTTAGAACAGAGAATGTCAGAACTGGGAGAGACCTTAGAACAGAGAATGTCAGAGCTGGGAGAGACCTTAGAACAGAGAATGTCAGAGCTGGGAGAGACCTTAGAACACAGAATGTCAGAGCTGGGAGAGTCCTTAGAACAGAGAATGTCAGAGTTGGGAGAGACCTTAGAACAGAGAATGTCAGAGCTGGGAGAGACCTTAGAATAGAGAATGTCAGAGCTTGGAGAGACCTTAGAACAGAGAATGTCAGAGCTGGGAGAGACCTTAGAATAGAGAATGTCAGAGCTGGGAGAGACCTTAGAAAAGAGAATGTCAGAGTTGGGGGAGAGACCTTAGAACAGAGACTGTCAGAGCTGGGAGAGATCTTAGAACACAGAATATCAGAGCTGGGGGAGACCTTAGAACCCAGAATGTCAGAGCTGGGGAAGACCTTAGAACCCAGAATGTCAGAGCTGGGGGAGATCTTAGAACCCAGAATTTCAGAGCTGGGGGAGATTTTAGAACCCAGAATGTCAGAGCTGGGGGAGACCTTAGAANAGCTGGGAGAGACCTTAGAACAGAGAATGTCAGAGCTGGGAGAGAACTTAGAACAGAGAATGTCAGAGCTGGGAGAATTTAGAACAGAGAATGTCAGAGCTGGGAGAGACCTTAGAACAGAGAATGTCAGAGTTAGGAGGGAAATTGGTTCACACACACAATGACCAAGATAGTTCTTCATGAAATGGCTTTTCAACCTCCTTGACCCCCTGTGCACACCCCAACACACATGCATGTGCACTCAGATGCTCACCCTGCTCTTGCCTCTTTTCCCTCCTCCCTAACAAGAAGTTTTTTTGTAAACCCATTTTAGGGATGGTAGATGAAAGATTCGAGATGGTAAGGAAAGTCTCAGATTTTAAACAACAAATAGAATGTTGATTACAGCTGGGGTTAGTCCACTTTAAGAACCATCCCCATCCCCCTTCCCCTACTCTGGCCAGAATTTAAAAGGAATCACCTGGAGCCAGCAGTCAGTAGGTCAGCTTTTGCTGCTGGAATCGAGTTTGGCCTTCACTTTGTCTAGGGTAAGTGCTCCTCCTGGCGTTCTCTGGCCTTCACCCACTTGATGAAGAAACTGTATAAGTCTTAGGGTCACATTACTCTATATGAGAGCCTGCCCCAACTCCCTTCCTCTTGTCCCACAGCTGTATTTCATGCTCCTCAAAGCACCAGTCTAGGCTAGAGGAGCTCTTGTGGAATCAGGGTTGGGGGTTTGCATCTGTGACCCTTTATCCTTGTCTCCTTCCCTTTCTTCTCTTTTTAATCTCTTAGACTCC
>NC_058132.1:53409095-53429892 GCF_016433145.1 Gracilinanus agilis
CTGTCTCTACCTGTCTATTCTTTCTCTCTCTCTCTCTCTCTCTCTCTCTCTCTCTCTCTCTCTCTCTCTCTCTCTCTTTCTCTCTCTCTCTCTCTCCTTTCCCAACTAGAGAGCAGGCATAGCTTTTTCTTTGTATCTCAAGCAATAAGCACCATGGCTGACACAAAGTCAGTGCTTAATTGATGTTTGTTGATTATCGACTGATTCTGAGGTTCCCCCTAGCTCCTGCTTCCAGGGCTGGATGGGAAAGCTGAAGTTGTGGCGCAGCTCTAGGCTTTACTCCGGCCCCTAACTTCTCTTCTTGCCCCCCCTTTCGTGTCTTCAGCACGTGCCAGGGCCATTTCTGGATGTGGCTGCAGAGGCGGCAGAGAAGTGGGCCAGCCTGGGGAGAGGGGAGCTGGGGAAGGGCTTCCTTGATTCCCGAGGCCTGTGTGAAAAGGCTCTTTTCCTCCCAGATGGTTCAAGGAGCTCGTGCCCTTCACTCGCTCTGATAGCTGGCTGAAAGCCTATCGGAGCTTGAAGCTGGAGGGAGAGCAGCCCACCGAGCTCAGCCAGGTGAGCATTTCAGACTCTGTGTGTCTCCTCAGCCTCCTGGCTGTGTCTGGGGAGCTGGCTGGCTTCTGGGCTGTGACCTGGTTCAGAGAACGCTCCTCTTCTGTGGACCGGGGTGTCGGGCAGGTGATGGATCCAGCCGGCTTGTCAGAATGTAGGTTGAGTTTGGCTTCAGGGTGCCATTTTCTCTGCCCTTCTTTCTACCCAAGACTGAAAATTCCTCTCCCCTCCTCCCTCCACCTTTCCTGGGTCCTTGGAGATCTGAGCTCATGGCAGAAAGGCCTGGGAAACTCGCTTAAATTGAGAGATTCAGAGCTAGGAGAGGGGCGGCGGAGCCTTTGGGACCCAGAATACTGTGAGGAAAGGGTCTGGGCTTGGGATAGGGAGAAGGTGCCTTTTAGGCCCCGGAAAACTTGAGTTAGGGTCAGAGGGTTCCTCAAAGTGGAGCTCGTTCAGCCTCCTCAAACGTGGCCATGACTAGGCTCCTGCGTCTATATGGCTTGGGTATGGCAAAGAAGTCTGGACTTCAAGTCAAGAGAGACAAAAGTTCAAATACTGCCTCCAATATTAATGCTTATGATCCTTTTCAAATGACTTTTTTCTTTTTAATTTTACAACTTTTTTTGATGATACATGTATTATCCACATTTCTTTATTTTTATTTACTTTTTTTGGATTGAAAAATTTTATTTAGTTTTTAATTTTACATTTTTGAGGCCACTGGGTTAAGTGAAATGCCCAGAGTCACGAGGAAAGTTAGCATCTAAGGTCAAATTCGAACCCACGTCTTTCTGACTTCAGGTTCAATGCTCTCTCCACTGCACCATCTAGCAGCTCTTTCAAAAGGCTTTACCTTTCCCAGTCTCAGTTTCCCTAACTGTAAAATATGGATAATCATTGTGGGCTCTTTGCAAAACTTAAAAGTGCCACATATCTATGTATTATTATTATTATTTTATTAGTTTTATTTCAATAATTTATTGATATTATTATTACAATAATGATAAGAAAACAGCAAAGATGTAGAGCTAAATTATATTGCCTTTTAAGCAATTCAGTGGGAGAATGATGTTGGCTTTTTTTGCTGGCTGCCAGGCTGGCACATGATGTACTTTAGAATAGGTTTGACTGCATATAGCTTTGCTATCCGCCATGTTTTACATTCTATTGTCCAAATGGTTGGTGGTATGGCTCTCATTTCGCATATGAGGCAACTGAGATCTAATGAAGGGACAGGACTCGTCATTAGCAAGTTGATGGTCAAGCCATGGTTCAAACCCTTGTCTAAATCTATATCAAGTTGCTAAGCTACCTCTGGTGTAGATTATGGAAAGGGATAACCAGATGGACCACTGAGGCTGATGTATCGTGGAAAAGATTTTGCTAAATGATCTTGGGGATGGAGATACCACTGTTGGTGGGAGTAGCCACCTGGTCGAGGAGATAACTTCTTACTTTTTTTACACTCTCCCTGCCTTCATCCTTCATTAAAAAAAATAGTGGGGGACAGGTGGTAAGCCAGGGTTGGAGATGGGAGGTTCTGTGTTCCAATCTGGACTCAGACACTTCCTAGCTATATAACTGTGGGCATAAATTGCCTAGCCCTGACCACTCTTCTGCCTTGGAATCAATACACGGTATTGATTTTAAGGTGGAAAGTAAGGATTAAAAAAATAATGGTAGGGAGCAGGAAGAGAATTGGATCTGGTAACTAGAAATTGGTAAACTTGAGTTTGATTCCTTCTAGGACACATTATTAAAGGATAGTTAATAAACATTTGGAAAAGGAAGCAGTGATCACACCAAACCATCGGTTCTTGGCTTCATCAAGAGAATTCATGTCAGATTAATGTTTATTTCCATTTTGGACAAGGTTACTAGGTTGGTAGATCTGGAGAGTCCTAGGTATAGTTTTCCTAGGTTTTAAACAAAGTATCTTCTATAGTTCTTAGGCAGAGACAGATGTTTGGGCTTTAATAGGACCCATGAAGTAAATGATTTGATGCCAGGGTGACAAGAAGTCTCCAGTGGAGTGCCCAGGGGATCTGCGTTTAGTTAGGTCAATGGCTTGCATTTTGATCAAATTTGCATCTGACATAAAACTGGGAGTTTTTCTACCAATGCAGTACAAAACAAAGATGAGATCTAAAAATATTGCCTCTTTATAGCCTAGATTATGGGTAATTTAGTGATGTAAAGTCTTAGGCATGGATTCAGAAGATCAATTTCACCAATATAAGACAAGGGAAGCATGTCTAGACAGCAGGTTTTTTTCTGGAATCATTTAGAAATGTTTTTTAAAAATAGCATTCTGCAAACTAATGAGTCATCAGTGTCATGTGGCAGAGGAAATATCCAGGGTAATCTTAGGCCCTGTAAAAGATTGGAGAATTGATAAAGTCCTCTGTATCCTGCTCTTGTCTCACCCCATTTGGAGGATTGGGGACATCCATGCACTGGGTCTGTGTACCCAAGCAATCCAGTCTGAAGGCAATGAACTAATTGTGTGTGTGTGTGTGGTGTGTGTGTGTGTGTGTCCATTCACCCTATTTCCCATCCTTGTTGGGTACTGCTGTATTGGGAGAAGGGCTAGTGTAGCCTTAGGTCTTGTGGCAGAGAAGACTATTCCCTTGGACCCTTGGGAGGAAGCCTATGGTGGTGGTGGAGGCAAGGGAGCCAGGTGGGCTCCAGGATGGGATGGGATCATTGGTGGGGTGGGGATGGAGTGATGCTATCTAAGGCTGGCAGAAGACTAGAAAGAAACAGCATGGCTTAGGGACAGGGCTAGATTTAGAGTCAGGAAGATTTGTGTTTGAATCTTACCTCAGGTATTTGTGAACTCTGTAACCTCAGTTTCCTCATCTGTTGGGGGCTGAACTTGACCTTCTGGCTCTAAATCTCTGAGGTGTGGGGTTAGAATCCTCTTCTCTGCCCAATATTCCCATCTTGGGAATTCCCATCCTAGTAACCCCTCTCTTCACTATAACTCTGATTAGAGATTTTTACATTGAGGGTATAGGGGGAAAAAGGAAGCGAGTGAGTTTAGAAGGAAAATCCAGAGAGCTGCCTAGGCTTTGATATGTATGTACAATTTTTTTTGGGGGGTGTTAAGATTATATCCTCTGAGAAGGCAGCCGCCAGCTTATTTTCCAGCAATAGTTAATAAAAGATAAAGAGTTTTTGTTTTCAATTAACAGTATAAAGTCTAGAATCCCTAAATGTCAGTCTTGTCAGTGTTGTGATCCTACCTTTCCCTGTCATCAAGGAATGACCTTGGTATCTGGAACATTGATGGAGCTATTCTGGGTCTCTGAACCTATGGTAGATTGAAGAGCTAATAGACATTATGGGTGAGCCAATCCAGGTGGTCTTCATCTTGTTTGTGTCCTGGACTCCTTTAGCATTGTCTGGCAAAGCTTATGGACCCCTTCTTACAATTATGCTAGTTTCATACAATCATAATGAAGGAAATGTCAGATTTATAAATGTCAGAGAGAAGTTAGTGAAAATAAAAACGACATTTCTTTTGCTTAAGTTCATGCATCCTCCTGACATTTATCCATGGACCCCAGGTTCACTCTTTTTTCCCTAAACCCTGACTTTTTTGTCTTAATAAGAGAGAAGGGTAAGAGCTAGGCAATGGGGTTGCCCAGGGACAAGCAGCTAAGAAATATCTGAGACAAGATTTAAATCCTGGTCCTTCTGACTCTAGGCTCTACATTCTATCCACTCTGCCATCTAGCTGTTCCTTTCTTTAGTCCAATGCCCTTCTCTCCTTGAGAAGGAAGCTGAGACCCAGAGAGGGAGAGATGCCTTGTTCAAAGTTACTTAGGTATTTCTGGGTTAAGAGTAGAGAAGTTGAAAGGCTGGAGGCAGGGTGGCACTTCTTAATCTAAAGGTCATAGGCAGGCTTTGTGTGATGAGAGCGTTTTGACTTTGAATAGACATAGCTTCTACTAGAATCTGAGGATCTGGGTTCTAAAACTGACATCCTAACTTATTACTGATGCATCTATAGCTAGGTTTTCTCCCTTCTATGGGCTTCGCCGTCCGTAAAATGGGAGTACTGAGCTAACTGATCTTTAAGATCCCTTCTAGAAGGTTGTGTATTTTTGTGCTTGGGTCTTTCATCCTTCATTTTTGAAGAGAACCCAATGGCATCATGGGATGGTGTCTTGACTTGTGCAGAATTGTACAAAGTCATTAGCTTCACTTTCTTCCAGAATCACTGAAGTCCAGTGGCAAGAGAAAAGTCAGGGTGACTGGTGATGATTTGGGATGCTATGATTAAAGTCATTGGTCATAGGTTGCATTCTAAGCTAATCTCTCTTGATTTTCCTTTGTTCCTTTTCTTGGCCTCTTTACTCTTTCCCTTCTAGCATGCCTTCCTTTTCCCTTTCCTCTTCAAAACTTTGCTTAACGGGGCAGCTGGGTAGCTCAGTGGAGTGAGAGTCGGGCCTAGAGACAGGAGGTCCTAGGTTCAAACCCGGCCTCAGCCACTTCCCAGCTGTGTGACCCTGGGCAAGTCACTTGACCCCCATTGCCCACCCTTACCACTCTTCCACCTACGAGCCAATACACAGAAGTTAAGGGTATTAAAAAAAATAAAAAAAAACTTTGCTTAAAACCCATTACCTATATGAATTTGGGCAAGTCACTTTCATTTCTCTACTCAGTTTCCTCATTCTATAAAAATGAGAATTAGAAGAGGTCTCTAAAGTCCTTTTCAACTTAAAATTGTATGATTGAAGGTAAATGTCTCTCCTCTAAGCCTCAGTTTCATCAGCTGTGAAATGGGCAAGTTCTAGGAAGCCTCCTTTAGTTAAACAATGACTCACTGATAGAGATGCATCATTGGGTTAGAGCTAAAGGGTCCTTAGAGGATATCTAGATGAATCCTTTCACTTTGCAGATGAGGAAACTGAGGCCCAGGGATGTTCATTGACCTGCCCTACTTTACCATATAGGTAGTAAGTATCTGAGGAAGATGTGAATCCATATCCTCTAACTCCAAAGTTTTTTTCTCTTATACCCTGTTGCCTCTTAGAGGGAAGCCAATAGTGTTATGTGGTGGAGGAATGCTGGTTTTGGAAATGTAGGATATGGATTTGAATCCAGACTCTGCCATCTGTATGATTCCTCCTTTACAGAATGAGAGAGATGGACTGGGTAGTCTCTAAGGTTCCTTCCAGCTTTGACCCCATGATATTCTTTTTTTAATTTTAATTTTGAATATTTTCCCATACTTACATGTTCTTTCCCTCTCCCCCCAAACCTCCCACACTCCCATAGCTGATGCACAAATCCACTGGGTTTTACATGTATCATTGATCAAGACCTAATTCCATATTATTGAAAGTTGGACTAGAGTTATCATTTAGTGTCTACATCCCCAATAATATTCCCATCAGGCCATGTGATCAAGCAGTTGTTTTTCTTCTGTGTTTCTGCTCCCACAGTTCTTCCTCTGAGTCCCACGATATTCTTGACTAACCACAATTCCAGAGAACTGGTAATTAAGCTCATTGCCCATCTCCCTACAGAGAAGGTAGATTCAAGATGCAGACTTAAGGTGTACATTTTTGGACGTGGTCAATTTGGGGAATCTGTTTTGTTTCACTGTGCAT
Source organism: Gracilinanus agilis (assembly GCF_016433145.1). Lineage (NCBI taxonomy): Eukaryota > Metazoa > Chordata > Mammalia > Didelphimorphia > Didelphidae > Gracilinanus > Gracilinanus agilis. Next base: position 53,415,275 of record NC_058132.1, read on the forward strand.
GTTTGTTACAAGTTTTATTCCCCCCCTCCCCAAGATGGCATTGGATGGGAAGAATCAGAGTCAAAAGCCAATAAACATTTATTAAATTCCAACTACACGCCAGGCACTGTGCTAAGGGCTGGGGATACAAGTGAGAAAACAGAGGAAGGAGAAAATAAATTTTCGTTCATTAAAAAAAATGATTCCTCCATCCCAAGAGTCTATACTCCACTGTTTCTCTTGCACATGAGGCTTCTTCCTCTAACTGCCTCTCCCCCATTTACCCCCCCCCCCACCCTAACTGGTGAACAGTGTGTCTGGGATGATGGTGGCATCTCATTCCCCGCCTGCTGCACAAGTGCCAGCTTTACCCACACCTGCCAAGGGAGGCTGCTTGGCCTTTGGCAGACTTGAGTCTTATTCTTCTTTCCTCAAGCCAGCTGCTCCAAACAGTGTCTACCAGGCGCATGCCCAGCCTCCCCGTGTGCCACTGGTCTGAATTCTTTCTCTCGCTCCCCTCCTCAAAGCAAGTTGAATAGAGACTTAATTGCGACCGGCCCCTTTCTCCGCAGCCCGGGAGGGAGAATCTGCCATGATTTCTCTTTGGAAGGGATGACTCGGAGGTCGTAGCAAATCACTCTTCTTGTTAGAGGAGCGTTTATAATTAGGCTGATTACAGTTTCTCCCCCTACTCCTAATTCTTCATTAGCAGGAGGTGGCTTTCTCTAGTGTTTTCCCAGCCAGCAGAAATGTTCGCTGCCAATGGGGTTGGGAAAGCGTGGGCAGTGGCAGAATTTCAGAGGGGAAGGGAGAGCCATTCTTGCTCCTTTCCTCTAGGGCTAGAGGAAGAGGAAAGGTCTCGTCTAGCCTAGCGTAGGGGGCATAGCTCAGGAGACATAGCTTTGTTTACCCGGAAAGTTGTAGACCAAAATAGTGTTGGGTACCCGACTTAGCTGAATCCAGCCATCCCACAGGAGAGCCATGTTCAAGGTGCATCAGGAGAATCCTATTAAAAAGGGGCTCATGGTCCCTGATGAAGCCTTATCTGGAGTATTGTCCCACGGTTCAAGAAGAACCTTCATAATGATGAGGGTTTAGTGATGAGGGTTTTGGGGATGGCAAAGGGTATGAAAGTAGGTTGAAGGAACTGACATTCACCAACGGAGAAGAGATGTGGTTGCCTACTTCATCTATGTGAAGGGTTGTTGTGGAAGAGAGACTTGGCCCTAGAAGATAGACCCAAAGAGCAATGGGGGCAGGGGAAAGTGCCAACAGACAAATTAGGCTCCATATTGGATTAGCCATCTAACGATGACAGGTGTTCCAATGGAATGGGCTCCCTGGAGAAGGAATGGTTTTCCTGCTCTTCCTTGGAGGTCTTTGACTGCAGCTGGATGGCTGCTTGTCAGGTGGGTTATCCTGGACATTCCTCTCATGATTTCCTCAACTGTAAACTGAGGATGATCATGGTGCCCACCTCACAGCGTTGTTGTGAAGATCAAATGAAATAATATTTGTAAAGGGCTTAAAGTTCTACACAAATTTTAACAAGCAGTATTAATTATGAACTGTGAACTATGGCTCATGAACTAGGTGGGCTTAATTGGTTTTTTAGAGCATTTACAAAGTAGGAATCATTGTAAAACACGAGGGCTTATCTCCCATAGATATAGAGAATGGTTAGGGGAAAAGGGAGCTCAAACTTAGAGTACAATGGTAGTGAGTCATCTGTGGCAAAGAGTATCTCCAAATCCTTACTTCTATCTGGGTAGGGAGTCTTTTCTCTTATTGTAGAGGTCCTCTTGGTATTGTAGCCTCTCTGCTGGACCCCCACAATCTGTTCCTTTCCTGAGTCCAAGCCTCCTCCCTAGGATGAATGTCCCTCTTGGGTATCCTTGAGTGTGTCTCTGTTCATTGGTTAAATACATTATCTCTATTGGCTGAGCTTAAAATACATTTATGTACCTAAGATGACTGACTGATTCTTTCTGCCAATCACAAAACATTTTCTGGGTGGTGGTACAGTGGATAGAGTACGGGTGATAGGAAGCTTTGAGTTCAAATATTGCCTCAAACCTTCATTAACTTTATGACCCTAAGTGAATCACCTAACCTGTTTGCCTCAGTTATCACTTCTGTAAAGTGGGGATAATACTAGCACCTACCTTCCAGGATTATTGTGAATATTCAATAAGATAATACTGTAAAACCCATGTAAACCTGAAAGCACTAGAGGAATGCCATTGCCTCAGTTACTTCATCTATAAGATGGGAATAATAATAGTACCTACCTCCCAGGGTTATTGGCAAGCTGCAATAAGATATTATTGTCAAACTGTAAATTTTAAAGTACTATATAAATGCCATTGATGATCCTGGTTGCTCTCATCAAATGGCCAAGGCCCTGAAATCTTCTCAAAATGATTACAGATTTATTTATATGTTACTGAGGTATTGTAGGGGGTTCCTTAACACCAGCTTTATGCCTTCTAATCACATTCTGGGCCCATCGTCATACTCTTTGATGTGTAAAGGGAAACTTCCTCCCTTACACTAGCAGTTGAGCCTGTAGGCTACTATGATCTTGGGATTATTTGTATGTCACGATCCAGTTCTTATCACCTTTGAAGAAAGATGAGAATTTTCCTATTCCAAAACCTACTGGGATTTTCCTTGATTCTTAGTGAAGTATTGCTCAGAAATATGAGGGACTTGTAGCTTATTGCTCTGTGCTCTTGAGCAAATCATTTACCCTCTATAAGCCACAGTTTCCCCATCTGTAAAATGAAATTTATATTGGGTTACTTCTAAAGTTCTTGACATTTTATACTTCTCTGAGTCTTCCTAGCCCAGTGGAAAGAGCTATGAGCTTGGAGTCAGCCAGTGAAACCTTGCTCTGACCACTAGCTGAGGAACCCAGCATTGGGAGACAACATGGAAACATGGAAAGAGTGTTGGATGTGGAATAGAGAGAACATGAGTTCAAATCCCATCTCAGACACTTTTTACCTTGAGCAAGACTTTAAAACTCTCTAGATCTCAGTTTCCTCATCTGTAAAGATGAGGCGGTTTGAGTGGTTGGCTTCTTAGATTCTTTCTAGATCTCAGGACTCTGGCCAACACACTCCACTTTCTGGTAACTCAGTTTTCCCATCTATAAATTAGAGAAGACACTTGCCTTATCTACCTTGCAGAGGTGTGGCAAGAAAAGTGATTTTGTAAGCTTTAAGGAATCCTAGAAATGGACACTTCAGTGTGGATCTGGGGTGCTGATGTCTGTCTTTTTGGACCTTTCTAAGACAGGATAAAAGCACCCAAGACCTGGCCACTCAAGGAGGACTTTGACCTACTTGAAGGGAAGCCAGCTGATTTGGGTGCTAATCACCCCTGCCCACTATGAGCTTAGTCACGGCGTTCTTCTCAACCTTGTCAGCCTGGTTAGTAAGGATATACTAGCTCTGGGACCTGTCCTACTTGGTATGCAAGGCTTCACTGATAAGGGACACTTCAGTTTAATAGCTGGATTTTTCTTTTTTAAAAACGAATATCTCACATCTCTCCTTCCCTTGAGCTCTGCTTGTGTGACTACTCCTGGGATCTCTTGCAGAAACTGCTGTGATAAGAGTTGAAAGCATCTCTCTCTGTCTCTCTTTCTTTTTGTCTCTTTCTGTCTCTGTCTCTCCTCAGATGGCTGGACAATGACTGGGAGCATTTATTATGCCTGTGTTCCTTGTGAATCTCTAGAAATGGACATTTCACTTCACCTGTTTTTCAGTCATGTCCAGATCTTTGGGACCGAATTTGGCAAAGATCCTTGAGTGGTTTGCTATTTCTTTCTTCAGCTCCTTTGCCAGATGAGGAAACTGAGGCAAATAGGGTTAAGTGACTTGCCCAGGGTCACACAGCTAAGTAAGTGTCTGAGGCCAGATTTGAACTAAGGAAGGTGAATCTTTCTGACTCCAGGTCCAGTGCTAAATTGATTGTGCCACCTAGCTGTTGCTAAGTCAATAAAGATACTTTCCTTGAAATGACTTCATGAGGTTGGCAGGATTTGAACCTAGGTCCTCTGCCCTTTTCATAAGATCATCTGATGAGGAGAGGAGTTGTTTCACCTGCAACTGTCAAGGGCAGAATAAAATGGGGTTGATAGGAAATTATTCCCATCTGAAACATGGGGAAAACTGAATCTTAGAGAAAGGGAACAATTTGTCAAGTTTCATTCATTTAGAAAGTGGTAACCCTGGGGTTTTTGCCTCAAAAGTCAGTGGTCTTTCGACCACACCAGGCTGCATTTCCCTTTTATTTATTTCCCTTCCATAGTTTCAAGCTGACATTTGATTTGGATTTTCTTCCAGGATTCCCCATCTACGGTTTCTTTCCAATGTCATCCTAACCCTGATTCTAGGATCCCAAGATTTTAGAGCTGGAAGGAACCCTTCTAGGTTCTCTAGTCCTCATTCCTTATTATCCAGAGGAAGAAATTAAGAACAAGAGAGGTCATGCTAATGGTCCAGTGTCACCCAGATGCTGTCATAGGCTCTTTTCCCAGAAAGTCTTCCCAAATCTAAGGACTGCTATAAATGTAAATCTAGTCTTGATTCTCTGTTTATTCTGTAAATCAATGTTGGGTACTTATAGGATAAGCAGAAATTCAACAAGGATGGAGGAGGAGAGGAGATGATCACAAAGAGGACTTATAAGTGATTGACTGATCCATATGGAAAGAAATGGAGCTGGGCTTTTGCCAGGGAAGGTGGCCAAACCTGGTCTAGCATTCAGGATGTACTCATCTGTTTCTTGCTTACTCTGAGCTTTAATGTTTTCTAATATTTAAAGAGTTTATGTAAAAGAGGGAGCAAACATGCTATCTTCTTCCTTATGAATGAACTATGAGCATCCAGAGAAGAACAGCCAGGATGGACATAGGATTATAGATGTATAGCTGGAAGGGACCTTAGAGTCCTATATGATATTCCTGGGGGCATGCTAGAGAAGTCCATATAAATCCAAAAAAGAGTGCATCCAATGGGAAATGAAATACTGGTCATTGCGGCATTCATTAACTCATGAACATGAATTAAACAAGAAGTCAAAAGACTAATCATTTATTAATTAAGATTAATCAAGTAAATATAAAATGTATTCAATAGAAATCAAAAGCAAGAGTGATGAAAAAATGTCTACCTACAAATCTAGGTCACACTTCCCTAACAATGCAGAGTGTGTGTGGTGGGGAGAGTGGGTCCACCTAGAGAAATATGGCAGATCCATGCACCCAGGTAAAGGCCTGAGTCTGGGCTGCAGGCCTGGATGTCTATGGTTTATTTAATTTTTTATTTTATTATTATTTATTTATTTAAAAAACCCTTACCTTCCGTCTTGGAGTCAATACTGTGTATTAGCTCAGAAGAGTGGTAATGGCTAGGCGATGGGGGTTAAGTGACTTGTGTCTATGGTCTATTTAGGAAAGGCTGTTGTGAGTCATTTGCCCATCTCAACTCTCTCAATGGATAGAGCTGCTTTTTTTCCCCCTACTTTCAAATTGTTGAGATAGTGCTGATCTTTTAGTCATCCTTAAGCCTGGGATCTTCAGAGTTTTCCAGGCCTGATTCCTTTTCTAAATGCTTAAGCAATACAGCATACTCTCATCTCAGTGAAAAGAATGTCAATAGTTTTTGAGGGGTTTCCTCTCCCTCAAACTATAAATGGCACTAGAGGGCCTTTCTCAGGCTCTCCACCCTAGTCTATAGCAGAGAAGTCTTCTTTACTCCAATCAGCTTTTTCACACTATAGAGCTTTTCTCCAATCAGATCAGTTCCCCGCATCAATGGTTAATCTTCAAGTTAGCTGTTTTCATCTTCTGTTAAACCTCTCCATTCTGATGGCTTCTCCATTCCATAGACTTCTGCATTCTAGCTTCTCATGTGTTGTCTTCTCTTATTGACTTCTCTGGTCTTTCTCCTGTGATTAGCTTCTTTGGTTGTTGATTTCTGATTTTTAATGCCTCTAATCATGACTTCCTCATGAATACTGACCCATCTATAGCTAAGGATAAGAAAATCCAAATCCACACTTGTCATACATGATACAAATCATTATTATACAAAAGTATTCAAACATTTCTTTTATTCAGAGTTTATTAGCATTAAATTCCAAAGTTCTTAAAATAATTGCATTCACCCATACTGCTAGCTGACCAATAAGGTTACTTTTTTTAAAAGTACCTTTTAAAAATTTATTTTTATTTTACTGATTAAGAAAATTTTTCCATGGTTATGTGATTCATGTTCTTTCCCTCCCCTCCGTCCACCCCCCTCCTATAGCCAATGGGCAATTCCACTGGGTTTTACATGTGTCATTGATCAAGACCTATTTCTGTATTATTAATATTTGCACTAGGGTGATTGCTTAGAGTCTACATCCCCCATCATATCCCCATCAACTCATGTGATCAACCAGTTGTTTTTCTTTGCCTTTCTGCTCCCACGGTTCTTTCTCTGGATGTGGACAGCATCTTTCTCATAAGTCCCTCAGAATTGTCTTGGATCATTGCATCACTGCTAGTAGAGAAGTCCATTACATTGGATTGTGCCACAGTGTATCTATGTGTACAAGGTTCTTCTGGTTCTTCTCCTTTCACTCTTGCATCACTTTTTTAAAACCCTTTCTTTCCATTTTAGAATCAATACTGTGTCCTGGTCTCAAGGCAGAAGAACAGTAAGCACTAGGCAACTGGGGGTAAGTGACTTGCCCAGGGTCACAGAGCTAGGAAGTAGCTGAGGTCAAATTTGAATCCAGGTCCTTCCTATTCCAGTTCTGGCATTCTATCTCCTGTGCTAGCTTCCCAATAAGCTTACTTTTAAATTAAAGTTTGTATACATTTGAGATGCTATCACTTTCTCTTTGCTGCCCAAATATTGTTCTTCATTTATAGAACTGGATGTATTCCTCTGATCAAAGTCTTCCAATGGTTCTTTATTACCCACTGAGTCTATTTGGGATGTCTTAATCTTACACTCAGGGCTCTGTACAATCTTGTGCCTCCCAGCCTTTCCAACATTACCTCAATTCCCACATTCCATCTCCTCTGTCATTCGCACAATTTGGATGACTTGCTGTCCCCTGTAGCAGCCCTGTGCCTTTCTTCCTTTTACTTTAAGTTCTTACCCATCCTTTAAAGCCCGGCTCAAATGTTGTCTTTATGAGAATGTCTTCTTGATTTCCTGCATCTTCCCTCTAGGATCTCCCAGGGCACTTGGCACATCTCTGCATTGATGCATTTTATAGTAGAGCTATTTCTATAAATACAAATAAATAGCCTAGTGGGAACCTCTACTAGATTATAAGCCCCCTAAAGGCAGAGACTATTTCTTAGCTAAAACCTTGTATTAGACCCAATGCAGGACTCTCCTTAGGAACTAATTTCTCAGTTTGTTTTTGGGTAAATCTTTGCAAAGTCTGAGAGAGAGCTATGTTATTGAGGCTTCGATGGAGTGATTTAAAGCTCTAAGATAGTATTGCTTTGTGGGAAAATAAGATTATAGGGAGAAAAGCAGTGTTAGGAATTGAACCTTGAGGAAAGCCCACCAAAAAGGATGAGCCAAGGTAGGAGGAAACCAGATTGCTGTGTCAGAGAAACTCATAAAAGAGTTTCCAGGAGGAGAAGGCAACAAGCATAAAATAGTGTGAGAAATGAAAAAAGACAAGTGGGTTAAGTACCCCTTCATGGTAATTTTTGAGAATAACATCAGGATAGGAGGGTTAGGGACCAGATTTCTAAATTTGAGTGTTCTGAGTCTTGTTTTCCCTCTCCTTCCTCCCCTCTTATAACAATACCCATAACCCAAGTATTGGGTTAAAGTGTTATAGTTCAATTATAGGCTTCAAACTCCAATGAAGGGTTTACACGAAGGATCTCTGTGGGCAGAGTATTGACTTAGAAAATTGCCAACAAACAGTTTTGTTGTTGTTATTCAGTCATTTCAGTTGCGTCCAGCTCTTTGTGACCCCATTTGGGGTTTTCTTGGCAAAGATACTGGAGTAGTTTGTCATTTCCTTCTCCAGCTCATTTTATAGATAAGGAAACTGAGGCAAATAAGATGAAATGACTTGTCCAGGGTCACACAGCTAGTACGTGTCAGAGGTGAACTACCTGGTACTCTTATCCATTGTACCACGTAGCTGTTTCTTTTTATTGTGTTTTAGTTTATTTTGTTAAATATTTTCTAATTACACCATAATCTGGATAAGTCTACTGAGTAATGTGTGTTCAATATTTCTTTTATAAATGATTAATATCCTAGGAATTTTAAGGGTAAGATCATGGTGAATTGGGGTAGTCAAGGAAGACTTGTAGATGATGGTGGCTCTTGAAGTAGGACTTGAAGGATGGGTACAGTTTAGCTAAGAGAAGGGAAAAGATAGCCCAGGGAGGGGAAACAGCCAAAGCGAAGGTGTGCAAATGTAAGAGAACATGCCGTAGATTAGAATGAACAACTGAAGAGTGAAAGAGCTGGATTTAGGTGCTGGTGTTCCAAGCCTTATGTGAGCTTGGGACAAAATCCTCTCTGATGCTCAGTTCTATCATTTATAAAATAATAATAGCTAGTATTTCCATAATTCTTTTGTTTTTTAAAAAACTTAATTAAAAAAAGCACACTACTTTCTTTCTTAGATTCGAATCTGTGTATTGGTTCCTGGGTAGAAGAATGGTAAGGACTAGGTAATGGGGTTAAGTGACTTGTCCAGGATCACACAACTAGGAAGTGTCTGATGTCAGATTTGAATCCAGGACCTCCCATCTCTGGGTTTGGCTCTCCATCCACTGAGTCACCCAGCTGCCCCCTTCATAGCTCTTAAAAGTTTACGAAGCACTTTGTGTGTGTTATCTCATCTGATCCTTACCACAACTGTGAGAGGTTAAGTGTTATCATTATCCCCATTTTACAGATGGGGGAACTGAGGCTGAGGTAAGTAGGCATCTAAGTGGTACAGTAGACTGTAGCAGCCATTTGTAGAACACTTCAAGGTTTGCAAAGCCCTTTCTCAGTTGAACTTCACAATAATCCCGTAGGTAGGAGCTAGCACTCTCATTTTACAGATGAACTATTGGAGGCACAGGGAAGTGAAGCAACTTTCTCTGAGTTGATAGAGTATTGGACCCGAAGTCAAGAAGATCCGAGTTCAAATCCTGACTCAGATACCGAGATGATTTATTTCTAATATATTGAATGATTTCTGTTTCTGGGTTCTGAATTGAGATTCAGATAAGTTCCTTGCATCTTTTATTCATTCCTTTGTTCCTAGGGAATTCAGGGAATTCCCCATCCTATGATCATTCCTAACAGCACAAATAGCATTACATCACCATCATATACCACAATTTGTTAGGCCATTCTCCAATCAAGGGACGACTCTTCATTTTCCAATTTTTTTCCGACACAAAGAGTGTGGCTATGAATATTTTTGTGCAAGTCTTTTTCCTTATTATCTCTTTGAGGTACAAACCCAGTAGTGGTATGGCTGGATCAAAGGGCAGGCATTCTTTTAAAGCCCTTTGGACATAATTCCAAATTGCCTTCCAGAATGGCTGGATTAATTCACAACTTCACCAGCAATGCATTAGTGTCCCGATTTTGCCACAACCCATCCAACATTTATTATTTTCCTTTACTGTCATATTGACCAATCTGCTGGGTGTGAGGTGGTACCTCAGCATTGTTTTGATTTGCATTTCTCTAATTATGAGAGATTTAGAACACTTTTTCATGTGCTTATTGATAGTTTTGATTTCTTGATTTGAAAACTGCCTATTCATGTCCCTTGACCATTTGTCAATTGGGGAATGGCTTGATTTTTTTGTACAATTGACTTAGTTCCTTCTAAATTTGAGAAATTAGACCTTTGTCAGAGGTCTTTGTTATAAAATTTTCTCCCACTTTGTTGCTTTCCTTCCAATTTTGGTTGCATTGGTTTTGTTTATACAGAAACTTTTTAACTTAATCAAAATTTAGATAAAGTCACTCTTAACCAGGCAGAACTCAATTTTTCCTTCTAGACACTGGGGGCATGGGACCAGGCATGTGGTTGTCATCCATCCCTCAAAGAATTAGGAGGGGTTGAGAGTTTTGATGGTCCTCCTTTTCAATGGCTATTCACTAAAATCAGAGATGTCTTGGGATATTCAGGGGAGAGTTGAATAATGAGCTTCCAAAATTGTATTTATGGATCCACATGGCAGAATTTCAAGGTCATTGATTGCTGAGATATCACTGACCAATTCATTTATTGGATATTGATAGCCTGATCACTTATTATTTATTTATTGGATTTTGCTATTAATTTTTTAACTTATTGGATATTTCTAGCCTGATCACTAAATTGACGTTCTTACCTGGAAGCCAGTGTCTCAGAATTTTTAATTGTAACAAAACCTCCTCCTAGTTGTGTGACCATGGGTAGTAACTGGATCTCTCTCTATTTCCTTAATTGTAAAATGGGGTTAATAATAGCTTCTACTTTCCAGGGTTGCTGTGAGGATAAAATGAGAAATTTGGAAAGTGCTCTGCAAATGTTTATGATGATGATGATGATGATGATGTAATTTGTCCACTGTCATATAGCTAGTATCTGAAGCAATATTTGAACTCGGGTCTTCATGGTCCAGCACTCTAATAATCCTTGTACTGAGAGGTAGCAGGATGGTTGATAGACAGCTAACCTCGGAGCCAAGAAGACTGGGGTCAAAGTCTGCCTCTGACCCTGGGCAAATTATTAAATCTCTCAATGCCTCCAGCAACTTTCTTATTATTCATTGCCAAGTTAGTGTCAATTTAAATTGTTAGAGGGAGTTTCTTTACCAAGATTTCCCTAGGCTCATGTTGGTAAACCTATGGCATGTGTGCCAGAGGGAGCTTCTCTCCCACTCTTCTCTACTGTGCCTTTGGACATTTCTCTCATCACCTGTCCCTCTGCCCAGCAGTCCAATGCTCCCTCCCTCTCCTGTCTAGGGTAAGGGAGCAACTCACATGTGGCCTAAGGGTACAGTTCAGGCACTTGGTCTCTAAAAGGTTCGCCATCACTTCCCTAGACCAGTGAAATCATGACTCTAATTAAAAAAAAAACCCCAACAACCCCCAACCTTTCAATTACCCATTTCCCAGGGCTGATGTGAAGATATAATGAGAAAACATACACAAGGTGTGGTCTTATAATTCATAAAACCCTGTGTAAATGTGAACTCTTACTGATTGTCCTTCAAAGAGGCATCCTTACCTACTTCTTATGCACAAGCCATGGCCAACCATATGCTTTAGTCTACTTAAAGGACACAGAGTAAGCATTAGGGGTAGCAGATGGCTACCCTGAATCCTGCATTATTATCTATGAAATATTAAAAGATCTCAAGGAAGATTTTCAATGGGGAGATGCTCTAGGGATGACTTCCAAAAAGTCATGAACAAGAACTGCTTAGATGAAAGGGCATGGGGACCCAGAGCTAGGTACTCATGGAGGAGCCCAGAGGGGGAACCTAGGATCATGGATCCCTAGAAGTGTGGCAGGATCCCCCTACTACCTATTTTTGTTCTCCCTTACTTTCATCCATGATCCCAAGGGACCCGAGAGCCTTCCTCAGTCCTTTTGGTTCCATCCTTGATTTAGCCAAGCCAGTTCTCTCCCTCACTCTCTCCTCTCTCTTCTTCTGTCTTCCTTTCTTCTTCTTCTTCTCTCTCTGTCTCTTTTCTCTCTCCCTCTCTCCCTCTCTCCTCTGCCTTCCTTCTTTCTTCTCCTCTGTCTCCTTTTCTCTCTGTCTCTTCTTTCTCTCCCTCTCTCCTCTCTCTGTTATTCTCTTTGGGATGGCAGGGGAGCCCAATTTACCATAATTAGCTGGGTGTTTGCAGATGATAACATGAAAGGCTCTCAGGAAGCCAGAGCTGCCTTCTTATTTCCATGGGGTAGCTGGTTTCCCTTTGCCAGGCTGGCCGCCTTCTTTTTAATTTAATTTTGTACAGCAGCTGACCCTGGGTTTCCAAAGAGAACTAATCTGAGGAGTCTATTGAACTTGATCATCAGATTCTCTTTTCACAGGCGAGGCTGTCAGCCCAGAGGTTTTTAGGATGTAAAAGCTCACCCTAGATTTCTTAGACCAGTCAAAGTTCATAGACCTAACACTCAAAGAGAATAATTATTATAATTTCACATGTATATCACACATCTCTTGCAGGATATTATGGCCTGAATTTAATAAGCCATGATACTCACTGGCCTTTTAATTTGGCTTGGAATTTAGCTGCCACCATCTCCTGTACAACGGGCACCCTGTAGAGGATATGCCACCCCCACATGACTTTGTTCTTAAGGGTTCCATAGGCAAGACGGCAGGACGTTGCAAATACAGTTTGCCCATTATTTCAGACCCAGCTTCTTTTGGGATTCATGATTAGCCTGGGCCAGGCTGAGGCATACCACAATGAAGCTATTGATCTGTTGAGCAAATCAGTTTGTAAACAAGATTAAGGGCCATGTTTATCCTACTGGAGAGAGCAAATTGTGTTCACATACTTTGGAATCACTGTTTTGGATACAATGAGCTCAACCACAAATTATTTTTATCTGGAGAGACCATTTGCAATAGCGTCATGAAATAGAGCACCCACTTGGTTATTTTCCCTGCCTAAGCCTCAATCCTCTTGCCCATAAAAGGGGAGAGCAATGCTTTTACTGCCTATCTCATAGGATTTCTGGTGGGAAGGGATTTTCTGTGAACATTGAGGGGCATCATGGATAAACTGTAGGATTTGGAGCCAGAAAGACCTGGGTTCCAGTTCTGCCTCAGTCACTGGCTATGTGACTGAGTTGGTCTCGCTTCTTCATCTATAAAATGAAGGGATGGGACTTGCTGCCTTCTAAGAGTCGCTGTCTGTGTCGCTGTCTGTGTCGCTGTCTGTGTCGCTGTCTGTGTCGCTGTCTGTGTCTATCTATCTCTCTGCCTTTCTCTGTCTCTCCCCCCTTTTTCAACATTGGGAGCAATTCTTGTTAAATAAACATGAAAAAAAGATATCATAAACTGCATCGTGAAGAACTTCTATGGAAAGTCTCTTTGACATGAGATGTGAAATAAAAGGTAACCAGAACAGTAATGCCTATTTCAGGTTCCTTACTGATAAAAGTGGACCTTGGACATGTGTCACTTGTTTACTGATGTGTTCAGCTCTCGTTTGAAAGTCTTTTCTGTGGGAGAGGGAAAAAAGACTCAATCAACATGATTAAGCCCCAATTATGTGCTTGAAACTGAGGCACTGGGATTCAGTTACAGAAGCATCGCTAGCTCTGCCCTCAGAGTATTTGTAGTCCAGACAAGGTCACTAGGCAACGAGGTGGTACAGTGGAAGGAGCACTGGGCTTGGAGTCGGGAAAACCCAGGCTCAAATATGACTTCAGACATTTACTAGCTATGTGACCCTGGGCGAGTTACTTAACTTTCTGCCTGCTTTACTTTCTTCACCTATAAAAAATGGATAATACTTGCACCTGCTTTCAAGGGTTGTCGTGAGGATAAAATATTTGTAAACTTCTTTGTAAATAAAATATTAAATGCTAGTGATGATGAGGATGGATGATTTATTTTATTTAAAAAAATATCATCTTTCCTAGAATCATTTCGGTATAATGATTCCAAGGCAGAAGAGTGGTAAAGGCTAGGCTTTGGGGGTTGTGACTTGACCAGGATCACACAGCTAGGAAGTGTCTGAGGTCAGATTTGAACCCAGGATTTCCCATCTGTAGTCCTGGCTCTCAATGCATTGAGCTCCCTTATCTCCTTGCCGTGGCTCTAGTATAAAACACATTGCATTATTGCTTATTATTAGACAGGTAAATGGCTCAGTGGATAGATCGCTGGACTTGGATTCAGGAAGATCTGAGTTTTAACCCTACCTCAGTCACTTAATGAGCTGTGCGACTGCTGGTCAAGGTATTTAATCACTTTTTTCACCTCAGTTTCCTCATGTGTAAAATGGAGCTGATAATAATAACACCTACCTCCCAGGGTTGTTGTAGAGGATCAATTAAGTGCTTTGCAGACTTTGAAGTGCTACATAAATATGTGCTATTATTATGTGTTGTTGGAGTGGAAGGAAGAGTAAGGGGCTGTAAGAGAGCTGAGGAAGGAGAGAACTTCAGCCCAGGGTGATCAAGGGAAGCTGCCTGGAAGAAACAAACTTTGACTTGGACCTTGGAGACCTGGTAGCCTTTTGTGGAAAGAACTTTGATTTGGGAAGACTTCAGCATGTGTGTTGTGTTCTCTTAGGAGCTTTATGACCATGGACAAGTCATTTTTCTCTGAGTTTGTTTCCTTATTTGCAAAATAGAGATAATATAAAAGAAACAATCTCTTCCCCCCCTCTCTCCCCTCTCTCCCCTCTCTCCCCTCTCTCCCCTCTCTCCCCTCTCTCCCCTTGTTCCCCCTCTCATTCCCCTCTCATTCCCTTTCTTCCTTTCTCCCTCCCACTATCCTTCTCTCATTCCCTTCCTCTCTCATTCTCTTCCTCTCTCATTCTCTTCCTCCCTCCCTTTCTCCCTCCCTCTATCCTTTCCTCTCTCATTCCCTTCCTCCCTCCCTTTCTCCCTTTCTCCCTCCC
>NC_058132.1:53429975-53450811 GCF_016433145.1 Gracilinanus agilis
AAAAAAAAAAAATAAATTGGTGTCGCCTCCTATAAAGAAGCCTTTTGTGATTTCTCCTTAGTTATTAATATATCTGCTCGCTCTCATTATTTATTTTCATATTGTGTTTGGAATGTTCTTTGCCTCCTACCTAGTAATAAAGAACTATTGGGGGTGCAAAAAATAAAGACACACAAAAAGGAGATGCCTTTGTGGGTAGGAACTGTTCTTGTTTCTATCTATAGTCCCATCACCCCTACACAGTCAATGTATCGCCTGCACGTAGTGGGTGCTTAATAAATGTTTCTTTAATTGAATTCTTGTTGTGGAGTCTTGTTCTGTGACTCCTGAGAAAGCCCAATTCATAGGCTTTTTCTAGGAAGACTTCCCTGATTTCCCTAGTTGGCAATGAATCCTCAGAGAGGGGAGTTTGGCCATCTCTAATGTACTTACATAATGTAAATCAAAGTTATTTCTCTTTTTTTGTCTTATTCATCAATTTAGACTTAGAACTGGAAGGGCTCTTACAAGTCATCTGGCTTAAAACTCAACTCTTCTGCCCCCTCCCCATTTTACAGAAGAAGAAATTGAGGCTGGAGAGGTCTAAATATTCAGTTGCAGAAAAAACGGATCCATGGCTTAATTAAAAAACAAACAAACAACTCTTACCTTCATTCTTAGAATCAATATTGTGTGTTGGTTCTAAGGCAGAAGAGTAATAAGGGTTAGGCAATGGGGGTTAAGTGACTTGCCCCAGGTTAGACAGCTAGGAAGTGTCTGAGGTCAGATCTGAACCCAGGACCTCTGGTCTCTGGACCTGACTTTCAATCCTTTGAGTTACCTAGCTTTCCCTCACAACTTAATTTTAAAATAGTTTGCTCTTGTTTTTAATCTCCTTCATTTCAAAATAGGCCTCCCCCTCTTCCCTCATCATGCCACCTCTTTTAACAAAGGAGAGGGGGAAGAGAAAAGAATTTCAGTCAATCTAACCAATTGATTCACCAACTGAGTCTGACTTTAAAAAACGTTTGGTGGTGGCATTTTTCTCCATTCATTTTCTCGTGGCCAGTGTCTCTATTTCCCCTGGATCTACTAATTTCACATTAACTTGACTTTCCATAACAACTCAATTCTGCCAACATAAAGCATCCACTCTGGGCTAGGCATTGAGCGTTTATTCCCCCTAGAGTGGGAGCTCCATGATGCCCAGTGGGGTTCATGCTTTACCCAAGCTTTCTCCTTCACTGTCTTTCTGCCTTCTGTAAACAGAAGCAACCTCTTGTTTAATGATTGGCCATTGCTGTGAATGGACCAGAGTAGAGTTCAATATAGGGAGGCTATTTCTATTCTGGGGGGGCCATGGCCAGAGACATTGTCTGCCTGGAGCATTTTGCTGACCTCAAGACCATTTGGAATATTTGGTGCTTTTGAGGGATGGAAATTGGAATTTGTCTGAATTAAAACAACTTGAATTTGAATCTCAGAACTGACACTTTAATGATGATTAAGAAGACTGGGCTGGGCTGGGGTGGAGGGTCAGAAGATCTGAGTTCAAATCCCCAGTTTGGCCACTTAGTGTTACTATGTAATCTTGGGGAAATCATTTAACATTCTTGGGTCCCAGTTTCCTCATCTGTAAAATGAAAGGAGTGGATTAAATGACTTCCAAGGTCCATTTTAGATTCCAGTCTGTGATCCTAGATCTCAAACTGCCCAGATGAATAACTGTAGTCAAGTTGTTTCAGTTCAGGGTTTCGGTTTTCTCATCTGGAAAATGGGGATGATATTTTGTATGCCTTACTTCACATGGCTGTTAAGAAGAAATTACCTCATAAACTTTATGAATCATAAACATGGGAGATGCTAGCACAGGACTGCCCAGGATGGCGTGTCCCCATCCAAGAAGGCATTGTGCTCTCTGAGCAAAGCAGAATTACAGTAGCTCAAAAGAAATGGGAGATGTGGAAATTTATTATTTAAAAAAATTTAAATATAATTTTATTTTTTAAAAATATTTTCCCCGTGGTTACATGATTCATGTTGTCTCCCTCCCCTCTTCCCTCCTGCCTCCCAGAGTTGATAAGTAATTCCACTGGTTTATACATGTATTATCATTCAATACTTATTTCTATTTTATTCATTTTTGTAATAGAGTAGAGATGTGCAAATTTAGAGACATCTCCATCCCAAATGTTCATACAGGCTACTTTATATATACCTGGTCTGTGGTACAGCCTTACAGACTGTGGTACAGTCTGAGCAGCCACAGAGGGACACACCATACATTGACTTTGACATAGTGATGTCATTTTGGTCCTCCTCAAATAGGAAGGACAATAATCAACCAATGAAAGTAATATATGTATAGCGCTTTGCAAATTATAAAGGGCCATATAGGTACCAGCTATTAAAACATTAATTAAATGGTTTTTTATTTAATACATTTATTTATTAAATGGTTTTTAATTTAATAAATAAATTATTTATTTGTTGAATAAATAAAAATATTTAAATTTCCTAGGGTTTAGAGCTAGAAAGGGACCTTAAATCTACCTCATTCCACTACTGCTAGATCATTTTGCATCTCTTAACATCTAAGTAGATGCTCATATCTCTGTGAGGTCGGTATGACCAGTTTTATCTTTCTTTTACAAAGGAATATCTAAACTAGTAAGTTGTAGAACAGCTTAACGTCTTGATCCATGAGAAAATGGAAAGACATGATTCTAAGTGACTATGACTTCTGTATACTGCGCTCCTGTCCATGTGCTCAGCTCTCTGTATATTTAGAATCTTGAGTATATTTAGAATACTTCCATGTGTCTGCCTCCAGCCTGGGGGATCTAGGGAGCAGCATCCAAAAAAAAAAAACCCAACCAAAATCAACAAAGGCGATTTGAGATTGAGGCAAGTTCCCAGGCCATTTTGTCCAACTGGACCAGTCGGTTGCTCCAGCCACTGTGAAGACCTAGCATATTTGGATGATGGATTACGCATTTATGAAGCAATAACTCAACCTGGGTCTAATTAACTTCACAGCATAAGGAGTGGGTGTTGGTAAAGCCCATTCCCGGAGGGGCTAAGACTGCTTGCCATGGCTGCCCAGCTGACATACAGCCGGCTGCACTAACTTGGTGGGCTGGACCGAGTCTAATTGAATAAGGAGGCAGCAGATCAGGGTCTGGGTGAACCTTGCCTTGCCTTACTGGCTCTGGGCTTGGAGGAGATGAGTGAGGCATATCTAGGAGAATGCTTGGCCAGTGGAATGAAGACTAGGTTTGGAGTCAGAGCACTGTGTCTACTCTGGATGAGTGCCTTCGATTTCTTCCTCTCTTAAATGAAAGACTTGAACTAGATCAAGGATTCTTTAAAAACAAAACAAAACACAAAATCCTTACCTTCAGTATTAGAGTCAATACTATGTATTGGTTCCAAGATGGAAGAGTGGTAAGGGCTAGGCAATGGAGGTTAAATGACTTGTCCAGGATCACATAGTTAGGAAGTGTCCAAGGTCAGATATTAACCCAAGACCTCTGGTTTTTAGGTCTGGCTCTCTCAATTCATTGAGCCTTCTAGCTGCCCCCTAGATCAGGAATTCTTTTTACTTTTTAAATTTTATTTAATTGATTAAGAAAATTTTCTGTGGTTACATGATTCATGTTATTTTCCTCCCCTTCTCCCACTTCCTCCATAGCCAACACACAATTCCACTGGGTTTTACATGTGTCATTGATCAGGACTTATTTCCATATTATTTATATTTGCACTAGGGTGATCGTTTAGAGTCTCCATCCCCAATTATATCCCCATTGACCCATGTGATCAAACAGTTGTTTTTCTTCTGTGTTTCTGCTCCCACAGTTCTTTCTCTGGATGTGGATAGCATTCTTTCTCATAAGTCCCTCAGAATTGTCCTGGATCGTTGCATTACTGCTAGAACAGGAGTCCATTACATTCAGTTGTGCCACAGTATATCTGTTTCTGTATACAATGTTCTCCTGGTTCTGCTCCTTTCACTCTGCCTCACTTCCTGGAGGTTGTTTCAGTTCACATGGAATTCCTCCAGTTCATTATTCCTTTGAGCACAATAGTATTCCATCACCAACAGATACCACAATTTGTTTAGCCATTTCCTAATAGAAGGGTATCTTGATCAGAGATTCTTAACCTTTTTTGAGTGTCATGGACCCCTCTGGCAGTTTGGATGAAACCTAGGGACCCCTTCTTTGAAGAATGTTTTAAAATCTTTGAAGGAAATCCTAATTTTAGTTAGAGATGAATAAAAAAATATAAATTTTTTCCAATGTGAAAATGCTATTTCTTTCTAAGTTCATGTAACTACTGAAATATATTGACTGACTGAAGAGTCTGTGAACCCTAGGTTAAAACCTCTGTGCTCTATTCCTTCCTCAGAGACCCATCTCCTTTAAAAAAAAGAAAGGAAAGAAAGAGGGATGTAGGGAGGGAAAGGTACTTCAGGGAGAAAAACCTAGGCAATACATCAACAAATTGAATTCTGGAGGGTATGTTCCATATCTGTACTGTAGTCTCCCCATCCCTGTGAAGAAGGGAAGGAGGTACATCTTTTCTTCAGGGTCAAACTTGATCATCATTATAACACTGCACTCACTTTTGTACTTTTCTTTCTTTAGTTCTTTTCAGTGATAATACTATAATCAATGACATATAATGTTTTCTTGATGCTGCCCATTTTTTGCATCAATTCATATGAGTTTTCTGATGCTTCTCTATATTCATAATATCTCTAAAGGCACAGTAATATTCTATCATATTAATGGACCATAATTTGCTTTTTTCTCCATTATCAGGAAAAATGCTACTCTAAATATTTGGATGGATATGGGAACATTCTGTTTTTGACTCCTTGTTGAAACGTGCCTGGCATTGGGAATTCTGGATCAAAGGGTATACATATTTTAGTTACTTTCTTAGCATAAATACAAATTGCTTTCCTCAATGGTTGGAACAGTTCACAGTTCTTCCTATAGTACATAAGTGGACCTGTGTTTCCACAAATCCTCCAACATTGATTATTCTCATTTTTGAGGTCATCTTTCTCATTTTGTTGCTTGTGAGATGAAAGCTTCAGAGTTTTTCTCTGTTTAGTGACTGGAACCAGTTATTAATAGTTTTCAATTTTTTTGAGACCTGACTGTATTCTTTGACTACTAAACTAGCATGGGAATTGTTCTTCATGTTATATATTCATATTAATTTCCTATATATATTAAATAAGTTGTATTAATTCCTTATATGTGTTGAACATAGAAAACTAAATATAAAAACATATATAAAGAAATCTCCAGAGGGAGGACAGAGAGCTAATATAAAGTAAAATATGTTAATAATAAAACAGGTTTCAGATGGTACAGTAGAAGACTGGGTAGAGTTCGATGGAGACATAGAAGGATAGAGCTGATATGGAATGAGTATCAGGGAATTGTGGCCAGGAGAGGAAGGTCTATCTAATAGCCAAAGAGGGAAGGATGGTGGAGTATGCCAGGCAGATGGTGAGACCTTTCTTGTTTATTCTCACCTCCCTTGAAAGGACCTAGGAGGTATAGCGACTAGAGCACTGGACCTAGAATCAGAAACACCAGAGTTTAAATGTAGCTTTTGAATGCCTTTTCTCTGTGTGTTCTTGGACAAGCTATTTATCTTCTGCTTGCTTCGGTTTCCTTGGATGGTTATATACCAGTCAATACAAGTTTGAGGTACTCTCCAAGGGCTCACACCAATGTTCAGTGGTTATCTCCTCCAGAGTAGAGAGCTGGTGTCTTAAATGGTACCTACCAATCTTTCTCACCCCAAATAACTAGTAGCGAATCTCTATTATTATAGGACAGTGAGATTTTTGGAGTCTTGGGCAGGGGATGGAGTAGAGAGTTAGCATTAATGCTTAACACTTTAACAACTGAGAGTTTGCTGTTTCACATTTATTAACAACTTAGATCCTCACAACAGCCTTGGAAGGAAGGTTCTTTAGGTATTCCCCGCAACTCATTTTATCCAGTTTCCTGCCTTAAGACAAGGTTGAATCTCATTTTGTTTGTAGACAATAATTGGAAGGGACCTTAGAGCTCAAAGAGTCTAAACCTTTTCCCCATTCCAGAGATAAAGAAACTGAATCTTAGTAAAGAGAAAGGTGGGTACTCTTCTTGATGGCCCTTAGCAATAAGGACATGTCCTTGATTCTTCCCTCTCTGGGGCATGTACCTTTATTTTCATTTTTCAAAGTCATGGGAGATGTTGCTGTTCTTAGCTTTGGCTCTGACATGTCCCCCCACCTTCATGTTTCCAGATCTGCATACTTATTTCTATCCTTTTTCAGTATTCCATCATCTGATGCTGTCCAAAGATTCTTTGACAACTTCATCACTGTAACAGCTATCTCAGTCTAGGGTCTCAGGATCATGAGTCAAAAGCCCTTGGTTCAGATCTCATCTCTAATTTATTTACTGGCTTATGTGACCTGGGACAAGTGACTTCCCTCTTTGGGTCTCTCTTCTTCCCCTTTACAAAATGAAATTATGGGCTGGATGACATTTAGGGACCCGTCTAGCTATTTCTATGATTCTTTCTATGAGCCAGGTTAATAATAGAGGAAAAAGAGCAGAATTCAAGGCAATAACCCAAGGTCTTTTGTTGTTGTTATTTATTTTAAAATTTTCCTGTTTTTCCTAATTCTATGTAAAAATAATTTTAAACATTCATTTTTTTAAAGTCTTGAATTCTAAATTCTTTCCTTCCTTCTCTTCTACCCTCCTCAGGAAGGCAAGCAATTTGACATAGATTACACATGTGCAGTCATGCAAAACATGTTTCCATATTAGCCATGTTACAAAAGGAAACACAGCAAAAAACCCCAGGAAAAATAAAGAAGATTAAAAACATATGCTTTGGTCTGCATTCAAGCTCCCTCAGATCTTGAAAGTGGATAGAATTTTTCATTGTAAGACATTTGGAATTGTCTTGGATGATTGTGTTGTTGAGAATCACTCATTAACAGTTATTCATTGTACAATATTGCTGCCACTGTATACAATGTTCTGGTTCCACTTAATTCACTCAGTTCATGTAAATTTTCTCAGTTTTTTGAAAGCATCCTGCTTATTATTTCTTTTATTACAATCATATTCTATCATAATCATAAACTACAACTTATTCAGTAATTTCTCAATTGAAGAATGTTCCATTGATTTCCAATTCTTTGCCACCACAAAAGAAGAGCTGCCATAAATATTTTTATGCATATAGGTCCTTTTCCCTATTTTTTTGACTGTGGGGGTGCAGATCTAGTAGTGTTATTACTGTATCAAAGAGAATGCTACTCTTTATAGGTTTTGGAGCATAGTTCCAAATTGCCCTCCGGTCAAATCGCAATCCACCAACAGTGCATTAGTGTTCCAATTTTTCTATATCTCCTCCAACATTTGCCACTTTCCTTTTCCTTTTGTCATATTAACCTTTTCCTTATGTCATATTAGCCAATCTGATAGGTATGAGGTGGCATCTCAGAGTTATTTTACTTAGCATTTCCTTAGTCAATAGTGATTTAAAGCATTTTCTCATGTGACTATAGATATTTTTAATTTTCTTTATCTGAGCATTTCCTGTTCATATCTTTTGACAATTCATCAATGGGGGAATGACTCATTCTTATAAATTTGACTCAGATATTTATATATTTGAGAAATGAGGCCTTTATCAAAGAAAATTTCCATAAATTCTATCCCTCCATTTTCTCCTTTCCTTCTAATCTTGGCTGCATTGGTTTTGTTTGTGCAATTAAAAAAAATCAATGTGATAAAAATGATCAGTTTTACATCTCATAATACTTTCATCTGGTCCTAAAAGTTTCCCTTATCTATAGATATGACAGGTAAAATATTCCAAGCTCTCCTCATTTGCTTATGATATCACCCTTGATGTCTAAATCATCTACCCATTTTCACTTTATTTTGGTATGTAATATGAAATATTGGCCTATACCCAGTTTCTGACAAACTGTTTTCTAGTTCCCAGCAGGTTTTTTTTGTCAAATAGTGATTTCTTGTAAAATCTTGGATCTTTGTGTTTATCAGATGCTAGGTTACTATGGTCATTAACTATGTGTATTGTATATCTGATCTGTTCCACTGATCCATCCATTTTTCAGCCAGTACCAGATTGTTTTGATGATTACTATTTTGTAATACACTTTGAAATACTGTACTCTGAGGCCACCTTTCTTCATATTTTTTTCCCCGTTGATTCTCTTGATATTCTTGACCTTTTGTTCTTCCAGTTGAATTTTGTGGTTATTTTTTATAACTCCATAAATAAATGTTTGATTGTTTTCTTGGCATGGCACTGAATAAGTCAATTAATTCAGGTAGAATTGTCATTTTTTTAGAATTGTCATTTTTATAATATTGGCTCAGCTTACCCATGAACAATTAGTATTTCTCCAAAAGATCCGAATTTACATTGTGAAAATATTGTTTTGTAATTGTATTCATATAGTTCTTGGGTTTATCTTGGCAGGTAGATTTCCTAGTGTTTTATATTGGCTATAGTTATTTTAAATGGAATTTCTCTTTCTATCTCTTCCTGTTGGACTTTTTTTGGTAATATATAGAAATGATAATGATTTATGTGGGTTTATTTTTATATCCTGCAACTTTGCTGAAGTTGTTAATTTTTTAAACTAGTTTTTTAGTTGATTCTCTAAGTATACCATTATATAATCTACAAAAAGTGAGTGTTGTTTTCTTATTTCCTATTCTAATTCCTTCAATTTCTTTTTCTTCTCTTGCTATAGCTAGCATTTCTAGTACAATATTGAATAACAGTGGTTATAATGGGCATCCTTGTTTCACCCTGATCTTATTGGGAAGGCTTCTAGCTGATCTCCATTAGAGATAATGCTTGCTGATGGTTTTAGATAGATTCTACTTATCATTTTAAGGAAAGCTCCATTTATTCCTATGCTTTCTAGTGTTTTAATAGGAATAAGTGTTCTATTTTGTCAAAAAGCTTTTCCTACATCTGTTGAGATAATGATCACTTTTGGGCTTTCTTGGCAAAGATACTGGAGTAGTTTGTCATTTCCTTCTCCAGCTCATTTTACAAATGAGAAAACTGAGGCAAAATGGGGATAAATGACTTGCCTAGGGTCACAAAGCTTGTGTTTGAGGCTGAATTTGAATTCAAGTCTTTCTGACTCCAGGACTGGCACCACTTAGCTCCATCTGTTATGCTAACAGTTTTCCCAATATTGAACTAGTCCTATGTTCATGGTATAAATACCGTAGTTTCCTAGAGAAAAATCTTTGTGATATATTGCTATAATTCCTTTGCTAGTATCTTATTTAGGATTTTCTCATAAATGTCCATTAAATAAATTAAAGAAATTGGTCTATGGTTTTCTTTCTCTGTTTTTTCTTTTTGTTTTTGCTGGTTAAGCTATCCACACCATATTTTTGTCATGAAAGGAATTTGGTAAGATGACTTCTTTGCCTATTTTCCCAAATAGTTTATATAGATTTCAAATTGTTCTTTAATTGACTGATAGAATTCACTCTTAAATCTATCTGGCTTTAACCCCAGGTCTTTTTGTTGGGAGAGTGAATGGAGTCTATGTGCTATGTCATGAAAGGAAGTCAGTGAGGAACAGGGGATAGAATGTTGGACCTGGAGTCAAGAAGACTTGGGTTCAAATGTTGACACTAGCTATGTGATGCTGAGCAAGTCATTTATCTTTGCTCGACTTCAATTCCCTCATCTATGAAAATGGGATGATTTCTACCTGGTTGACCTGTTGAGGGGATCATATGAGATAGTGTATTTAAAGCACCATATCTATCAGTTGGTGTCATATGGTGGGGAAAGAGATGGATACAGCTAGGGAGATGCAGTGTGGTTTACTGGAAAGTATAATGGGCTTGGGCAAAGGATATGCATCTGGCCCTGACTCTGCTGCTTTATTAGCTGTGCATCCTTGGATGGATGATGCCTTTACGGTGTTTTGCAAGCCTTAAATTACAGTAATAGATGCTGTCTGGTCTAAGTCTGGTTCCTCTTAATGAGCAAGTGCTCACTATATTGCATTAGATGCTAGGGAGAAACAGATGGAACTGGAAACCGTTCTTTCCTTCAAGGAGCTTACACTCAAACAGGAGAGAGATGCATCTAAAGTAAAAACAAGATAAATAAAAGGTTATTTTGGAGGGGAGGCATTAGCAGCTAGAGGACCAGGAGAAGTCTTGTGGGGAAGGTGGCAATTGATCTGAGCTGTGGAAAGATCCAGTGTTTCTAAGAGTTAAAGTTAAGGAGGGATTGCTTTCCAGGTAGAGGGGATAATCTGTATTAAAGATGGAATATGAAGATTGGCTTTGAAGAACAACAAAAAAGTCAGTGTGCCTGAAGGAGGTGCAGCTAGATGGCACACTGGATAGAGAATCAGACCTGGAATTGGGAGGGTCTGGGTTCATTTCTTAGCTGTGTGACCCTGGACAAGTCACTTAACCTCATTTGTCTATCCCTTGCCTTTTCAGTCTTAGAGTTGCTACTGAGACAAAGTAAGGGTTGAAAACAATCCAGGAGGGAAATGATGTATACTAAAGGTGAAAGGTAGGCTGGAATGGGGTCATGAAAGGATATAAATTTCCATTTAGAAGCTGTTAAAATAGAAGCCATTTACTGAGCAGAGGAATGACGTGATCTGGCTAGTACTTTGGAAAATCTCATTGGCAAGTGTGTGAAAGCCGGATCAGAGTGGGGAGAAATTTGAGCAGGGAGACTAATTAGGAGGTTATTATTCTAGGATCATAGATTTGGAGCAGAAAAGGACCTTGCAAGCCAACCAGTCTATTCTTAGCATTGTATAGATGAGGGATGGAGACCAAGAAGGTAAATGATCTGCCCAGGGTCACACAGGAACTACACTTTTGAAGTTAGATTCGAACTTCTGCCTTTCTGAATCCAAACCCATTATTCTATCCACTGTGACACTGAGTAGCCAACAGGCAGGAGTGAAGTAACTGGCAGATAAAGACATGGACCTTTTTGTTCTAGTCTTGAGTTCAGGTGCCCTCTGATGCCAGTGGAGCTGGACCCCAGATTCAGGAGTCAAAGGACCTTGGTGTAAACCCTAGCTCTGCTACTTACTAGCTATGAGATAATGGATGAGTCACACCCCCTCTCTAGATCTCAGTTTCCTCATCTGTAAAATGTGTCAGATGACCTCTAAAAGTCCTTCCCAGCTCAAAATCTCCTACAATCCCAGAGTCCTTTGAATTCTTCTAGGTCCGAACTCAAAAGTACTAAAAGATTTAACTTTGAAAAATAAAACACTCTGATCTGCTGTTTGTGTAAAATAAAGTACTCAGAATCCCCCTCTCCCCAAGTCAAATGAAGAGACATGTATTTGCACTTAGTTTTTTTTTTTGACATAGTTTTTTTTAAAACCCTTGTACTTCGGTGTATTGTCTCATAGGTGGAAGATTGGTAAGGGTGGGCAATGGGGGTCAAGTGACTTGCCCAGGGTCACACAGCTGGGAAGTGTCTGAGGCCGGGTTTGAACCTAGGACCTCCTGTCTCTAGGCCTGACTCTCACTCCACTGAGCTACCCAGCTGCCCTGCACTTAGTTTTAAACAAACTACCTTGTTTGCATATATTTTCATATTTACCTGGCTGTGAGGTACCAGTATTTGAGGCTGAATTTGATTTCTGGTCTTTCTGACTTGAGATTCAGAACTTTATCCCCTACACTACCTTTGTTATTCAGTTGTGTTTGATTTTTCTTGAAGCAATTTGGGGTTTTGTTGGCAAAGATACTGGAGTGGTTTGTTTTTCCATCTCCAATCCATTTTACAAATAGGAAAACTGAGGCAAATAGTTAAGTGATTTACTCAGGCTCACACGCAGTGTCTGAGACCAGATTTGAACTCAAGAAGGTGAATCTTCCTGACTCCAGGCCTGCCACTCTATCCACTGTGCCACCTAGCTTGTCCCACCTAGCTGCCTCTGAAGGCAAAAATGACAAAATATGGAATTGTTGATATTGGAGAGTTGTGGAAAGCTAGGAACATTCTTACACTGTTTATGGACCTGTGAATTTGCTTCCCAAACACTGTGTAATGGGATATAGTATGTGATGGGGCTGGTTGGACCTGTGTGGTAAGGAGATGGCCTTATGGATATTGACCTGGAAGGTTCCTTTGGGGATAATCTGATTCAACTACCTCACTCATTTGAGGAAACTGAGGCCTCTGGGTCATCCTACATCCAAGTCCTCTGACTCCAGGCTACTAATCTGGACCATCTCTTGCATCTAGCCATGTCAAGTGTGCTCATACTCTTCCAAGCAGTCTAATAATAATCATAATGATAATATTTGGCATTTCTATAATGCTTGAAGGTTTTCAAAGTACTTTACAAATCTCTCATTTGATCCTCATTAACCTCACAAAAAGCTTGTGAGGTAGATGCTATTATTATCTCCATCTTATAGATGAGGAAACTGAGATAGATGCTGACTTGCCCAGGGTCCCACAGTAAATGTTTGGGGCAAGATTTGAACTCAGGTCTTTCTAACTTAACGTCTGGTTCTCTATCTGCTGTGCCACCTAGCTCCTTTTTGCATAGATGGGCTGGTATTAAAATAATGAATTGTTTCCCTCTGTTCCATACTGGGCTGTATGTATGATTTGAATGAGAGGAAGCCTTCTCCCCATACCCTATGCTTTTTCTACCAATAGAAAATTCAATACATCAACATTTATTTACTATTAAACTGCCAGGCTTGACTTCCCTTCTCTTCTGTAAAGAGCATTGGTTTAAAAGTTGGAAGCGTCTAGGTTTAAATTTTGCCTCTAACAGTGACTAATTGTGTGCCCTGGATAAGTCATTTAACTTCAACTCAGCCTCCATTTTCTTCCTCTTTAAAATAGGGATGCTATCACTGATAGCACTTTCCTGCCTCCTTATCACCTTTCCCACCAAGAGGGTAAATGATTTCTAACCCCCTCCCCCAAATCTGGTAGCTCCTTCCACTTGGGGACAGATCTAATTGTGAGGAAGTTAATCTAGGGTTACTGTGAGAATTAAATGAGAGAATCCATTTAAAACGCTTGGGAAACAAAGTTCTACATAATCTCCACTTCATCACTGTCTTCTCACCCTGGAGAAAGCTCCACTGTAAGGCTTCCTACTCCCACCTTCTTTTTTTCCCTTTAAATCCTTCTGTCTTAGAATCAATAGGTGCCCAAAACAGAAGGCTAGTAAGAGCTAGGCAATTGGAATTAAGTTACTTGACCAGAGTCATCTAGTGAGCAAGTGACTGAAGTCAAATTTGAACCTAGGACTTTCTGATTCCAAGTCTGCCTCTCTATACTTTGAGCTACCTACCTGCCTCTCTACTGAACCTACCTCTACATTCTGATTGATGACTTTTTTCTCGTGGGAGCAAGAAGTCTGGAGAAGCCCTAGCCATGTTTTTTTTAAAGTTCATTCATTCATTCATTCATTTATTTAATTTAGAATATTTTTCCATGGTTACATGAATTATGTTCTTTCCTTCTCCCCCTCCCACCCTCTCTTGTAGCCAAATGGCAATTCCACTGGGTTTTACATGTGTCATTGATCAAGACCTACTTCCATATTATTGATATTTGCACTGGGGTGATCGTTTAGAGTCTACATCCCCAATCATATCTCCATCAACCCATGTGATCAAGCAGTTGTTTTTCTTCTGTGTTTCTGCTCCCACAGTTCTTTCTCTGGATGTGGATAGCGTTCTTTCTCATAAGTCCCTCAGAACTGCCCTAGATCATTGCATTGCTGCCTAGCCATGTTTACTTCACTCCCCTCTAGACATGTTCTTTGGACTTCTTTTTCCTCTCTTCACCTTTTTCCTGAATTTCCCCAATTAGAACATTGATTCATCAAGGGTAAATCATGTCTTATTTTATATACATATATTTATATATCACACATATATACACATATAATATATGTTATATTATGTATACACACATATTATATAATAATATATAATTATATATATGCACATATATATGTATATATATATATAAATATATAAAAATCTCCTGTGCTTAGTATAGAGCCTGAAACATAAATAAATCATGGATTAAGGGCTTATTCCTGGTCAGATGGTTATTATTATCATTATTGCTCTTCTTCCTATTTCAGGGGGCAAAATAATTGGCTTCTTCTTTAGATACAACTAAATAATTAGGAGCTTCTGAGCACCATAGTTTGAGAAAGCCATTGGTAACCTGGAAAGCACTCAGAGAAGGGTAACCATGATGGGAAAGGACCTTGGGCTTATGTCATGAGGACTGATTGGAGATAAAGAGGAGAAAAGAAGAGAAGACTTTGCGGTAGGGGGAGCAGGGAGTGGAGAAGAGATTGTGACAATTGTCTTTAGGTATTTGGTAAAATGATGGAAGGATGAGACTTTTTCTGTTTGGATTCAGAAGGCAGAACCAGGAGCAATGTGGGAAAATTAGTTTTGACATCAGGAAAAGCTTTTTGACAAGAAGAGCTGTCCCAAAGTGGAAAGGACTGTCAGGCGTGGTTTGTTCTCCCACCATGAAGCTCCTCAAGTAGAAGCTTGAGTGACCACTTGTTGGGTATGTCGTAGTGGGGATCCCTCTTGGGTAGGGGCTGGACTAGATGGACTATGAGGTCCCCTCCAGCTCTTGGATTCTGTGAGAAGTCTTCCCAACCAAAGTGGAGCCCATGATCCAAGATCTGTGTAGCTAATGAGGCCCGGCAAGCAGCTCCCTCCTGGAGAAAAGAAAAAAAAAAGATTGCCAAGAATTTATTAGTCTAATTACATTTTCCTAATGCGGTTGACCTCAGCTGCACAGTAGTGTGCTTATCAAAGCTGCAATCATCCCAACATTATTGGAGTTTTAATAAGAGGTAATGGGTTATTGTACCCCTTTGGCTTGGACACTGGCTCCACAATCCCCCAGGTGCCTCTTGGTGGGAGGTGGAGGACTGGGGAGCAGGCTTTCCTTTGCGCCAATATTATTTACATTAATAACAAGGATAAGGTGGTAGACTTTGTGTGTTTGGAAGGAGCTCTGCAGCTCTTTGACTTCTCCAGGCTGTTTGCCTGGTCCAGCCCCTGCTGGTAGAGAATTCTAGGACCTCCAGGCTTGGCTCTTTATCCTCTTTGCTACCTAACTGCTCCCAAAATAATAATATTTGCAAGTACAGTGCCTGGTACATACTAGGTGCTTAATAAATGCTTTTTGATTTATGGCTCAGACCTTGTGAGCACCCATTGTAGAAAAACTGTTCATTGAGGCAGATGATGAATTCATAGTCTTAGACAGTTACCTGGATGAACTGAGAGACTGGGGCTTGCCCAGGATCACCCACCCAGTTGATAGGTGTATCAGGCCTGCCTGACTCTGTGCACTAGATCATGTCACTGCTCAAATAATAATAGGGAATATCGGGGGCAGCTGGGAGGCTCAAAGATGGGATGACCTGGGTTCAAATCTGGCCTCAGACACTTCCTAGCTGTGTTACCCTGGGCAAGTCACTTGACCACCATTGCCTAGCCCTTACCACTCTTCTGCCTTGGAGCCAATACACGGTATTGATTCCAAGAAGGAAGGTAAGGGCTTATAAAAATGATAGGTAATATTGACAAAGCTCTTTCTGAGCCTCCTGGGCTGATTTGGGAAATTCTAAAGGTCTTTTAATGACCCTGAACTTATCCCTTAAAAATGGAGGAGAGTGGGGAAGGGCTGTAGAACCATGGAACATCTGGGTTCTGAAGATGAATATAAAGGGAGATTAGATTTGTTCTTTTGGCAACAGAGTAGAACAAATGCATAGAAGTTACAGAGAGGAAAGCTTGACAAAGGGGGAAATTGCCTAATAGCTCTCTAAAAGCTGGACTGTGGGAGTGAGTGAGTTGCCTCTTATTGGAGGTCTTCAAGGTGAAGCTGGGTGACCACTTGTTGGAGATGGGTTGGTGAGGGTTACTTTTAGAGGGTGCGTTGGACTAGACGGGGTCCCTTCTAAATCTGAAGTTCTATGAATTCAAGTTGAGTCATCTAAAGGGTGATGGGTGATAGAGAGGGATGTTGTGATTAACACAGGGCGAATGAGGAACCTTCAGGGAGAAGTGGTGCCGATGATATCATAAGAAAAAAATGAAAATAATGGCTCCAGTTGGAAGTAAGTTTGGTACAGTGGATAGAGCACTGAACTGAGAAATGGGAAAACTCATCTTCATGAGTTCAAATCTGGCCTGAGATACTTCCTAGCTATGTGATCCTGGTCAAGTCACCTTCACTCTGCCTCAATTTCCTCATCTGTAAAATGAGCTTGAGAAGGAAATGTCAAATCATTCTAGTATTTTAGTCAATAACCCCAAATGGGGTTATGGAGAGTCTGATAGCACTGAAAAATGATTAAATAACAACAGACAGCACAAGTGAGGAAACTAGTGGAACAGAGAGCAGTTCTTGTTCTTGTTCTGAAGACATGGAAGATCCAGCATGCCCATGGAATGATCGGATGTGGCTGAATTGGGATGAGCATCCCTGGGGCAAGAGTGGTAGGGGAGGCATAT
The DNA here is from genome assembly GCF_016433145.1 of Gracilinanus agilis. Lineage (NCBI taxonomy): Eukaryota > Metazoa > Chordata > Mammalia > Didelphimorphia > Didelphidae > Gracilinanus > Gracilinanus agilis. Next base: position 53,446,583 of record NC_058132.1, read on the forward strand.
CTTCTATTTTGAGAGGATCCTAGGTCTGTGGGAGAAGTGACCCAACCCTTCCTAGACTCTCATTTGATCCTTGGGAATAGCCCTGTGAGATGGTACTATTCTCCCAGTTTATCTCCATTTTACAAAGGGGGAAACCAAGGCTTGGAAAAATGAAATGGTTTGCTCAAGGTCATTCTGCTAATAAGAATCAGAGGCAGATTTTGGCCAAGGCCTCTCCTGACTCTAAGTCCAACCCTTCTGTTATTCTGTCTGTCCAGAGATATGTTGGACAACTCAGAAATTCTGTGAAGGGACTTGACTACCACAAACCACCTATAACATGACAAAACTGGGACTCCAAATCCAATGTTCTCTTCAACCCTTTTGGATCTACTTCTCTGAGGTAGCGATGCTTCTCTAAGGATAAGCTTGTAGGATCATCGATTTAGAAGAGGAAGGATAGAAGGGCCATTAGAGCATTTCCCAAGCATATAAGGTGCTAAGCTGTGGGAGCACAAATACAGGAAAAAGAAAGGAAGCCCCTTGTCCTCAAGGAGCTTGTAGTCTAATGGGGATTATAGGATCACAGAACTAGAGCTGGAAAGTCATTCATCTTAAAGATGAAGAAACTGAGGTCAGAGAAGATAATTGACCTGCTCAATATCACACAAATAAGTAAGCATCAGTGTTCCTGGTGCCTTGATGTTTTAAAAGTGCCTTGATGATTTAAAAATAATGCCATAACAAATTATTCTGTTCCTCCCTCCCATTTTGCAAGCAAGACCTTAAGTGATCTTGTTAAATGTCATTGTGCCTTTTGTTTTTTATTCTGTTGTACCCAAGTCAGGTGGCCCTTGAACCTCTCCTGTAACAAGTCTTGAGGGATCCCAGGGAGACCGATACCATCCTAGTAACTTCCATTCTTCAAACACTTCAAGGTTTATAATGTACACTTTCCTCAAACAATTGTATGAGGTAGCTAATGCAAGTATTTGTGAGGTGGGACCTGAACCCAGAACTCTTGATACCTCATCTTTCCAGCATACCACACTGATCCTCTTAGCTTCTTAATTAAACTCTTAAGTCCTTTGATCTCACAACTACTTATCCTCAATTCATCTGGAAATGTTGCTGACTCATTTGCTGAGGAATGCTTCTCTTTCCCCCTAAATTGACTGGGTCTTTTCGACAGAGGTGGAATGAAAGAGGGAGCCAGTAGTTTGAGGTGCTTCTGTTCTTCTGCCTTTAAAAACCAACAAAACCATTCCCTGTTGAAGAAATAAATGATGTCATCTCCTTCAGAGCATAGGTCTCTGTTTTCTGGGAGGGTTTTTCTTTGCCAGAGTTACTACTAGATTATAAGCTCCTTGAGGTGAGGAACTTTGATCTATTCACTCACTGGAGACAAAGGTCTAAAAAGCTAATATACACATATACTGTATACATGTAAATTCATGTCATTGAGTTCCCATGATGTTAGTCATTCAACATGAATTAGGAGTATGATATGATGAACCAAAAAAATACTCTGGCTACTTTGAGAAGCATAGAGTTCAGGTCTTACATGGTGAGAGTCTTGCTTTATTCTGATCTGGTTAAACTATATTTAGTCTTGGGTTCAGTACTAGATTCTTTTAAGGGGGAAGGATATTGCTAAGGCACAGAGAATACAAGGCCATTGACTAGGGCAATGAAGGAACCTGTGTTTCATGAGAATAAGTTGAGGAAATTGGGAATGTTTGACCTGGAGGAGAGAAGACCTTAGGAGGAAGGTGATGTAGATGTTGTATTTGGAGAAACTTTCATAAGGAAGAAGTTTCTGATTTCTGTTTGACCCCAGAGGGCAAAAAAGAACTAAAAACAACAGTTAAACATTGAACAGTGGTAGATTTTGGTTCCATAGTCAGAAAAATTTCCTATTAGAGTTATCAAAAAAGTGTAATGGGCTGTAGTGAGGAAGTAGCGAGTTTCCTATAATTCAGGGGCTGACTAAAGGGAAACATACTAGTGGGGGCTCATGAATGACAGTTCTGGAAACCCACTCCTTTAGAGTTGTTTTTAGAATGATGTTTTTTTTTTCTTACCAAATTCTTTTTTTGGGGGGAGGGATGTTGTACAAATGTTATCACTTGACATCTATTTCCATATTATTCATTTTTGCTATAGAGCAATCTTTTTTATTTGAAAATTTTTATTTAATTAATTAATTTAGAATATTTTTCCATGGTTACATGATTCATGTTCTTTCCTTCCCCTCCCCTAGCCAATGAGTAATTCCACTGGATTTTACATGTGTATAGAGAAATCTTTTAAAGCCCAACCCCCTAGAACGATGATTTAAAAAAAAAAGTGGTACCTACTTGCTTGAGACCCCAACCTTGAGTTGGATGAGTGGTCCTGGAGGGTGATTCTATTTGATTCTTATTTTTTATTTGATCCTTAGAATATTTGATATTCGATCCTTAGAATAGTATCTGTCTTACAGATCAAGAAACTGAGTCTCAGAGTTGCAGTGATTTGTCTAGGATCACCCAGCAGGATTTGAAACTAGATTTTTCATTATTTTGCTCCGGATCAGGAATCCTGGGTTGGTATCCTGATTCTCCCACCTATTAGTTGTGGGTTTTTGGGGTCTATGACTTCCTTTCGTCAAACCTCAGTTTTCCCATCAGGAAAACGAGGCTAATAATATTGAAATGATTGACTTTTTTAGGGAAGTCGGGAGAAAAGCTTTGTAAACTTTAAATGGGTTATAAAGGGGAGCTATTGACCAACAGCAAGGATAAATGGGGAGCCTTATTCATGTGGGGATCTTGTTGGCCCCGACTCTGCTCCCAGCACCTTCAGGTGGAGGGAGCTCCTGGCCCCAGTCTCTCTCTCTTGCTAGATCACAGCAGGCAGGCAGGATGGTTGCTGAATGGATAGATTTATTAGCTGGTTCCTGCTGCAGGTACGTACATGCCACCTGGCAGGGAAGGGGGCAGGGGAGAGGAGGCAGGGCAGAAAGGTAAGAATGAAAGGCAGCCTCCCCTGAAGGTTGCCCCACTCTATCCTGCCTCAGCTGTTTGTGGTGACAGGTGTCCTTCTGACAGAAGAAGGATGGACTCACTCAGCGAGGCTTAGTTCATTTCTGTTCCCCACCTTCCTTATCTGATTAGTATTCTGGAGATATCCACTTCCCTCCAGGAGAAGGGAACTGTGGAGCTTCTGGGCCAGCTTAAAGGAGTCACAGAAAACTAGGTTGCCTACCTGCTTTATACCAGCACAGCACAGGAGAGAGCGTGCCGTATTTGGAGTAAGAGGACCTTGGTTCAAATCCTGCCTCAGGTGTTTGCTAGTTATGTGACCTTGAGGATGGGGGTGCCTGGGCTCATTTCCTTCCCCTAACACTTATTAATTGCATGGCTTTGGACGTGACCTTCCTGTGCCTCAGTTTCCTTACTTGTCAAATTAGGGCTCAGATTCAATGACACTTAAGTTCTCTTCCAACTCTGTGATCTCATCATTTCTTTCCAGAGTTATTTGTTTGCCAGGGAAGAGGCAGAGTATAATTTTGGGAAAGGTGTTGTTTTCAGGGTCAAAAGACCATAGTTTGAACCCTGGCTCAGCTCCTCATTACCTGATCTTGGGCAATTCTCTGGACCTCAGTTTCTTTATCTGTAAAGTGCAGATGGTGTGTGTGTGTGGGGGATGAATTCGATAGCCTGCAAGGTTCCTTTTAGGTCTAAATCTATGAATCTGTGATCATCCTGCCCACACTGGCTACAATTTGAGACTTGCTTTTCCAGGGATAGAAATCTGGGCATTCCTAATGGCAATTGAAAGGTCTCTTTGGGGGGATGGGAAATCAGGCTCCACCTCGGTCTCCAGTATTGCCCAGAAGTCTTTTTTTGTCTTTTTAAAATCCTTACCTTATGACTTAGAATCACTACTGAGCATTAGTACCAAAACAGAAGAGCAGTAGGGTAGGCAATGGGGATTAAGTGATTTTTCCAGAGTCATACAGCTAGGAAATGTCTGAGATCAGATTTGAACCCAGGACATCCAGACTTTAGGCCTGGTCCTCAATCCACTGAGCTGCCCAGATACTCCCCTTTCCAGCCTTCTTACACTTCTCTTCCCTCCACAGACACAGAGAGGGGGACACAGAGAGAGGGAGTGGCATGCACACACATGGACACAGACAGAGAGAGACACTCACAGAGGTACAGAGAGGAAGACACAGAGACAGAGAGATGGACACACACACA
>NC_058132.1:53451206-53517164 GCF_016433145.1 Gracilinanus agilis
ACACAGAGACACAGAAAGAGAGGCAGGGAGAGGGGGATACATAGACACTGAAAGAGAGAGATAGACATGTATACAGGGACACAGAGAGACAGACTGCTGCTGGTCTATGGAGGCATAGTTAGCCCCTGAGCTAATTCATACCAAGTAGGGAGATGGTGCTAAAAACAACAGAAACCCTCAGCTTCTGCACTCTGGTGAAAAGAGTTTTGGGCCAGAAGTCAAGAGAGCTGAATTTGAACTCTGGCTCCCTTGCTGTCCAGTTTGGTGTCCTTCCCTCTCTGAGCCTCTCTTCATCTGTAGGATGGAGATAATGCCCATAGAGGGACAACTTGCCGAGGTCGTTTCTTTGGAATAAAGTGCTCTCTAAATTTTAAACCAGCCTCATTATTCAAGACGAGAAGAAGCATGACCTAGAGGCAGAGAACCAACCTTGGAGCTTGGATTCAAGTCCTACCTCTCATACATGTTGACTGTATGACGCTGGATGAGTTTTTAAGCTTTCTCTGTTCTAAGCAGCTCTTTTAGGAGCCTCAGTTGCCCAGAGAGTGCTGACCTGGACTGCTGGAAGAAGTTTCCACCCATTTAACCAGTTAACGCTGATCAGCTTTTGCAAAGGGATATTTAATTAGAAGAAATAGCAAGAACAAATGTATAAACAACGTCCCCCCATTCCAGTTTCTCCGGGATATACTTTGCCTTAAATCCATCCCTCCGCTTCTCCTCTGGGGATGCCCGCCTCAACACTCGGTTTCCATAGCACACTGGTCCCACCAAATTCCTGTCTGATTGTGGCACAAGTGCCAGAGTGAATCTTGATTGGCTCTTCCACTGGCCTGGGTCCAGCATCCCTTTTTTCTTTGGGGCATTGATGCATGCCAGGTTGGTTGCAAAACCCTGCCTAGCATAGAGGCACTCTGGGGTACCGTCTGGACCCCTCAGACTCAGGTCACAGCAACTCCACTCCCTCCCTCCCCAACAGGAAAGAACAAATGAAAAACAGGACCAAGGAGAGAGGGAGCCTTAGACTCTCCTTGGGTGCTGTGAATGGGAGAGACTGAACTTTCCCCAGGAGCAACTGAGGCAAAGGAGGGAATGGATGATGCCAACTCGCTTTTTTGAATGTCTGCAAGGTCAGCCAAAGAACTTGCCACTCTCTCCATGCATTTGACCAACTAGAACCAGGAATGTCTACACCTGCTCCCCAGTTTTCCCACAGCAAACACATCATCATTCTTCTAGAAACAAGCATCTTCCATGCTAGGAGGAAACCGATGTGGTCAGTACATGCACCAGGTTCCCATCATATTACTATGGGATGCTGGCATTGCTTAGTCAGGAGTATGATGACTTAAGTGAGCCTTGATTATTATTGTTCAATCGTGTCAGACTTTTTGTTGACCCTGTTTAGGGTTGTTTCTTGGCAAAGATACTGGAATAGTTTTGCCATTTCCTTCTTTAGCTCTTTTTACAGAAGAGGAAACTGAGATAAATGGACTAAGTGATTTGCCTATGGTCACACAGCTAGTAAATATCTGGGGTCAAATTTGAATTCAGGTCTTGATGATCCCATCTATAAAATGGAGATAATCCTATTTAGAAATATCTTTTCTGCAGGGCAATTGTGAGAAAAATTCATTAAACCTTGAAAGCTGAAGAGAAGTGGGAATAGTTATTATTATTTTTAGATTTATCTTCCCAAATCAAATCTGGTCTCAGACAATTATTAACTGTGTGACCTTGGGCAAGTCACTTTGTCCTATTGGTCTCAGTTTCCTCGTCTGTGAAATGAGCTGGAGAAGAAAATGGCAAACCATTCCAATATCTTTGAAAAGAAAAACTCCAAATGGGTTTATGAAGAGTCAGACATGACTGAGAAGATGAATGAGAAACAAATAATTATTTGAACTAGAAGGCAACTGGGTGGTCATGAAGCAGTAATGTATGGTAGGAAGTTTGCTGTATTTGGAGTTGAAGAAATTTGGTTTAAATCTCAGCCCTGTCACTTGCTTGCTATATGATGTTGGGGTCCTATTTAGTGTTAGTATTAGAGTTGGGAATAGGTCATGCTGGACAAGTCACTTAAACTCCTTGGCCTCAATTTCTTCGTCTGTAAAATGATGGAGTTAAAATAAATGGCCTCTTGTGTTGCTTCATGCTCTAGATCAGTGGTTCCCAAACTTTTTTGGTCTGCTGCCCCCTTTCCAGAAAGAATATTACTTAGCACCCCTGAAAATTAATTTTTAAAAAAATTTTAATAGCAATTAATAGGAAGAATAAATGCACCTGTGGCCATCACCGTTTTCCTGGATTGCTGCAGCACCCACCAGGGGGCGGTGGCACCCACTTTGGGAATTACTGCTCTAGAGCTAAGATCTAATTCCATCTCTTCACTCAACAGATGAGAAAATCTGGGGTCCAGAGACGTTAAATGATTTCCCTGGGGTCACACAGCCAGTATGTGTCAGGCAGGACCGAGCCCAGGTTTTCTGACTCGGAGGTCTTTGCTCATTCCACTGAGCTCATCTCCTGAACTCTGCTGCCTCCCTCAATAATAATTACAATAATAACAACGAGGATAATAATGACAAAAATGTTTCCCAGTCCTGGGTAGGAGCCACACACAGAGAGATGTGATGAGGGGGCTATGAGAATGACCAGACCTCCCAGCGCCTGGCCCAAGGTCCGCCAGAGCCTCCATCAAACACATTAGCCGTGCTAATTTGACTATCTAACGAGGAACAGTGATGTTTTATGCATGGCACCTAATTTTACCCCAGCAATCTCTGGCTATATTTAACACCATTAATCATTATTGCTGGCTCCCAAGGGGCAGGATCTCTGATTAGTGTCAGAAATGGATCACGTGAGATAAAAAGGAGATTGGGGGAATGGCATCCAGCACCCTCATCCCAACTGATTTCTTCAGATTGGTAATGAGGCTTCTATTCACAGCTCCCTCTCCGCCATCTGTAACTTGTGTCTCTTCTCTTCCTTGGCTTGGAATTCCCGCCTTTCCCAACGCACCTGGCTGTCTTCCATTGTTAGGCTGGCTACCCAGTGGAGCCTAGCTTCGCTCTCATTGGCAGATCCCCATTCCACAGCATATGGGAATTTTGTGTGCTTCAGTGGCCCCCACCTCTCTTTATTTAATGGAAATAGTGGATGGATAAAATAGATGGATAAAAGCAGGGAAGATACAGTGGCAGATTTCGCAGTAGCCTTGCTGCAGAAAGTAGACACAGGGATGTAGGATAATTTAGACATATGGCATCCTCTTTCCTGATAACTCACCTTCTTGTGACATTAAAAAAATCCTTACTTTCCATCTTACAGTCAATACTAAGTATTGGTTCCAAGGCAAAAGAGTAGTAAGGGCTAGACAATTGAGGTTAAGTGACTTGCCCAGGATCACACGACTGGAACATATCTGAAGCCAAATTTGGACCAACAGCACTCTTTTCTTCAGACCTGTTTCTCATCCACGGAACCACATAGCTACCTACACCTCTTGTGGCATTTTTGAGTTATACAAAGTTCATCACAACTCCAAGAGGTAGAGGAAAGCTTGATTATTCTTTTATTCATTCATTCATTCGTTTGTTTGTCCGTTTATTTACTTACTTATTCATTCATTTATTTGTGGCCAACGGGGTTAAATGACTCACCAGATCACACAGTTGGTAAGTGTCTGAGATTAGATTTTAACTCAGAAAGAAGAGCCTTCTTGACTCTATGCCTGGCACTCTATCCACTAGAACACCTACCTGCCCCTGTCATTCTTCCTTTTCATAGATAGGGAAACCAAGGCTGAGAAAATAGCAAGTGACTTAGCATCTCATATTTCTATAACACTTGCAGGTGCTTTTATTGCAAAAATCCTCTGATATAGGTAAGTCGAAGTACTATTGACCTTTCCAAACCTGTTTTCTCCCCTGATATATGAGAGGTGTCTGGTCCTGGGTCACACAATGGGAAAGAAGCTAGGTGGCACGGTGGATAGAATTCAGATCAGGAAAACCTGAAATTGAATCCTACATCAGCCACTTACTAGTGTGTGGCTCCAGGCAAGTCAGTTAATCTTTCTCTCTGCCTCAGTTTCCCCATATGCAAAATGGAAGGAATCCTAGTACCTGCCTCACAGGGTTGTTGTGAAGATCAAATGAGATGACATGTGGAAAGCACTTTGTAGACCTTAAAATATTATATAAACAGTTTGATGTTGGTGACATATTGGAACCAGGATTCATCCTCCAACTTCGCATTCTGCTGCCTGTATCAGAAGTTTAGAAGCCTTTGGAAAGGCAGGGAGCAGGCTGTCTTCCTGTGTCTCCCCAGTTTACAAGGTGGACAGACAGATAACTGACTTCTTTCTCCACCCTAAAATCTGAAGCAGTTTCTACATGGGGAATATATTTCCCCAGCACAGAGAGCTCTGATGCTGTAACTGGGAATCGGATATGTTCCAATGCCTGGGGTCAGGAGACAAAGTCTGGTAGCAAAATAGGTACCATGGACAGCCAAGTTTATTGTCTGCCTTTGTATTCTTTTTTTTCCCTGGGCTTTAGAAGTAGGTCCTAAGGGTTTAGTGCAGGGGTTGGCAATGTATGGCTCTCGAGCCATATCTGGTTCTTTTAAGGGCCAGATACGGCTCTTTCTGCAGGAGCCATAAAGTCAATTTTTTTTTTCAGGTGCTGTTACAGGAGTGGCACTGTGAGCACTGTACGGCTCTCACGAAATTACATTTTAAAAAATGTGGCGTTTATGGCTCTCACAGCCAAAAAGATTGCGAACCTTGCCTTAGTGGATTGAGAGCCAAGTGTAGAGACAGAAGGTCTTCCTGGGTTTAAATCTGGCCTCAGACACTTCCCAGCTGGGTGACCCTGGGCAAGTCACTTAATTCCCATTACCTAACCCTTACCATTCTTCTGCCTTGGAACCAATAAGCAATTTTGATTCTAAGATGGAAGGTAAGGGTTAATTAAAAAAATAAGTAGGTCCTGTGTCAGAGCCAGCAATTGTAGGATTGAATAAGGCATCCTTTTCTCCTTCCTTTCTCATGGAAACTCTAAGTTTCTAGATTTCAGGGATGCTTTGGCTATTGGTTTTATGTCCCTGGCCCAGGACCTAGCACCTATCAAAAAAGGCTTGTTGAGATGAAATGAATCAAAATGGGGGCAGCTACGCGGCTCAGTGGATAGAGAGCTAGGGGGACCTGGGTTGAAATCTGGCCTCAGATACTTCCTAGCTGTCCTGGGCTAGCCACTTAACCCCATTTCCCTAGCCCTAATTGCTCTCCTGCCTTGGAACCAATACCTATATTGATTCTAAGACAAAAGATAAAGGTTAAAAAAAAAGAATTGAAAAATCATTTCTTTCAGGAAGTCTTCCCTGATTTTCTGCTCCTATATTAATATGTACTCTAGCAGTCTTTGTTGGAGTCTTTTTTCCCGTCTGATCTGTGAGCTTCATGAGAGAAAGGATTATTGAAGTCTGTGTTGCCCCAGTGCTGAGTAGAGTGCTTGGGAAAAGCTAAATATTTCACTCAGCAAGCATCAATCTAGCCGCATTTATCATTCTGAGAAGTAAGCACCTTTGGACTTGTCTCTGTTCAGGAAACATCCAAAGAAGATCCAGTGGCTGACTCTACACTGTCCCCTCACAGAATTCTTGAGTCACAAGGACTGGGGTCTATCTTGGAATAAATATTTATGTAATTAATACTACTATGTGCCAGGCACTGTGCCAAGTGCTTTACAAATATTATCTCATTTGGTCCTCACAACAACCCTGGAAGGTTGATGCTGTTTATTATCCACATTTTACAGTTGAAGAAATGGAGGCAAACAGAAGTTAAATAACTTACTTGGGCTTGAACATCTGGATTGGAACTGAGCTCTTTCTGACTCTAGTTCCAGCAGTCCATCCATTGTGCCAACTGGCTTCCTTGGTTTCCTTGTTTGCAAGGTGAAAGGATTGGACTCGATGGCGTCCACCTTCCCCTCTAGCTCTAAACCTGTGATCCTACAAACTCCATATTGTTGTAGCTTCCACAGGTCCCATTTATTTGAGGATGTTGGATGCTCACCTGGCAACCCACATTGTTACCCTAACTGAGTAACCTCTTTCTCCTGATTGTTCTTCCCCACAAAAATCCTCTACTCTGGGACTTTTAAAAAATATGCCCGTTCCCTAGATCTCCCCCCAACACACACACTTGTACTCAGGAGGAGCAAAGGACCGATCTTCTCAGAACTGTTGGGATGCCTTGAACATGGATATTCTCTTTGTCTGCTAAGTGTCTTTCCTTGGTCTCAGATACCTGAGAATGTGGCTAATTTTTCTTAAACCTTTACCTTTGTCTTTGTATCAAAACTGTGTGTTGATTCCAAAGCAGAAGAGCAGTGAGGGCTTAGGCAATGGGGATTAAGTGACTTGTCCAGGATCACACAGCTAGGAAGGGTCTGAGGGCAGATTTGAACACAGGACCTCCCATCTCCAGGTCTGGCTATCTATCCCTTGAGCCACCCAGCTTCCCACCTATGTGGCTAATGCTTAACGAAGCTTGCAGATCAGTCTATTGGGGAGGCCACATTATGCTAGGAAAGAGATCTAGATTCTAGTTCTGGTTCTGATACTACTAGCCGTGACACTGTGGGGATGGGTGAATCTTAGGGACATTGTTCTTTGTGCCAACACCTGGAGGAAGCACATTTGGGTATAATCTGCCAAACCCATCCAGAGATTGGGGTAGCAAAGGCTGGGGATGAAAGTTCTCCCAATAGCCTTCCCACCAGCTTCCTTGAGTGATAACTTGGTGATACACTGGAATCCTGCAATCTGTCATTTAGATTTGTTTGATAGCACTAGTGGCTGTGAGTGATGATGTTGAAAGCAGGAAGACCTGTGTTTGGATCCAGCTTCTATCATTAATGAATTGTGTGACCATGGGCAAGTCATTTTCCTCTCTGCATGTTTTCTCATCTTTAAAAAGTGGAAGTTGTACTGGATGATAGCCTCCGAGCCCTCTTCCCACTCAAAATCTGTATGTTGGTTTAATATGGCCACTAGGTGGAAGAGTTTCAGGTGATAATGCATGATGGTGGCCATCCAGGTGCACCTGAATCATCATCTCCTAAACAACATCTCTAATAGATAGCACTCACTTGGAGATTCTCTCTGATGGCCAATTTATTAGGTTTCTTTATTAGATGTTTTGCTAGTTTTATTTCATTTTTGTCTTTTGTCTGGCATTTTGTTATTTGTTTGTGCTTTTTGGGACTAGGTCTTCTATCTTGCCTGGGAAGTAGAGCAGTCCATCATGGATCTGATCAGCAGGAAAGACATAACCTCTCCATTTTTGATCTAGGCCAGTTCATCTCTCTTTAGGTATCCTGGTGTCCCTCTGTTTCCAAGGGTTCGCCGTATTGGTTACAGACTTAGTAGGGATACTTGATTGGCATTAGTCCTGCTCAGAACTTCCAGACTTGACCAACACATCAGCCTCCTCTTCTCCCAGGAACTGGGGTTATAGGCATGTACCATCAAGCCTGACTGGACTTAGCTAACTCTATCCAATTTTAATTCAAGAAACCTTGACCAAGAGATAAAGAGCCCCTGTGTTAAGTTGGTGAGAAGTAAAGATCTTCTTAGTTACTGATGGCATTACTAATAAACTAAAAATAAAAAGTACCTGTATTAATATCTGTGGGGTAAAAGTACCTTGATCAATAGAAAGTTTCTCCCCTAATATGTTGATATATGAGATCTGTGATCTCCTTAAGGTGGGCACTCTTATAAATGGTGCAAATTGAGATCCATCCATACTGCCTCATCTTGTGTAACCCTTATCTGTGTCCTCCCCAAAACTTCCACAGAGTCTATTCATTGTACTGGGGCTTTCCTCTATCTCTTGTCATTTCCTAGCTACCAGTGACCATCCACATGATAAGCTCACTCCTCTTTTTATGGTCATATATTGGATAGCTTTCATATTGCTGCTTTGTTGATGATATTGTAACTACTCATGCTCATCATATACTGCACTATTGCCTTTTGTTTGACCACAAATTTAATGCTCTAGAGATGATGATATTCTCTGCCTGGCATACAGCATTCCCAAAAGCATGTTTGACATTACAAAGATAATTTAACCAAGCATTTTATCTATGCCTTTATCCAAGTCATTGATAAAGATATGACAAAGGAGAGTTTTGAGGTATGATACTTGAGACTTTCTTCCAAGTTGGCATTGAACCATTTAATGACTATCCTTTGAGTCAAGACCTTCAATCAGTTCTCAAATCTATCTAACTCAATGGTCTAGCCAATCTCTTTCCTTTGTCCACCAAGATGTTAAAGAAGTTGTAGAATGCTTTCTTAATATCCAGGTAAATTGTAGCCACAACATTTCTCTGATTGGTCTAGTAATTCTATCCCAAAAGAAAATGCCAGTGTGGCATGACCTGTGGTTGACAAAGCCATGTTGGTTCTTTGTGTTCACAACATGGCATGTCACAATAGTTCAGGTCCAGGGTCTGAGGGTAAAGACTAAAATCTCCTGGTTGAGTAATTCTGCTCTTGGAAGTGAATGGCTCATGATTGTGCTATGAGAGAGAAGGGACAGGGAGAGAAGGGACACAGAGAGAGCAACACAGAGAGGGAAAGGGGGGAGGGAGAGAGAGAGATCGAGAGATCGATCAAGCTCTAACAATAGTTTGGGGGAGGGGATTGGGATCCGAGCTTTATGCTAGGAAAGGACATTTTCCCTTATGTGGCTCCAAGAGCTGTCCTTCACCCTAGTGACATGAACAAATGGACATAAGGAAACACATGACAGGGTCAGCTAGAGGTGTTGATGAGAAACAAGATTAGATCTGTCAGGTGTAGTCCTTAACAGAATAAAGGAATATTTTTAGAGACTGGTTTTAGCCAAAGAAAAGCAGTAGAAGGGGACAAAGCCTGCCAGCTCTTTACATTCTCTACAGCCTGTCCATTTTTTCCTCAGTGAAACATCCACCTATATTCCCTCTCTTGAATCCATTCCCTTTCTCCTTTCCCTAGACTCCTTCCCTCTATTTCTTCCAGTTCTCTCTGTCAGGTTTTTTGAGACTGCATCTCCTCATCACACCCAATCAGTTTTAGCCTTCCTAAAGCTCATAACTCCTAAACTCAAGCAATTCTCCAACCTTAGCCTCCCTTAACAGCAGATATTATATAGGCTTGTGCCACCACACCCAGCACACACCTTCTAGTTCTCATCTCATGCTAACTTTCTCCTTTCCAATCTGTGAAGAAATACAGCTGCAAGGGTTTTTAGTGACTTGTATCCTCTTGCAAAGTCCAAGCCTTGTAAGAGGATTGTAATATGTTCAATAATCATCTCTTTAATAATACAGCTTATGCCTTTGCTAGAAATCAAAATCAAGATTATAATCCCACAGCCTATGGATTTTAAAAAATCAGAACAAGATTTATTTTTTTCAAGGTATGAGGTCCCTGTTATGCCCTTCCCAGTCTTCCAAAGATCACTGGTAGAGGTACTGCAACCATACCTATCAGTTCTTTCCATATCCTTGTATGTAGCTTGCCTGAATTAATTAAGAACCCAACACTCGCTTATTATTGCTCTATTTATCTTGGTTTTGAATTCCCTATTGGCCATTTTTGTTCTGTCCATTCCACTCCAAAGATTATTATTCTTGGCAGAGAAAACAGAAGCCCCAAATAAGAATTGACCAGCTCTACCTTTTCCCTGTTGTCAGTTAATATCATCCTTTCTTTGATCCTCCTCTTTTTCTCCCTCTAGCTAACAGAACTTTGTTGTCCTTGGGATTTCTTCTCAGCCTCAGGTCATTCTGAGTTTCAGTGCCCTCAACACTCTTCTTACAAGGCGATGCCAGGCTTTCATCTTCATTCTCCATGATTTTTCCTTGCTTTCACATTCTACGAAAGTCTTTTTGAAATTTAAGTTGATCAGAGTTCCCTGTGCACCTCCCACCAAACCACTGGGAGATTCCTTCTTTTTCTTTTCATCAGAATTGTTTCTCTGTCTTCAGAATTTCACTTTTGAGAGCTTCCCATTTCTTTTGGCTGACTTTCTATATATGTTTTTAGTCCATGAAAGTATACATATAATGTTTTGGGGGCCAAATGAAACATTTTCCCAAAAGCTCTAGGGCACATGTCAGACTATGTCCAGACTTTATTATACTTTGCATCCCAAATTCAAAACACATTAGTTGTGTGTGTCCCCAGGCAAATCACTTATTTTTGCCTACCTTGATTTTTTCCACTATAAAATGGGAACAATAATTTCATCTACCTCCCAAGATTGTTAGGAGGATCAAATGAGATGATGATTGTAAAGTGGTTCAGAGCCTGATGGAGTGGGCATTTAATAAATGTTTTACTATGTGCCAGGCCAAGTGCTAAGCTGGGGATATGAAGACAAGAAGAGAACAAAAACAATCCATGCCCATAAGAAGCTTCTATTCTTTTTTTTTTTAACCCTTACCTTTTGTCTTGGAACCTGATTCTAACACAGAAGAGTGGTAAGTGATAGGCAGTGGAGGTTAAGTAACTTGCCCAGGGTCCCACAGCTAGGAAGTGTCTGAGGTCAGATTTGAACCTGGGACTTCCCATCTCTAGGCTTAGCTCTCTATCCATTGTGCCATCTGACTTCCTCCAAGAAGCTTGTCTTCTAATGGGAGAAGGCAACACATAAAAATGGGGAGGTGGGGGAGTAGCTCATCATCAGATGACAAAACCAGCAAGCATTAGAGCCTAATTCCAATCCAGTCCTTCTGATTCCAGGCAAAGTGCTTGTTCAACCACATTTTGATATGTCTGAGTCTAGTTTCTGTGTGTGTGTTTTAATTCCAAACTGATCCTTTAAAAATCATTCCTTGAGCAAACTGTCATGGCTTCGAGTCCGATGGGGAAAAAAGTCATAACCTGGTTCACTGTATTGCCATCATTCTTTGGAAGTAAAAACTTTTTGGCATTTTTGTAGCAAGAGATACTCTTTCTTCTTGAATCTCTGATGTGTAGAGCCCATAACAAAGAGCTTTGTGTAGGTCTTTTACCACTGAGATCCTCCATAATAGGATGGGGGTTTCATCTCCAGGTGAGAGTTGGGTAGGACATGAAAGAGGACTTTGTAGAAGAAAAGATCCCATTAAACACCAGAGTGGTGCCCTTGAGTCTTGGAGGTCACACATTCTCCTCTCTGTTCAGCTAGTCAACCCCTGAGCCAAAGTTGTGGCACAGTGGAAAGTGAATTGGACTTCGTGAGTACCAGTGCCGCCACTAACTCTCTCTGTGAGGCTGGGCAGACCACTTAACTTCCCTGGGACTCAGTTTCCTGATCTCCACAGTGATGGGGTCAGAGTAGAGGATCTTTGAGGGACTTTGCATTGCCAACAGTTGGAGTCAAAAACAGCGCCAAGACTTTCAGGCAGGATTCTGGGGCTTCTCGATGTTCTTTCCAGGCCCATGATTTTGACAGAGGCTCCTGCCTCCCCAGCTCAAAGTGCTTTCAATAGTAATTACACAGGATGACTGGGATGTGAGCATGTAGCTGTTTCCATGCTGAGGCTGAGTTTGGACCATTATAAGATTTTGATGGAACCCGAGAACTTGGCATCGGGTAAATGGTGGCATTTAATCACCCATGCTTCCTGCTTGGGATTGAACCCTGGGAATCTTCCCCAGGACTTCCAACAGAGCTGATAAAAGTCAGGAAGCCCAGCAGGCAGCTCCCTGCATTCCACAGCAGCTGCAGGCATACAGATGTCCCCCTGCTGCGTCTCCCGCCAGGGTGAAGGAGCTAAAGTCAGCAGTAATACAGGTAACCCCATGGCGCCCTGCACCTGCCTTGGTTATAGAGTGTGCCAAGACTAGCACTCTGGGGATTTATTTGGGAACCTTCTGGGGTGCTCTAATAGGGAGGGCATCAGGAAGGAGGGGGAGCCTGGGACTGGGCTTGACATGGTGCCCCAAAGAGGCAGGGAAGGGGCTCAAACAGCCAAGTGGTTGCTTCCTGTGCTGGGATACACAGCCTTCCTGATGATGCTTCAATATATCAGCATTCAAGGGGGGGAAAGAAAAAGAAAAATATAAAGAATGCCTTAGATTCAGCATGGTGGAGTAAAAAGGGAATCAGGAGTCTTGGTTTCAAATCTTGTCCCCGATTCTTTCTGTGTAACCTTGAGTAAAAACATTCCCTCTCTGAGCCTCCATGTCCTCCTCTGTAATATGGCACAAAAAGTTGCATTTCTAGTCCTACTTGGATATTGGATAGAAACTACTTTGTAAGGCTTTAATCCATAACCTCTGTATAAACTTGAATTTTTTAGTCAGTGAAATGGTGGGGGGAAGAGGGATAGAGATAGTTAGAGAAAGCTGGCAAGTAAAACATAGCTTATGTGCCTTTTTTTAAGATATACATATGTTTGATGGTTGAGCTTGTCTTGAGGAATACATTATAAGTTTTAAAAATTAGAAGGTTATTTAGTTCAAGTATAACATTAGCCAGGTAATTTACCTGGGAGGAAGGTTATAGTTTCATAGTTTTTAGAGTTGGAAGGGATTTCAGAGAGCCTGTAGTCCAATACCCTCAATATACAGATGAGGAATAATGAGAGATAGGATTTGGAAGGTCCCTTGACACATTGGATGGAGCTGATGTGGATATAGGAGGACCAAGATTAAAATCCCACCTTAGACAGTTCTAACTGTGTGACCCAGGGAAGTTCATTCAATATCTCTGCCCATTTCCTCATCTGTAAAATAAGAGAATTGAATGCAGTGGACTTTATAGTTCTTCTAGATCTCCAACTTTTATTTTATCAGCTCAAACCAGGATTTTTACTCATGCATTATGCCACTGATTAGGTGGTCACTCAGATCCCTTAACATTTTAAATTCATGGTCCTCTGATCTTCATAAATAAATAGAGTAGGGGGACTAAATATAAATGAAAACAGCCCCTGATTCTGAGAGAATTTTGTCAACTTCTGTGGCTGACTGTTTCTGACCTGTTCATGCTTAGAGTATCTACAGTAAACAAACACCCCTCACTTTTGACTGAAGCATCTACTCCTCTTGTTACTTTTAACATAAAACCTCATAGTCCCCTAATATTTGTGGGTCACCCAGAATCAGTTGGTTTCAAGGTATCCAGCTATGCCTTGTCCAAACCAAGGCAAAGTGAAGACCTGGGAATGTTAGAGAGGAAGAGTACACACACACACACACACACACACACACACACACACACACACACACTTGCCCTTTCTCTTTTAAAAATATGAATATGTATTCTCCTAGTAGTTTTTATGGTAACAATAAGTTTGGTTTAGGTGGAGACTGTCTATATTCCTTGAAAGCCCTGAACTTGACTATCACATGGGTTGACTTGTTTCGCAGTTATTCCTTCCACATGACAAGGGTTAGAGGTGTGGTTCCCCTGTAATCTGGAAATCCACATTAATTTTTTGGCCTTCTCATTGTACCACAGGAAAAAAAAACATGATTTTTTTCTTTTTCTTTTATGAAGTGTTCATAGTACCATATTGTAAATTTTGGGTTAGGTATGTGTTTGAGTTTCTAAACTTTTTCTGCTGTGTCATCTGTGGTTTCTGCAAAACTCCCAGAGAATTCCCATTTAATTTCTTATACTGACTCGAGATATATAAAAACTGCAATGGGGAAAGTGTGATGTGGAAAGGATAACTATAGTTGGTTCTAGAGACATATTTCCATTGACTCTAAAGAGTAGCAGGGGAGCACTTGACATCATCTGGTCCATTTTTTTGCCTTCATTCTAGAAAATTTATAGGCTGACATCCTGACACACCAGTATTTCAATCTCTTTAAAGTTTATGA
This sequence comes from Gracilinanus agilis, assembly GCF_016433145.1. Taxonomy (NCBI): domain Eukaryota; kingdom Metazoa; phylum Chordata; class Mammalia; order Didelphimorphia; family Didelphidae; genus Gracilinanus; species Gracilinanus agilis. The sequence continues at coordinate 53,465,094 of NC_058132.1, forward strand.
AATTCCTTTCTCTGTATGTCTCTGTGAAATCATGAAAGTCACATAGCTAGGAAATGTCAGAGCTGGGATTCAAATCCAGGTCTCTTACCCTAAATTTGGTATATTTCCCTCTATCACACCAAATCTTAAATGTCTTCTAGGATATAAGACTTTTAAGCTCCCCGTGGCCTTTCATTATAGTGCCTCATCTCTAAGGGGGAGTTTTAGATGGTTTTCTGCTGTTGATGTGGGAGATAATAGAGATTTAAAGAATCCAAAGGGGTCTCAGGCGCCATCTAGTCCAATCCAGTTCTGCTAAAGAATTCTGTCTACAACATGCCTAAAGAAAAACATCTTGGTTTAATAGATGAGATTCTGGACTAGAAGTCAGGAAGATCTATGTTCAAATCCTACTTTAGATACCTACTAGCTGTGAGACTTTGAACAAAGTAATTAACTTAGTTTTATTTCTTCCTCTGTGAAATGAGGACTAAATAACCTCTAAAGTCCTATCTAGCTTTAAATCTATGATCCTAAATATTCATCCAGCCTGAGCAATCCCTCTTGCTGCTGAGAATTCTAGGTGTATAGATGCAAGCTTTGCACAATTAAGTGTTTTGTCATTTAAAAAATAGAATTAAAAGAAATGAGAGTGCCTTCCTCTAGGCAGCACCATGGACAGATGCCTTGGCTAATGGGAAGCTTCTAGGATAAAATGGAAGGTCTATTTATGTTACTGCTGGAGTACACTCCAAGAGCTCTCTGCTGAGGAAAGATGAAGAATCTCTGCATTCAGGGATCACAGGCTAAGAAAGCTGAGGAGGATGAAGGAGAAAGGCTACCATTCTCCCCCACTGAAGATATAAGAAGCACAAAGCCATTAAAAGTTCAGGACTTCAAGTCAAGACACTTGGGTTTGAATTCCACATCTGACATTTTATTAGCTCTATATAGTTTTGAGCAAGTGGTACTTCTTAGAGCCTCAGCTGCCTTGGAGGTTATTTATTGTTAATGATGTTAGAACACATGCCAAACAGAGATCTCCAGAGCAGAGAAGAGGTACTCTACAACTGTGCATATTGTCAGGCCAATAGGAAAAAGAGATGCAGGATGGCCCTGATGCTTGATCTTTGTAGTAACTATATGCTATTATAAGTGAAACATTTATTAGCCACTTCTTGTGTTTTAGGTCCTGTGCTTGGCATTGAGGAGATAATGAGGAAAATGGTGAAACTTCTGCTTTCAAAGAGCTTCCAGTATAATTAGGGGGGGTGTCATATAACAAAAGGATGGTTGGAGGTAGAAAATGAAAGAAAAAAGGAGAGATCCAGGCAAATTTAGCCAGGGAAATATGAAGGAAGAGAGCTCCTGTATCATAGATAAGGGGGAAGAAAAAGGGAGAGAATCAAGAAAGATTTCATGAAGATAGCAGCCGAGTCCAAAGAAAGATAAATGATTCAACAGACAGAAGGGTCTTCTAGGTATTTGAGACCACCTCCATGAATAGACCAAAATGTGGGAGAAGGAAAAGGAAAAGCTATGGTAATCCAGTTTGGCTAGAATCATAGTATTCATGAAGGGAAATAATATGAAAAGTGGATTGGATCCAGGCTGTAAGAGGTGTTAAAGGTTGGGCTGAATATAATAATAATAATAATAAGACTAGAACTTATATAGTACTTTAAGATTTGCAGAACACTCTACAAACAAGATCTCTTGATTTCAACAATGCTGGAAGGCAAGTGCTATTATTATTTTTCTCATTTTACATATGAGGAAACGGAGTCAGAGGTCAAGATCTCAGGTCTGACTCATATCTCCCCTCCCTCACTCAGTAAACTCCAGTGGCTCCCCATCACTTCTTTTTCCCCCCTTGATTAAATTTCATTTTTTATTTAATTAATTTAGAATATTTTTCCATGGTTACATGATTCACATTCTTTCCCTCCCTCCCCTGTAGCCAATGAGAAATTCCACTGGGCTTTACCTGTATCATCAATCAAGAACTATTTTCATATTATTAATATTTGCAATAGAGTTATCTTTTAGAGTCTATATCCCCAATCATATCCCCATCCACCCATGTGATCAAGCAGTTGTTTTTCTTCTGTGTTTCTGCTCCTTCTGCTTCTGTTCTTTCTCTGGGTGTGGATAGTGTTCTTTCTCCTAAGTCCCTCAGAATTGTCCTGGCTGGATCATTGCATTGCTGCTAGTAGAGAAGTCCATTACATTCGATTTCACCACAGTGTATCCGTCTCTGTGTACAATGTTCTCCTGATTCTGCTCCTTTCACTCTGCATCAATTCCTGGAGGTTGTTCCAGTTCACATGGAATCCTCCAGTTCATTATTCCTTTGAGCACAGTAGGATTCCATCACCAACAGATACCACAATTTGTTCAGCCATTCCCCAACTGAAGGACATTCCCTCATTTTCCAATTTTTTGCCACCACAGAGAGAGCCACTATAAATATTTTTGTACAAGTCTTTTCCCCATGATCTCTTTGGGGTATAAACCCAGCAGTGATATGGCTGGATCAAAGGGCAGGCAGTCTTTTAAAGCCTTTTGGGCATAGTTCCAAATTGCCATCCAGAATGGTTGAATCAATTCACAACTCCATTAGCAATGCATTAATGTCCCAATTTTGCCACATCCCCTCCAACATTTATTACTTTCCTTTGGTGTCATGTTATCCTGTCTGCTAGGTGTGAGGTGGTACCTCAGAGTTGTTTTTATTTGCATTTCTCTAATTATAAGAGATTTAGATCACTTTTTCATGTGTTTGTTGATAGTTTTGATTTCTTTATCTGAAAACTGCCTATTCATAAATGGTCCCTTGCCCATTTATCGATTGGGGAATGGCTTGATAAAATCTTACTTTTTGAAAGAAGTCTTTCTGGACTTCTTTTAATTGTAATGCTTTCTGTCTGTTGACTATATCAAATTTATCTTGTCTGCACCTTGTTCATAATTGTCTCCCCATTTGAATATGAGTTTCTTGAGGGCAGAGACCATGCTTTTTGCCTTCCTTTGCACCTCCCATGCCTGGGATATGGTAGGTATGTAATAAATGCTTGTTGATTGATTGACTCCAGGTCCAAGACTCTATTTATTCTGTCACTAGACTTAACTTATCTTACAGGTTATAGGGGGCTAATGAAGATTTTTTGGATAGGAAAGTGAAACTGTCAAAACTATGTGCCAAACAACTATGATGTAATCTTGTTGCCATAGCATTTGGTATGCTAGGAATCAAGGAAAATTAACTATCCTTTAAAGCAAGATCTCATAATCTTGTTTATGTTCTGGACTTCTTGGAGAGTCCTGAAGTCTATGCAACTCCTCTCAGAATCATGTTTTTATATAATTGAAAGAAATGTTAAATTTAAATTAGAGTTTCTTGTTTGCAACAAAAAAGATGTAACTTTTTTCCCTCTTAAATTTTATGGATCCCTTATCCATGGCCCCAACATTAAGGGCTTCTAGTCTAGAAATAGCCTAATATGGGGAAAGGATTTGGTCTTGGAAGACTTGGATTTGAGGCAGTGGGGTGGTGCAGTGTATAGAGATCCTGTCATAGAGTCAGAAAGACTTGAATCTAGACTCTGATACTTATTAGCTGTGTAACCTTGGGAAAGTCATTTAAACTCTGCTTGCCTCAGTTTCTTCAGTTGTAAAATGGGGATAAAAATAGAACCTACTTTGTAGGATAATTATGAGGATCAAATGAGATAATATTGTAAAATACTTAGCACAATGCCTGGCACATAGTAGTTTCTATGTAAATGTTTATTTTCTTCCCTCTACTTGTTTTATCATTTACTGTCTGATTTTGAGTAAGTTGCTTAAACTCCTCTGGGTCTCATTGCCTTGATCTACAAAATGAAGGTGATAACTTGGGTATCTCTAAGGTCTTTTCTCTGACATCCTGTTAGATTCTTTTCTTGGTAGAACCAACTTCCCAATTTCTTAACATATTCGTTGATCACCTCCAATAATTCAAACATCAGCCTAAACTCTTCCCTCTCTCTTGAATTATTGGATAAGGAATTTAATCAAGTAGATGTACCTGGAGAATAGCTAAATTAAGGTCTTTCAATAAACCAATGACTTTGGGAAGCCAGGTGTTTCAGTGAATAGAGATCAAGACCTGGAGGACAGGAGATCCTGAGTTTAAATTTGGCCTCAGATACTTCTTAGTTGTTTGACCCTGGACAAGTCACTTAGTTCTGATTGCCTAACCCTTATTGCTCTTATGCTTTGGAACTGATAATTAGTATTGATTCTAAGACAAAGAAGCAAGGGTTAAAAAATAAGCCATTGACTTTCTAGTTCCTACAGCAGTTAGTGACAAGAGAAATGTAATTGGAGGCAAGACCTTGGGCTCTTATCTCAGTTGTGTTATGTTGGACAGGTCATTTCCCTTGTTAGCACTTGTTCATCATCTTTGAAATAAATCTTTACACCACTTGTCTCACTTTTCCATGGAAAGGCTTTGTAAATTACAGAGATTTGCCTTTTTTCCTTTTTTAAAGAAAGATATTTTATTTTATTAATTATATATAATAACAAACTTCCACGTAAGTCTTCTGAAGTTGTATGATCCAAATTGTCTCATTCCTTTCCATCCTTCTCCCTTCCCAGAGCTAGCAATTCAATTTAGCTTATACATGTATCATCATGAAAATTGTATTTCCTTATTATTCATTTTTATAAAAAAACAATGATATGAAACCAAAGTTTCCAAATATACTAAAGTGAAAAATCATATTCTTTGATCTGCATTCTGATTCCAGTAGTTCTTACTCTGGGGATAGATAACATTCTTTGTCATAAGTCCCTCAGAATTGCCCTGGATCATTGTATTGTTGAGATTATCTAAGACTATCATAGTCGAACATTCCACAGTATTGATGTTACTGTGTACAATGTTCTCCTGGTTTTGCTTATTTCACTCTGTATCAGTTCATGGAGGTCTTTCCAGCTCTTTCTGAAATCATCCTGTTCATCATTTCTTACAGCACAATAGCACATTACCAACATATATTTTAATTTGTTCAGCCATTCCCCAAATGTTGGACATCCTTTCAATTTCCAATTCTTTGGCACCATAAAAAGAGCTTCTATTAATTTTTTTTTTGTAGAAGCAGGTCCTTCCCCCACTTTTTTGGATCTCTTTTATATACAGACCCAGCATTGGTATTATATGATCAAAGGGTATGTACAGTTTTTACATAGCTTTCGTCGTAATTCCAAAATGTTCTCCAGAAAGGTTGGATCAGTTCACAACTCCATCAGCAATGCAGTAGTGTCCCTATTTTCCTATATGCCTCCAACATTTACCACTTTCCTTTACTGTCATATTGGCTAATCTGATAGGTGTGATGTGGTACCTCAGAGTTGTTTTAATGTGCATTTATCTAATCAAGAATGATTTAGACTTTTTCATATGATTATTGATAGCTTTGATTTCTCCATCTGAAAATTGCTTATTCATATCCTTTGACTATTTGTCAATAGGGGAATGACTTATATTCTTATAAATTTGACTTTGTTCTCTACATATTTGAGAAATGAGGCCTTTATCAGAGAAATTTGTTATAAAAACTTTTTCAATTTGATGTTTCCCTTCTAATCTTGGTTACATTGGTTTTGTTTATACAAGCCCTTTCAAATTTAGTATAGTCAAAATTTTTCATTTCATATCTGGTAATGTTCTTTATTTCTTGTTTGGCCATAAATTCTTCCCTTCTCCATAGATCTGACAGGTAAGCCATTTTACATCCCCCTAATTTACTTATAGTATCACCCTTTATGTCTAAATCATATACCTAGTTTGATCTTATCTTGGCATAGGTATCTTGGTTATAGAGATTATTGGTCTATACTTAGTTTTTGCCATATTATTTTCCAGTTTTCCTAACTAGTGAGTTCTTATCCCCAAAACTTGGGTCTTTGGGTTTATCAAACACTGGATTGCTAAGGTCATTTGCCCTTAATTTATTCCATTGATTCACCATTTTATTTCTTAGCCAGTACCAGATTGTTATGATAATTACTGCAATATAGTATGGTTTGAGATCTGGTACTGCTAGGCCACTATCTTTTACATTTTTTCATTAATTCCTTTGATATTCTTGATCTTTTGGTCTTCAGATAAATTTTGTTATTATTTTTTCTAGTTCTATAAATTAGTTTTTTTGTAGTTTGGTATGGCACTGAATAAGAAGTTTATCTATAAGTCAGATCATAAACTCCTGGAGGGCATGACTATTTTGTTTCTGTTTTGTAGATCTCTCTCCCTATGGCAAGGTAGGTGGTATTATAATAGAGTACCAAGCCTGAAGTCAGGAAGACTCATCTTCCCAAGTTCAAAACTGGTCTCACACATTTACCAGCTGTGTGATCCTGGGCAAGTCATTTAACTGCATTGTTCCTCTCTGTAAAATAATTTGGAGAAGAAAATGGCAAACTAGTCTGGTATCTTTGCCAAGAAAACCCCAAATGGGGTCATGAAGAGTTAGACACGACTGAACAACATCAACCTACACGTGGCATGATTTCTTGGGAAATAGAAGTTTTCATAAATGCTCAATTGATTTGATGTCAATGGAATAAAAGAAAGAATACAGCAGACTGCAGAGCATGGATTTCTTTCCTTAACAGTTAAGACTTGACAGTTTATGGCTGATTTGTCAGCCAAGGCTGGGGAGTGATTCTTTGTGAATTCTTATTGGGGACCATAGACACCTAGAGTATGACTTCATTTTAGATATGGTTCTACTTGAAGGGGTACTTGAGAATGGTATCTATGATATTAATTGACTTGTTGAATCATTCTAGAATACTGAGTTTCTCTTGGGTTATATGATTATTGACTTAGAGTTGAGAAGGACCTTAGGAGTCATTATGTCCAACTCTATCCTTTTACTGATGAGGAAATTGAGGTTTAGAAGGGTGACTTGTCCAAGCTCCCACAGTGTGTAAGTGGGAGAGCAGGCATTTGAGTTCAGCTGTTCCTATCACACCACGCTACCTCTACTTAGAAAGTCAGGCTGCTATAAATTTCAATATTTCTTGAACTTTTTTCTATCCCAGAATATTAAATATGAAATTATGTATATATCAGTATATATTATGTATAGCAATATATTCAATATGAAGATGTACTTTCTACTTTGCACTAAAATGTCCCTTCTTTTTCTTGTTCTTGGTTGAAATGCCAGGATATCCACCACCGGGATCAGCATTTATGAATTCCATCAACATATTTCAAGTCCCAGAGTTTTCCATTGGTCAGATTTAGTTGGGAGAGTCCTCATTGCCTTGAGCTATCATACCCAGAGGAATCCTTTAAGAAAAAAATACTTCCAGAGAAGGTATTGTTGTTCAAGCTCCCTATAGTGGTTGTGGACAATAGCTCTGGGGGTACCACCACCTCCTTTCTTCCCTTTGGCAACCTGGCCCCAGAGGAGTAGTTCTTATTCATGGTGACCTGGATCTGAATTTCAACTCTGTGATCATAAGCAAGTTAACTTACTTCTAGGAGTCATAATTTCCTCATTCTTAGGGTGATGATAATGACATATACTCCCCATGTCACAGAGTTGTTGCAAATAAAAGAATCTTTAGTAAACTTGAATGTATTGTAGAAATGGAAGGAGGTGCATGGTATCATCCAGGTGGGGATGGGCTTAATTAGGTACCTCGAAAACTGTGTAGAGGGAACAACTCGGTGTTCCTAGAAGTTGAAAGAACACCTCCACGTATGATTTTTTTTCCCCCACACTGGTTGTCCAGGACTACTGGCTAACTTTTTTTTTTTTGCTTCCCACTCTTGGCTGCCAGAATCTTATTAGCTGTGTTTACATGGCAGGGATGTCGAGCGATTAATTTTTAATGGCTTGGTTTATAGCGTGTTTGAACGGTTTATTGAGTAATTCCCACATTTAAGTGATTAATTCCCCAGAGTTCAGAACGACCGGTTAGTTTTACATTAATCAGGGTTTCTGAATGCCAAGAGACAATCAATCAATCCGGCCTGCCAGGGAGAGTAATGTTAAAATACCTCAAGGTACAATGAGGTTAAGAAAAGGAGTAATTAAAACTCCGTCTTTCCCTCATGCAAATTTGATAGGGGGTTGGTTCTCTCTATGACTGGGTTCTTCCTCTGATTCTCATGCCCCTCCTTCTCCAGAAAAGCACAAACAGAACCCAGATGTTCATTAGGAGTATTACGATGGTTCGACACTCTGGGATTCACACATCCCTGGTAATGAAGTTTGGCCCATCTGCTGTCAGGAAAGACTATACTATTTGGATCTCAAGGAATCCATCTTATTTGGAATGCCAATGGGTATTCCACTGGGGCTCCTCTTCTATCTGTCCTTTAAGTACCTTTGTATATAGTCCTGTGCTGGGTCCTGGGAAGGATGAAGCATTTGGAAGAGTCAGCAAGAATTTATTGAGAGTCTTCAATGTGCCAGGAATACAAAGGCAAGCAAAAGAAAGACAGTCCCTGCCTTCAAGGAACATGCATTCTAGTGGAGGAAGACAATAGCTACACGAGAAGTGAAAAGGAATTGGGGGAATGGTAGAGAAAGCCCAGAGAATAAGAAGTGGAACCTGGAGAAGAACAAAGGCATACCTGTCCATCCTGGGTATTTTCCTTAAAATGGAAGTTCTAGGAAGAAACAGTCATAGGAAGGGGCTCCTGGGTTGGAGAAGTCCAGAGATAGAGTGGACTTCTGGGCTGAGGAGTCTTCTCTGGCATGGAGGAGAAAGCTTGCAAAGTCAGCTGTGTTGGACAGGAATGAAAGATGCTTCTTGCCCTGATTGAGCTTCCATTCAGTTGGTAGAGTCAAATGACAGCAGAGATCCTGGTATTCAAATAGAAAAGGCAACTATTGACACAGTAGCTAGAGCTTTGGGCCTGAGGTCAGGAAGATATGTGTTCAAAACCAGCTTTAGATACTTAATACCTGTGTGACCCTGGGCAAGTCATTTAACTTTGTTTGCTTTAGTTTCCTCGACTATAAAATAGGGATAATACTAGAACCTACCAGGGCTGTTGTATTAAATGAGATAATTGTAAAGCACTTGGCACAGTGCCTGACATATAGTAAATGTAATTTAAATGTTAATTATCATCATCATCTCATCAATGTGGATATTTCCTTTGAAGATGATACAGATTGTAGTCCATACTGTAGGATTCTTACCCATGTTTTTTTTTTTTAATGAGTTCAGCACAGACAACATCAGAGAAACCAATTTTTTTCTGTTTAGCTGATAGTTCTGGTGGAACCCACAGACTAGCTTTAAGTTACCTCTTGCTCTTGCCATGTGACCAGTCCAAACTATTTTTCAATTATATATTAGTATTTAGTAACTTAATTAACTTCCTAATAATACTAATACATTAGTAATTATTTAATAAAATTAACTTCCTAACAATGCCATTAATACATTGGTAATTAGTATTTAATAACTTCCTAATAATACTATTAATATATTGGTAATTAGTCATGTTAATATTTAATAACTTAATGATAAAACTTCCTAATAATACTAATACATTAGTAACTAGCAATATTAGTATCTAATAAATTGAATAACTTCCTAATAATAAGATTAATATGTTAGTAATGAGTAACATTAGTATTTAACAACTAACTTCATTTAATACTATTAAATAGTGATATTAGTACTTAATAACTTAGCTAACTTCCTAATAATACTATTAACACATGAGTAATTATTAATACTAGTATATAATAAATCAACTAACTTCCTAATAAGACTACTAATATTTTAGTAATGAGAAATATTAGTATTTAATAACTTAGTTAATATAATATGATGTTTTTGGCATATTAGTAATGAGTAATATTGGTATTTAATAACTTGGCTAATTTTCTCATAATACTATTAATAACTAGCATTAAGATTTGCAAAGCTTTGTACATCTAGTATCTCATTTGATCCTCCCAACAAGCTGGTGAGGTAGGTATTATTATCATCTCTCTTTTATAGATGAGGAAAGTGAGGTTTTAAGATGTTGTGACTTGCCAGGGTAATATAGCTAGAAAGTATCTGAGTTGGGATTTGATCTGAGGTTTTCCTGACTTTCAATCTCTTACTCACCACGTAACCTAGTCCCTATCTGGTCTCTTTGTGTCAGTCTCCAACTCCAATCCTTTCTTCCACAAGGCTGCTATAAGAGATGTATCTAAAAGAGTAGGTCTGACCATACCCCCTAGTTATTTGATAAACTCCCATTGCTCCTTATTACCAGTAGGATTAAATAGAAATATATATACATATATATATTATATGTAATAAATAAATATATATATAAATATAAATAAATATAAACTTCTATTTGGCATTTAATACTTTCTATGATCTGGTCCTTTCCTACTTCTCCTATCTCCTTACATCTCACTCCCTTCTCGTGTTCCGCATTCTAGACACTGAATTAATCATTTAATAATAATCAATTATTAAGCACCTACTATGTGCTAGGGACCGTACTGAGCCCTGGGGATATAAAAAAAGGAAAAGACAATCTTTGCCCGCAAGGAGTTTACAGTCTTATTAGCTTTGTTGCTGTTCCTTAACTCAACATTCAACCTCCCAACTGATACTTTTGCACCCATACCTAGAACATTCTTCTTCTCTCTTCTGGCTTCCTTCAAAATTCAGCTGAGTACTATCTTCCCCAGGAGGCCCTTCCCAGGCAGTCTTCTTTAATTGTAAAGACCTTTCCCTTTTGAATTTACCTTATGCTGGTTTTCAATGTGCCATATAAATTTAATTTATCTATAGGTTGTCTCCTCTGATATAATGCAAAAACCTTTGGATACAAAACTTTCATATTTTCAATGTCTGACACATAGTAGGTATTTAATTTGATCCATAGACTTTAAAATCCAACTCCTCAAAGCCCCCCTGGACAATGGAAGATTACTCTTGTGGCTCACAGAGAACTCTGGAAATGGTAGATATTTCTGTCAGGAATGGAAATCTCTGGCCCAATGGACACCTTCAGCTCCTCCTCAAATACCAGGGCTAGGGAAGTACATATCAATCATACTGTAAATGTGGTAAAGCAGGATGCTGGCATTTGGGAAGTTGATGTGAGTTCAACTGGAATACTGTCAGACCACCCAGTTTTCCATCATTCTTTGATGCTCATGCTCACTGGCTGCCTGTTCAGACATCCCCAACTCTTTGTTCTTTAATTCCACAAACGTTATTAAATATCTATTGTGTACCAGACTGAGGGGAACACAAAGATACAAGAAGAAAACAGTCCTTACCCTCTAGGAGCTTACATTCTACTGGGGTAACAGTATCTCAAAGAGAGAAAGAAATACAAAATAGACACCAAATAATTTCATGGGAGAAGGACAGAGGAGCAGTAAGTACGGAAATGATGGATCTGAGACACAAAGGGAGTTAAGAATCCAAAAGGCAGGGATAAAGAGAGGGAACCATTCCAAGGACAGGAGAAATTTTATGGAAAGGCTTAGCTTGGGAGAAGGATTGCCATGTATGAGACCAGCAAAAAGATCAACTGAGCAATAAAGGAGAAGGACCTCAAAAAGTTGTCATGTGAAATAAGTCTGGAAAGAGAGTATGTAAGCAGATCAACCCATGCTGAAGAGATTTTGTCATATAGGAGAGAGCCCTGAAACATCTTTAAAAAAGAAAAACAAATACTTGCCTTCTGTCTTTGAATCAACACCAAATATCTGTTCCAAGACAGAAGAGCAGTAAGGACTAGCAATCTGCATTAAGTGACTTGCCCAGGGTCACACATCTAGGAATTGTGTGAGGCCAGATTGAAAACCAGGTCTTCCTGATTCTAGGTCTGGAGTTCTCTATCCAGTGACCTACATAGTTGCCCCCAGAACCCCTGAAACATCTTGAGCTGATCAGAGCTGTACTTTGGGAATGACTAGTAATTTGGCAACTGGAATAAGGATGAATTAGACAGGGATGAGACTCTGGGCAGAGACCTATTATTGTGGGAAACAAATTACATGTATTGTTATTTAAACTAATCAGTGATCAATTGAGAGTCATTGCTTGGCATCCATTGTTGAAAGGCATTCAATCATTACTGCTGGATGGGTTACCTGGACAGAGTTAATTTCCTTGGAAGCTGAAATAGTGTGGACAGTAGATAGGACAACTGCAACAAATTATAGACCTTTCAATAGAGCTACTTCCTGTATACATCTATTGACCCTAGAAGGTAGTGTTATGAAGAAACCCACAGGTCTTATGTGATGTATTCATTAGTGTTTCTCCTCCTCCTCCTCCTCCCACCTTCAGTCAAAAGTTCTTTTTGCTGGCATTTTCTTTTCCCTGATTCACCTCCATTCCCACAGCAACCCAGTTTTAGAGGATGTTGGCACCTATAATTCTGGCAAATAATTCATGATCAGCTTCCTTATGAAGAAAACTGACCTGTCATTATTAGTAGAACTGCTGGGTAGACTGGTAACATCAGAACATATCTGATTCAGCTGGTGATTTTTTAAAGGAAAAGCATAGGATACCAGGGTCCTTATCTCATCTGATCCAACACCCTTCACCCCCATTTGTCAGAGGAAGAAATGGATCGAGGCCATACAAGAAGAAGTAGCAGAGACAGAGTTGAAATCCAGGTTCACAGAATCCAAAACCTCTGTACGAAATGACTAAAGGTATCCATGGTGGGGGTGAGGGAGGGAGAGAGAGAGAGAGAGTGAGTGTGTGTGTTAGAGTTAGAAGGGAGAGAGAGAAGGGGGGAGAGAGAGAGTTAGAGTTAGAAGGGGAGTTAGAAGGGGTGGGGAGAGAGAGAGAGAGAGAGAGAGAGAGAGAGAGAGAGAGTGTGTGTAAGAGAGTATATGAGTGTGAAATCTTCTTCTACTCCTTCTATACTTTCAGCTAAGTTTTCCTAATCTCTAAGTGGTTTCTTACTGCTGAGAGCTCAGATTCTTCTCTTCTTTTGTCCTTCAAAGCTCCAGGTTATATCCTTTCTGTCCTCCCCCAGAGACATTCTCTTCTTCCTTCACTGGCTCCACCTTCATACTCCTGATGGAATCATCTTCTGTGGTCATTGACATTGGCAGTGCTTGGTGCAAAGCTGGTTTGGCTATGGAAAACTATCCTACTCTTGCAGTCCCCTCAGTTGTTGGGTATCAGTCCATTGAGGAAGAGCTGAAAATATATTCTGTTGAGATACTGAAAGCATGTCCCCCCAAGATAAGGAAAGTCATAGGCTTGGAAAACATGCGTGAGCTCAAGGAAATGCCTAATCAATTTGTTATTGACCGAGGCTGTGTCCTAAACTGGGATGCCATGGAGGATATTTGGTACTATATTTTTGATTGCCTTGGGGTCAAAACCAAGAACCATCCAGTGATTATCACAGAATATCTAAAGAATGACAAGAATTACCGGCAGAAGACTTTGGAGGTAAGAGGTTGCTTTAAACTATACTTTTCAACTATGAAAAACATTTAAGAAAATCAAGTGGCCAATTCTGATAGCGTATACCATATGCCGTATTCCATAGCTCTCATTCTGAGAAGATGTAGATATGTTCCTTTATTATGACTTTGGGTCTGAAGTTGTTCCTTTGAGATCATCAGAATCTGAAGCCCTTTCCAGGGACATCATTTCCATTATTTAGCAAACATGAAGAACCTGTGTTCAGTACTGTGGATACTACTATAGATACAACCAAGTGCTGCCCTCAGGGAGTTTACAATGTAAAGGGAGAAAAGACCTATACCCAAATAAGGAAGAATGAGAAGTACAAAAGCAGATCTGAGAAAGGGGTCATAAGGAATTGAGGGAGAAATTGAAGAGAGAAAGGGAGAAAAAGAGGGAGATGTTTGGGCAAAGATTCCTGGAAAAGGATGAATGGTAGAGGATTTGGGCATTAGAGGAAGGGAAGGGTGACAGAAGATGCCATCTTAAATTATGGAAAGGATCACTTACCTTTGCTGAACAATGAGAAAATTGGATAAATCGAGCTTTTCCTGTCCCGTCTCATTTTCACATTTTCTGGTTCCTTGAATACAAGAAGGGTCAGGGATTTTGTTAATGTGGGAACTCACTCCATCTCCAATGTAAATCTCAATCCATTTACAATTTAAGATTGGAACTTCTGTGTGCCTTTAACCAATTCCCTAGGAGTTAAATGATTTGGATAGGATTAGACAGCCAGGAATTATAGTAAGGGGACATTGCTTCCTACCTATGATTTATAACTTGCAAACTGGGTGACTTGAGGAAAGTTACTTAACTTTTTTAACCTTCAGGTTCCTTATCCATAAAATGAGGGGGTTGGACTAAATGACCTCTTCAATGCATCCCTTCCCTATTCCAGTCTAAAACTTTGATTCTATGATCCTATGGCAGTCAAAGAAAGGGAAGTGCTTTGTAAGCCACAAATCTATAAACTAGATTGGGCTAGGGTTTATCCCCATTCTAAATGGGAAGAAATTGTGCCAGATGTCAAAGTTAGTAAATGGCATAGCTTGAATTTCAATTTAAGTTCCCCTGACCCAGTCCAGACCTCTTCAATTCAAATAGCATGAATTAAACACCTACTGTATGCCAGGCACTATGCTATGTGATGGGGATATAGCAACAAAAGTCAGACAGTTCCTGCCCTTAAGGAGCTTAAACCTTTCTGGGGTAGAAACAATATATACATAGGAAAAAAAGGAAATATACCCAGAATGATTACAAGTAATTTCTCGGTGAGGAAAAGGATGAGCAGGAGTACTGTAAGGGTTAAGTTGGTCTCTGGTTAAGAGGTGGCACTTGAACTGAGCCTCCAAGAAAACTCCAAGTGTTCCTACAAGAGAGGGGAGTACTTATTATGCTTGTTGGGGGTGGGGAGCAGCTGGTGTAATGTAAGGAGGCAGGAGATAGAATGGAACATGGCTAGAACATAGATTAAGTGGTGGGAAGGGTATAGCATGAAACTGAGGAATATGGGTTGGGACCATTCAACAGATAATTTTCCTCTAAGTCCTTTGTGGCAAGACCCTACCTCGTGGCACTTTTAGCAGAAGACTGAGACCTTAGACTGCATCCTTTGGCACAGTCTCTAGTGATATAGTCTGCCCTTTCTGGAAAGATTCATGGTATTTTTTTCTTTCCCCTTCCTTATTCTCTTCCCTAGGTCATGATGGAGACCTTCGATGTTCCATCTTTGCTCATTGGCAACCGGGCAGAACTTTCTTTGTTTGGCTCTGGCCTTTTGACTGGGATAGTATTAGACTGTGGGGCTGATCTCACTCACATTGCACCTGTCTTGAGAGGTCAAATGATTCCTGACTGCACACTAATTCATGAAGTTGGTGGGATAGATCTCAGCATATATATATATGACTCTGTCTTCTGTGACACTATGACACGACATTGCTTGACCAAGAGGCAGGCAATGGATGACCTCAAGGAGAAATTATGCTTCGTGAGCAAATTCCCTGGTGAAGAAAAATCTTCCAGCGACTTGACCTCTGACCAAAGGAGGATGCATGTCCTTCCTGATGGGAATATTGTCTTTCTTAGTGAAAAATTTGTTACCTGCCCTAATCTCCTTTTTGATCCCTCTGAATTTGGTTTGCCTGGAATAAAATTAAGCTTTGAGGTTCTCAAATCAGCCATGGCATGTAATAACAAAACCAAAGCCTACACATTTTCTAACGTGGTTCTCTCTGGGGGCAGCACCCTCTTTCCTGGCTTCTCAGAACGCCTTAGCTGGGAGTTAAATGATATGAAACCTTTGATGTACTCAACTGAGGTTGTGTCTTGGCCAAATCGGATGTACCTCCCCTGGGTGGGAGGTGCCATATTGTCTCGCCTGTCTACCTTCACTCCCCGATGTATAACCAGACAAGAATACTATGAGGCCCAATCAGCAATTCATGCTTAAAGAATTTTTCTTCCAAGATTTCCCCAAAGGTTTTGATTGTATTGTTGGATCTTAACTGTCTGAGCATGGAAACAAGAACTTGGTTTTTGAGGAAAGCATCTTCTTATAGGGTTATATTGCTTTACTTTGTTTTAGAATTCTGATTCTGATTTTGATTTTTGTTCCTGGCTCTACCTGTCGGCTAGAATTTTGACTCCCAATGAAGCCCAAATTAGGAATTCTAGAAAAGCTCTTTTTCAGGAGCTTTTTGAGAAAGCAGGGGTGAAATCCAATAGAGTTGTGAAATCTTCAAGGTTTGATCTCCCCTGATTGTCCAAACCCTATCTGGAAAGTTCATTTTGGGATGCTATGTAGGGGGTAGGGCAAAAGAGCTCCCATGACCCCATATGCTTGCTTTCAGAGGTAGTACAACTCTTGTCTTCTAGCTAAGATGGGTCTGCCACATTTTTTTTATAAGTGAAGGGGTGTGGAGACAAAATTATTTTTCTATGACTTGGAAGATTCAGAGAACTTGGGCCTCTTCCTGAGGCTTGGGAAATTAATCTGTCTTCATTCATTCCCTTTTTTCACCCTGAATCTCCTCAGGGAATAGACTTGTAGATACAGCACCCTGGTCAGGCAAAAGTGGGCCTTTTTAGGTACTTGTCATTTCCTTGGCCTGAAAAATTGTAGTCTACTTGAGGGAGAGGACAAGTTCTCTCATAAAGGTGTATATTTGGGGATCTGGGTTCATGGGATGGAGAGGAAGATTGGTACTTTTATAACCAAGGGGTTACGGTGTTTGTTTCTTGTTGCTTGGGGGATTCTGAAGGTTCTGCAGTTCATACCTTGTGCTGTGAGATGGGCAGTGTCATATACACAACTCTTGCCCAGCTCTCAAGGGGAAGCTGTGTAGTTTTGAATTGCTACCTTTTAGCTGTACATGGAAACACCCCAAAATAAAAGAATTATGATGATGCCTCAAGTGTTGATGGGAGAGAGGAAGATAGGGAATAGGCCCAAAAAGCTATCTGGGAAAAAGAGAAGTCTGTAATTGGTGACAAAGATGGGGAAGAATGCGAGCCTATTGTGATTTTTAGATCAAGGTGTAGAAATTCCTGGCCATCAAGCATGAGAGTCCATGGAGCCTGTTCTCTCCCCTTGGGATGAGGGCCAACAGGGCAGGCTCCACCCTCCTCCAACTTATCAGTGAGCTCAGAATCTATCCTGTTCTCCTTTCTATATGACATTTGGGTCTTTACTTAGTGATGGGCACCATATTTTTATATTGGGAAGCTAATCACCTTCAGATTGGACCCAGAGGAGGGCAACCAGGTGAACATTTGTAAATGGCACTTGTATGATGCATTAAAGTCTTTAAAGAAAACACTTTGATCTCTTGCTCATTTGAGTTTCCCATTTACTTTGTGAGGGAGGTATACTACAAGTTGTCTTATTCTTTTTTTATAAATAGGGAACTGAGATTCTAACCATTTACCAGTAGCATCATAGCTTGAGTATTGAGGATAGATTTGAACCGGGCATTTAGGGCCCATGTATCACAGAGGTCTGTTGATGGAACTGTAAATGATTACTCTATGGAAGGAAAAGCTCAGGGACAGGCATGATTAATTTGAAGAACCATCATAAGGATGTGGAATTAGGCTTGTTATTTGTCTGCAGGATGTTAAATTAGAAGAAAGGAGGGTAGAAATTGCTTGACTTTCCCTGGGTCTAAGGAAAATATTCCTGACCTTTAGCGTTGTCTTCTAGTGGAAAGGACCTCATCAGGACTGGAGGAATTCCTCTCCTTGGAAGGTTCAGAGGAAGCTGCTCAGGTTGAGATGAATTGGATGTTCTCCACAGAGAAATCCAGAGCTGAGAACATCTAAGCAATCATCCACTGCACTCCATATCTGAGCAGAAACCCCTTAAGACATTCTCAGTGAGGATAGGGGGGAATTCATTCAGAAAAATGAGGTGTAGGTAATTTTTCAGGTTTCCTCAGTTTCCCTTAACCCCTTCCTCCCCTCCCTGGGCCTAGTACCCTATTCTCAGAGGCAGGGAGTAAATAAGGTTCCTCGCTCTTGCTCAGAGAACTAGGCTTGTTTCTTCACATCTGATCCTGTGTCTAAAATTCTATGCTTTCCTTTAGAACTCCCAGCTCACCAGTGGAATGAATGAAGTATGCATTAAGTATTTGCCATGTGCAATGCACAATGGCAAATGCTAGGGATACAATTAGTATAGTAAGGAAAACTCTGCTTGTCAGTGAGGAACTGAGGATGATTAGGTTAGAGAAGGTGGAAGACTCAGGAAGGGACACAATTTGTTTCATGGACTTTCATATAATAGAGAGATTAGGGTTTTTTTCCCCTGGACCTCATAGTGTAGAAACAAGAGATAGAGATGTATAACAAGTTATGACTTGTTATAACAGGAAAGCTCCTCTATCATCAGTTCTGTCCTGCAGTTGAAATGGCTTCTTTTTTTTGCTGGGCAACATCCCTATTCAGTTCAGGAGAAAAATCAGGAAAAGTATTGGGGTTTGGGAAGTTGCTTTTCCTGTTCTGTCCCACTTCCATTTCTAATTCTGTTGTTTTCCTAAGCTCTAAGTTGTTCCTGATTGCTTAGATGTTTCTGTTTGTCACTCTTCATAGCTCCAGAGCACATTTATTCTACCTGTCCCCAAAGACGCTCTCCTCTTCCCTCATTGGCTCCACCTTCATTCTCCTGATGGAAGAGTCTTGTCTGGTTGTGGACATTGGCAGTGCCTGTTGCAAAGCTGGCTGGTGTGGGGGGAAATTTCCTCCAATAGTAGTCCCCTCAGTTGCTGGATACTTATCTCCGGAAGAAAGACAAAGACTAGGACCAAGTCATAGTCAAGAGGAGCTGCTCATGGGCTCAAAGAATTTGCCAATTATGAGGGATCTGCATACAGAATTTGCCATCAACCGGGGTACCATCACTAACTGGGAAGTCATGGAGTCATTGTGGCGCTATATCTTGGGCGAATTTAACTATGAATCTATGGACTGTCCTCTGCTTATAATGGGACTCCCACTGATGAATGAGTATTGCCTGCAGCGGGTCACAGAGGTAAGAAAATGTCTTCCTCACACATGATTCTCCCCTCTCTCCTCCTTTTCCTGCATTGCTGAAGGTGGCTGCTATTGCTCTGTAACTTTAAAAAAAAAAAGGCATCTTCTCAGAGCTATTACTGGGACCCTAAGACAGAAGTGACCTTTAGAAAAAACCAACAAGGGCTCTCTTTCTTTTGTTATTCTACCCAAGGGTAACTGCCTTTAGGATGCTGAGTGCATAGCTGAAGAAAACAAAGCCATTGAGTGAGAAGATGAGGAGCCAAGGTGAAGATAGATGGAAAAGATGAGGAAGACTTTTGAGTGGAGAGAAGACATTGAGAATTTTAGGCAAGGAGCAGGAACAAGCCAACCCAACAAACTGTTTTGTATTTTGTTTTGTCTTTGATTAGTTGTTTGCCTTTAATCCCAGCCTCCTCTTTGAACCTTTCCTTTTTTAATAATGGAAAACATTTGAGTAAAACCAACCAACCTAGTAACAGTGTCTGATAGCATATGTAATACCATATTCTGAATCTCCCTCATCCTGTCTAACTGAGAGGAAGTGGAGGTGTTTCCTTATTATGGTCCTGGCTCTGAGGTTATTCCTTTGAAATCATCAGAGTCCAATGATCTCTCCATTGTCATCATGTCCATCATTCAGCAAACATGAAAAATAAATCTGACCTCTGTTCAGCTCTTTAGTTAATAGAGGCTGAAAGCATTAGAAAATTTTAGGACCAGATGAAGGTATTGCTATTGGTTACTAGTAGTTGTCTCATATTTGGAGGCAATGTGGTAGGGTTTGGAGTTTGAGGACGTAGGTTTTATCCCCTGTCAATTAATACCTATATGACCTTGGATAATTCATTTAATCTTTTTGAGCCTTAATATCCTCATTTGTAATATGAGGAGCTTGGACTAACTGGAATCTTAGGTACTTTTCAGTTCTGAATGTACGGTTCTAGGCACGTTTAGGTGAGTTGGTCATCAACAAACATTTATTAAATATTTACCATATGCCAGCAGATTAAGAGATAAGAATAGGAAAGGAAGGCTGAAAACAGATTAAGAGATAAGAATAGGAAAGGAAGGCTGAAAAAAATTGTCCCCATTTACAAGGAGCATACATTCTGTAGGGGGAAATAGTATGCAAATATCTGGCTACATACAAGATTTATACAGATTATATTAACCTGAAAGGGGCAGACATTAGTGGTCCAGAAGCCTGGGCATAGACTTCTTGCAGAAAGTAGGATTGGGGTTGTTTTGAAGGAGACTGGGGAATCTAGGGATTGCAGCTGAGGGGGGTGAGCATTCCAACCTGGAAGGGCAGACAGAACAAATGTATGGAGTTGGAAGATGATGAATTGTATGTAAGGAACAGTAAAGAAGCCAGTATTATTGGCTCAAAGGATGTTCAGAGGAGAATGAAGTCAAATACGAGAAAGGTAGGAAGAAGCTAGTTTGTGAAGGGCTTCAAAATCCCAAACAGTAGATTTGATATTTAATCATGGAGAGTAACAGGAGATGACTAGAATTTATTCAGTTGAAGGGTGCTGTGGCAGGACCTGCACTTCAGGAAAATAATTTTAGCAGCTGAATAGTGAATGGACTGGAGTGAGGAGAGACTTGAAGTAGGGAGACCAATTAGAAAGCCACTGTTGTAGTCCAGACATGAATAAATGAATGTCTGCCACAGGATAGTAACTCACAGTGTCAAAGGAGAGAAGGGACATCTACAAATGATGTCATGAAAGTAGAAATGGCAAGATATGGCAATAGAATGCCTGAAGGAGGTGGTGGTGAGAAGTTGAGAATAGAGACATAGAAGTTGTGAGTCTAGGACTAGGATGTTACCCCAAACATCCAAAAGGCAATTGGTGGTGCTCAGAAGAGAGGTTAAGACTGGATATACAGAACTAGTAATTATCTCTGCAGAGATGGCAAGAAATGGAGAGATCATTGAGAGAGTATAAAATAAAACAAAAAGTAAAGAAGATGGCAGCCTAGGAAACAAGTGTCAAAAAAATCTATGATGAACAGACTATTCAGAAGAAGACACTATCAAGACAGTGTCAAAGGTAACAAAGAGGTTGAGGAGGATCAGGATGAATAAAAGTTAATTAAGAGAGAGTTTTTAATTTTGAAAATCTTTCGGTTGAATGATAAGCCAGACTTCACAAGGTTTAAAAGAGAGGGAAGTGGAGGTGTCACTTGTATATAATCTTAAGGATCTCAGCCATGAAGAGAAGGAGAAATATAGGAATATAACTATAAGGGTTATAGGGGTTACAGGGAAAGACAAAGTTTGTTTCTTTCTTTTTGAAGAATAGAGAGATGAACATATATGTTGGCATGTTGGAAGCAGCCAATAAATAGGGAGAGAATGAACATAAGAGTGGTGGTGGGGTAGTGGGGGCAATTGGCTGAACAAAAGAAGAATAAATGTGATTAAAGGTGCATGGAAAAATATTGGTTTGGAAAGGTGAAGGGTGACTGCTTCATGGGAGTCAGGAGTGAAGAGTGGGTGATAACATCTGAATATATGAGGAAAAGAGGAGGGGATAAGAGGGGACTCTTGGGAAATAAGCTCATTTTTTTCTGTGAAATATCAGTCGACTTCATTGGTTAAGAGGGTGGGTTACTGGAGGAGAGGGAAGGAAGTTTGGAACAGACATTATGAAAAGTTAGACCACTTAAGTGGGAACACTTAAAAGAGTGAATCAATTAGAAAGTAAAAGAATATGTACCTTGATAGAGTGAGGGCTTAGTTGAGATTAGATAAAAATTTTTTTGCGTTGGCATTGTCAGCTTGGTGTAATGACTTCCTCCAGCCCTGTTCAGCAGCATAAGACTAGGAGCTAAGTGAACAAAGTGTTTTACAAATAACAAACTGGTGAGGTAGGCTGGGTTAGAGGTTATCCCTATTTTAAAGATAAAGAAACTGAAGCTGAGAGGAGGCAAATAACCTATTTCAGATATCACAATAAGCAGCACAATTTCAGATTTGAATACAGGTTATCTTCACTCCTATTCCAGGGTTCTTTAATTTCACACCTCTAGTTCCTCCTGTGTAACTGAAAGGAAGTAGATGTGTTCCCTCATTATAACCCTGGGTCCACTTCAAAAAGCATGGACTAGGCATCTGTTGGATGCCAGGTACTGCTAGATGATGGGAACACAGCACCAGAGGTCAGACAGTCCTTGCTCTTAAGGAACTTTTACCCTTCTTGGGTGGAAACAATATATACACAGAAAAAAAACCCACACATATATAAATATACTCAGAGTGATTAACACGATTTTTTGGTAAGGCAAGGGCAAAGTAGGGCTAGAGCAAGGGCTAAGAACTTGAATGATAGGTAATGGTCTCTTGTTAAGAGGTAGTATCGAACCTTTGAGCAAGCTCCAAATATTCCTAGGGAGCAGGGGAGGAAAAGGGAGTACCCATGCTTGGTGGGTGTGTGATGGGTGTGATGCAGTGAGGTAGGAGATGGAATGGAAGCCATGTACAGGGAATATGACTAGAATACAGAGTTGAGTAAGGGGTGGGAAGGATGTAGCATGAAATTCTAGGAAGATGTGTTGGATCCACTCAATAAGTCAACTGTAGTGAGACCTTGCCTTATGGCACCTTTGGCAGGGGACTGAGCCCTTAGACTATCCTTTGGCATAGTCTCTAGTGATATAATTACATTTTTCTGGAAATACCCATGGTATTTTTTTCTCTCTCCCCTCCCTATTCTCTTCTCTAGGTCATGATGGAGACCTTCAGTGTTCCATCTCTGCACATTGGCAACCAGGCAGAACTTTCCTTGTTTGGCTCTGGTTTCTTGACTGGTATAGTATTAGACTGTGGGGCTGGCCTTACTCGAATCACACCCATCTTTGGAGGCCAGATGGTCCCTGAATGCACCCTAGTTTTTGAAGTTGGTGGTCTAGATATCAGCTCATTATTATATAAGTCTCTGACCAACAGACGTTTAAATTGCAACAACTTGACCCAAAGGGAAGCAATGGAAGACCTCAAGGAGAAGTTATGCTATGTGAGCGAAAACCCTCCTCAGAAGAAATCTTCCCAGAACTTTACTTCTAACCAAGTGACTCCCTCTGTCCTTCCTGATGGGACAATTGTCTCTCTTACTGAAAAACACTTTACCTACCCTGATCTCCTATTCAATCCCTCCAAATTTGGCTTGCCAGGATTAGAATTGGGCTTAAACGTTTTTAGATCAGCCTCATCATGTGATCAGAATTCTAAATCCATCTTTTCTCATGTGGTTCTCTCTGGTGGCAGCACCCTTTTTGATGGCTTCTCAGAACGCCTTTTCTGGGAGTTATGTAGATTCAGACCTGGCTTGTGGCCAACTGAAGTGATCTCCCGACCGAATAGGATCTATCTCCCCTGGTTAGGGGGCTCCATGTTTTCTTGCTTGTCAACTTTCAGGTCATGTGGCATAACCAGAGAAAAATATCATGAAGTGGGAGCAGCTGCACTCCCATTGAGCATTTCTTCACCAAGATTTACTCAAGTGATCATTTGATGGATAATGGCTGCCTGGTTGTAGAAGACACTTGCTTATTAAAAGAAGTATCATCTTCTAGGCTTATAACTTTGGACTCATGGTCTAGTTTCTAGGGTTCCATCCCTGGGATTTACTTTTTGCATTTTTTCCCTCCTGGCTCTAGTTATGGTCTAAAATTCTGGATCATAATAGGACTTGGGTTAGAAATTCAGGAAGAAGCGCTTTTCAAGAGTTGGTTGAAAAAGCCAGATTGAAATCCAACAGTTGTGAGATTTCAAGATTTAGTTTCTCTTGACAGTCCACATCTTGCCTGGAAAATATGCTTTGAGTGTTATGAAGAGAACAGGGAAGGAGAAATCCTATTCCCTTACTCTACATGGGATGCTTTCTTGGGGAGGGGACATTTCTTGTCCTCTCCCAAAATGAAGCTGTTATACTTTTGGGTAAAGGTATGAGAGTGGAAATAGAATTCCTTTCCCATTACTTGGAAGATTTGGGGTTGCTAGGCTCTTCCAGAAAAATTCATCCCTCTCTTGAAACTTAGTGACTTTGATTCTTTTCCCTTCAACCTTTAACCTTTTTGTTTTTTTGGAAACTTCTCAGAGAATATATGTATATAATTCATTCCTCCCCATCAGTCCTAAGTAGCTCTTTTCAGTTGCTTGTCAGTGCCTTAGTTTGGGGGGAAATGAAGAAGATGTTTTGCAATGCACGTGTGTGTGTATGTGTGTGTGTCCATGTCCATCCATGTCCCTTGCTGCTTAGAAGGATCCTGGGGGGTCTTCAGCCCATCTTTTGTA
Source organism: Gracilinanus agilis (assembly GCF_016433145.1). Classification (NCBI taxonomy): domain Eukaryota; kingdom Metazoa; phylum Chordata; class Mammalia; order Didelphimorphia; family Didelphidae; genus Gracilinanus; species Gracilinanus agilis. The sequence continues at coordinate 53,489,410 of NC_058132.1, forward strand.
CTGTAAGACCGGCAGTGTCATATAAACAACCCTTGCCCAGCTTTCAAGGGAAAGCTGTCTAGTTTTGAAATGCCACCTTTTAACTGTACATTGAAACCCAAGAAAAGTGGAAACATCGTGAAAATGGCTTAGGTGGTGTTGGGAGCGGGAGAGGAAGGTAGAGAAGAGGGTAAAATATTACCTGGAAGAAGGGGAAGTCTATGATTGATGAAAAGTGTAGGGAAGGATGCCAATCTAATGCAATTTCAGATGAAGGCCTAGAGATGGAAGGCCATCAGTCCAGGAATCCTGCTCTCTCCTACTAGGGAGAGGGGCCAATAGGACAGGCTCTTCCTTCCTCCAACTTATCAGTGAGCTCAGGAGAAATCCCTTCCAAATGATATCTGGGACATTGCTTAGTACTGGGCAGCTGACCCAGAGGAGGGCAATTTGGTGATCATTTGTAAATGATACTTGTATGATGCATTAAAGTATTAAAAAAACACTTTGCTCTCTTGCTCATTTGAGTTTCCCCATTCACTTTTTGAGAGAAGAGGTCTTATCCTCTTTATTAATGAGGAACTGCGACTTTAATCACCAGTAGTATCGCAGTATTGAGGATAGATTTGAACCCAGGCATTTGGGAGCCCATGCAACACCAAACTCTGTTGATGGATGTGAATAATAACTCTAGAGAAGGAAAAGCTCAGGGATAGACATGATTAGTTTGAAGAACCCTCAAAGAGATGTAGGAATTAGGCTTGTTCTTTGTCTGCAGGATGATGAATTGGAAGAAAGGAGGGTAGAAATGGCTTGATTTCTCCTTGGTCTAAGGAAAATACTCTTGACCCTTAGAATTGTGCTATAGTGGAAAGGACCTCACCAGGACTGGAGGAATTCCTCTCCTTAGAAGCTTTAGTGGAAGCTGCTCAGGTTGAGATGAATGAATATTCTTCACAGAGAAATCCAGAGCTGGGAACATCTAAGCAGAGTCAGGGAGTAGATATTTGGGGCTAGGTAGCATTCCATCATGGTATAATATATTGAGAAGCCCTTACTATATCTGAATGTCCCATGATTTTATGGGAGGCCCCAAATCCTCGCTCTTGCTTGGAGAACTAGAATTGTTTCCTCACATCTGATCCCCTGTGTCTATAATTCGGTGCTTTCTTTCCCTGGAACTCACAGCTCACCAGTGGAATGAATGAATGAATGAATGAAGTATTCATTAAGTATTTGCCATGTGCAAGTTAGGATAGTAAGGAAGACTCTACTTGTCAATGAGGAACTGAGGATGATTAGGTTAGAGAAGGTGGAAGACTTAGGAAGGGACATAATTAGTTTGTCCTTACAGGAAAGAGGAAGTAGGGTTATTTTGGGTGTTGCAGAGTCTTGAAGAGAAGAACTGAGTGTACAAACAGTTTGATTTTCACTTGTTATTAGAAAACATTTCCTAACTCCTGGAGTCAGGTATGTGCTGATAAATGATTAGCATCTGGGACTCAGAAAAAAAATGTCCACACAATGTAGTTTTATGTTTAATCTGCATTATTGATATTTTCTCTATTACTTAGTCTAGCTAATCAATGCAACAATAACTCGAGCTCTCATTTGAAGTATTTGCTGATTTTCAAAGTGTAAATGTTCACACTGAAAATTTAACATTCAGCTCTTGGGTGGGGATGCACTGGCTCCAGCACACATCCTACTGCGATTGTTCTATAGCACGAAGAATTTCATCGATGGAGAATGTAACTAGGTGAATAAAGATTAAGCCTTGAATTAACCTGCTTTCAAACTCATTCTCAGATTTTTACTAATGTGTGATCCTGGACAAGTCAGTTAACCTTTGTTTGCCTCAGTTTCCTCAACTATAACATGATATTAATAATAGTATTTACCTTCCAAAGTTGTCATGAGAATAAAATGACATATTTGTAAAGCACTTAGCACAATGCCTGGCACATAGTAGGTACTATATAAATATCATCATTCATTTATTTTTAATTGATTAATTAAAGAAAAATTTTCCATGGTTACAATTCATCTTCTTTCCCTCTCTTCCTCCTACCCCCCTCCCATAGCCAACTCGCAATTCCCCTGGGTTTTACATGTGTCATTGATCAAGACCTTGTTTCCATATTGATAAATATCATTATTATTATTAGAGTGTATATCAGCTAGCTGGTTTCTAGGGTGAATTGAGCTTAAGGTAATGGTGCAAACATGAGAAAGTTGAGATCAAATCTTTGTCCTGAGAATTAGAAAATCTGAAATGTAACTATTTAAAAAAATACTACCTTTCATCTTAGAGTCAATACTATGTATTGCTGGCTTCTAAGGCAGAAGAGCAGTAAGGGCTAGGCAATGGGTGTTAAGTGACTTGCCCAGGGTCATCCAGCTAGGAAGTATCCAAAGCCAGATGTGAACCCAGGACCTGCCGTGTCTCTTCCTGGTTCTCCATCTACTGAGCTACTTATCTGTCACCCAAAAGGTAACTATTGAACTAACTTCCTCTCTGGCCAGAGTCAAATGACTCCTCTCAGGGTTATTAATCTTTTCATGACCTTTAACATTATTATTGCAGGGTTGATTGATTATTCCAGTGGTTGGAGCCTGATGCTGGGTATGAACAAATGAAAGAAGGCAAAATCATTTAAAGAGATGTGCCAAGCACCAGGCTAAGAATATCCACATTCCATGTTTGAGGACCTTATAGACCCACTTCTCCTCTGAGATGGTTCTATGAGCATTAGATACCATAACTGGAAGATGGCAGTTTTTGTGTATGATACTTTCCTGCATGATACTTGAGTCAAATTTCTTCCCACTTAGCCCCTACTATTCCTGAAACCAGCCTTTCCTTTTCCTCCCCTCCCCATATCCATGTTCTTTAATCCTAGAAGCTGGAGCTGGCATGCTATGTGACTGTGGGCAAACTGAATTCCCTATCCATTCCCTTACCTTTAAAGAGGGGTCTACCACTTTAGGCAGAACTGCTAGACCAGTAACATGGGAACGCATGTAGCCAAGTTGGTTATTCTCTAAAAGGAAGCCTAGGGTACCAGTGGGGAAAAGTTCCTTAAGGATGCTGCTCCAATCTACTACTTCTCGAAGAGGAGGAAGAAGGTCCAGAGAAGTTAAAGAGTCCAACCAAGTTCACCTGTGTAGAATAATAGAGCCAGAATCCTATTTTTAGTAGGCTGGCTCCCAAAATTTGTGCTTTTTAAAAACTCTTATTTTTTGTCTTAGAATCAATAGCTGAATATTGGTTCCAAGGCATAAGAGAAGTAAGCACTAAGGAATTGGGGTTAAGTGACTTGCCCAGGGTGTCACACAGCTAGGAAGTACATCAGTCCTGATTTGAACCCAGGTCCTTTGGACTCCAAGCCTGGCTCTCAATCGATTGAACCACACAGTATTCTTTTTCTTTTCCCTGCCCTGCCCAGGGTTTTATGTGAGATTGCTAAAGGTATCCTTGGATAGATTGGGGAAAGATCTTCCTCCTCCTCCCTCCATTTCCAATTCTGATGTGTCCCATTTACTGAAGGTTCAGGTTTTTCTCTTCTGTTTGTTATCCTTCAAAGCTCCAGGTCATAAACATTGTGCCCTCTTCAACAGACGTCCTTCTCTTCCTTTTGGTTCCACCTTTATCTTTTTGATGGAAGAGTTACCTGTGATCATTGATATTGGCAATGATTGGTGCAACGCTGGCCTGGGAGGAAAAAACCACCCAACAATAGCAGTTCCTGAAGTCATTGGGTACCAGTCCTATCCAGAGAACCCAGGGCCAAGTAATCCAGAGAAAAGGAAAATTGTAGGTCTTAATAACCTACCCTTAATGAAAGAGTTACCTACTGAGTATCCTATCATCAGAGGCCAAGTAACAAACTGGGAAGCGATGGAGAGTATTTTGACATGTGTCTATGAAACCCTTAAACTCAAGTCTGAGCAACATTCTGTGCTAGTAACAGGATTTTTATCACATCGTGAGTCTCAACGGATGAAGTTGTTAGAGGTAAGATGGTATCTTCCTCTTATGATTTCTCTTCCTCTTCTTTTCTTGTATTGCTGAGGGTTTAGGCTTTAGTCCTGTTTCTGAAAAATGTCTTCCCAGTGCTATGCCTAGACCCTAGTCAGAAATGATCTTAGGAAAAAACATAGGGGACAGTTAGATGGCTAAGTGGATAGAGTGCCACAACTAGAGACAGGAGACCCTAGGTTCAAATCTAGCTTGAGATACTTCTTCCTAACTGTGTGACCCTGGAAGAGTCACTTAACCCTATTTCCCTAGTCCTTATTGCTCTTCTGTCTTAGAACCAATACTTAGTATCAATTCTAAGAAAGAAGGTAAGTAAGGGTGTAAGAAAAAAAGAAAAAAAAGTGAGGTTTCTTTCTTTAGCCATCTTACCCAGGAGCAGTTGCCTTTGGGATGCTGAGAGCAGAGACAGAGGAAGCAAGGTCATTGAATGAGGAGATGATGAAGTAGAACGAAGGCAGACAAAAAAAGATGGGGAGGACTATAAAGTGGAAAGAAGGACTGGGGGTTTCTGACATGGAGCAGGAACAAGTCTTTAATTGGATAGAATACTGGGCCTGGAGTCACTTACTAGCTGTGTGACCCTGGACACATCACTTTACCCTGTTAGCCTCAGTTTCCTCAATTGTCAAATGAGTTGGAGAAGGAAATGGCAAACCACACCAGAATCTTTGCTAAGAAAACTCCCAAAATCCAAATGGGGTCATAAAGAGTTGGACATGACTGAATAACAACAACAAACAACACAGGAGAGAGACATGTGAAGTCTGATTTAGGAAAGGGTTCTGTTTGAATGGAAGAGGGGGAAAAACAACTTAGGATATTGAGGGTGAAGGAGGGGAGCATAGTCAGGCAAAGTTCTCTGGAGAGATTAGCATCTGAGTAGCCCACTGGTGGAAGGGAGGATCACCTCGTTTGGGCTTCCTCCTCTGTACAATGAGGAGATTGAATTAATTGAGCTCGTTCATATCCCTTGCTATTTTCGTCTTCAGTTGCTTGAATACAGGCAAAGTCTAAGATTTTTCAGGGGTGGCATTCCCTCGACATAGATCCCAACTGATTTATTGCTTAGTGTGCAATTTCTGCCTGTCTCAAACTCCTTAAGAATTAAATGGCTTGTCCAGGGTAACCCAGCTAGTCAGTGTCAGAAGCAGAGTTTGAATTCAGAGCAGCACTGGGTCCACTCCCTACAATGTCTTTGCCATATCTTTAATGCCTCTGATATATGGAAAAGGATCGCCACTGAGTGGGGTGTTGTTGGCAGGACTCACAGAACCCTTGGGAAAGCCCTTTGGAGAATACTCTTGACACAAGCAGGGAAGTTTGGTAGAGGGGAGGATCCCTGGAAAAGGATATTTCCTCTCAGGCATCTAGTCTGAAATGTCTAAGTCAAGTGGTGATGCAAGACTGGAGCTCAGGTGAGAGACTGGAGATGGATTATAGATCTGGAAATCATCTGCAAAGAGATGATAGTTAAATTTGTGGGAGTTGACGAGGTCACCAAGCAAAACTGGTATGAACAGAAAGAATAAAGAGGACCACAGACAGAGCCTTGGATGATACTCCCAGGTAGGGTGTATGATATAGATGACAACCCATCAAAGGGGACTATCAGGTTAAAAGGGAGGTCTATCAGGTTAAAAGGGAGCCAGCAGAGAGGAGCATCACAAAAACCCAGAGAAATAAGATCATCCTACAAGGAGAGAAGTCAATAAAGAACTCATATTTACATCATTCATTAAGGGGGAGGAAAGTCCTCTGCAAAAAAAAAATCTGAGGAACATTGTACAAAGGTTTATTCCCATTTAACATATGAAGAAATGTATGCTGTGAGAGGAGAAGTAATCTCTCCCTGATCACATAATCTGTAAATGTGACAGTTGAGAATTGGTCCTGGATTCTTTTAGTTTAAGTCTAAGACTCAATTTCAGTTTAAAAACTTTAATTAAGCATCTGCAAAGTGCTAGGCATTGGTTTAGGCACAAGGGATACAAAGACAATCAGTCTTCATCCTCAAGGAACTTCCATTCTCCTGAAATGCAGGGGAAAAGGGAAGAAACACACACATATACATATATACATATACACTTATATGCATGCATATAAACATACATGTGTGGATATGTGAGCTGACTAAACTTGTCAGTGGGTTTGGATTCTGCAAGGAGGGAGAAACATCTGGAAGTTCTGAAGACATTTATTAAACTTGCAAGAGGAATTGCAGGGATGGAAATGCCTGGACGCGTGCGCGCACACACACACACACACACACACACACACACACACACACACACACACCCCTCCCCCTCCCACCCAGTAGTGGTCATCAAGGAGAGGAGAGTGGTGGTTCCCAGAGGAAGACAGAGAGCAATCATCCAGATTGAATTGCAAGGGGCTTTCTTCCCCTGCACCATTAAAGTTGGGCTCTCTCCAGGTACAGAACAGCCCTGTGCTGTTGGATTGTAGGCATTTTATTCCCTCACTTGGGCTTATCAGAAGAAAGATGGTCCCAGAGCTCATTCCGTGAGTTTTCAAAATGGTGCCAGTGCTCTTGCTGGGTTCCCATCACTAGAGGTGAGGATGTGGAGACTCTATGACTTGCTTGCTTTTGCTGCTTAGAATATGTCTGTGTATGGTATCCCCTCAAATCTCGATATACATAGCACATGTATGTGTATATACACATGCACAGAAATGGTATTTATATGTTCCTAAAATTACACTTTGTATATTCACATATATAACAATATAAATATAAATATACATGTTTATGTATAAGTATACACACAAAACCATAATGAGTAGATACAGAATGAATATATAGAAATTTCTTGGTGATAGGGGAAGGACCAACAGTGTTGAGGACCAGGAAAGGTCTCATTAGGAGCTGGCAGTAGAAGAGATCCTTTAGAGAAACTTGGGGCTCCAAGAAAAAAAGGGAGTGAATTCCAGGCAAGGAGGCAGCAGCTTGTACAAAGACAGAAAGGCTGGGATGTCATCTTGGGGAAACATTAAGCAGACCAATTTGATAGGAAAGGGGAGTACATGGGGGTTGATGATATAAGATTGGACTGGAAAGATGATTAAAGTCAGGAAAGAAATGCTTTCCCTTTAGTCATGAATGGATGTACCCTCTCTTGTGACACTTCTTACAGGAGTTTGACTCCTTGAATTCTCTGCCCTGTGGCATGGGCTCTTAGGGATGGCAGTCAAGTTGTCAAAGAAGCATTTATTAAGAACTCAAAATGTGCCAGGCACTGTATTAAGGGCTGATGGAACAAGTGAAAGGCAAAACACCATTAGAACCCTGCCATCAGGGAGCTCCCAGTCTACTTGGTGGTGGGGGTGGGGATATTCTCAACCTTTTTTCAGACCCATGCCTAGTGTTTCTTTTCTCTTTCTACAGGTGATGATGGAGACTTTTGATGTCCCATCTCTGTACATTGGCGAACTGGCTGAGCTTTGCCTTTTTGGTTCAGGCATTTTGACTGGGTTGGTCTTACATTCCGGGCCTGGCCTCACCTGCATCACACCTGTTTTAAATGGCAAAGTTAATTATTTTTATGCCGACATTTTTGAGATGGCTGGGTTAGATATCAGTTTATTACTACACAGAGCTCTGTTTGATAAAGAGATGGACTTGACCAGCCTATCTCAAGTGTATTCGATGAATGCTATTAAGGAGTTGTCATGCTATGTAAGCAGAAATCCTAATCAGAAAGGACCAGCCATTGACCCAATGTCCAATGCCTCTGTAACGAATGTCCTCCCCGATGGGAAGGTCATCAGCATGACCAAAGAGCTGCGTACTTTCCCTGATGTGTTCTTTCGAGATTGCCAACATGATTTGCCAACTTTGGACCTAGCATCAAAAGTTATAAAGACAATCTTGAGCTGCAAGGCAGAGGATCGGGGTACCCTTGCCTCTCATGTGGTCCTTTCTGGGGGCAATACCCTCTTCTCTGGCTTCTCAGAACGCCTTAAGTGGGAGCTGAATTCTACCAGACCCCTGTGGTTCCCAGTTGATGTTGTGTCCAGGCCAAATCGGACCTGCCTTTCCTGGGTGGGAGCATCCATTTTGTCTTGCAAGTCAAACCTTCAGTCTTATTGTGTGACCAAGATGGAATATGAAGAAGCATCGGGTCTTTCAGTCTTGGAATAGATCAATGTGCAATGACTCTCTGGGTCTCATAAAAACTTGATCCTTGAGGAAAGCATCTTCTACAATTATATCATTAGGAACTGGAGGGATTATTGCTATATTCTAGGGTTCCAGATCTGGGGTTCCTTTTATTCCTTGTCATTGAAGATATCCTCATAGGTTGTCTTGTAACAGATCCATAATTTGAGGATTCAGGAAATGATGTTGTTGAAGAACAGTTGTGGAGTTGAGAAGAACCTCTTTCAGGTTGCCTTCCTTGGGGCCTAAAAGGGACAGGATTGAGATCAATCACAGCTGCTATGAGATGGTTAAAGTCTGGTCCTTCTCACATCCAGGCTGCATCCTGGCTTCAAAAATAGCTATGATGGGATGAAGGTACAATCTTCATCCAAACTGGGGCCACTACATCTTCTGGCAAGGGGGTAGATGAGAATAGTTTTCTCATGACCTGGAAGGTTTAGGGTGGCTAGGGGTCTCCAGAGAACTCCATCCTCTTCCTGAGGTGGTCTCTTGGGCTGTCTCACTGTATTCCACTTCTCCTCCTTGTTTTCTGAATCCGCTTAGGAAGTAAGTAAACCACAGAAAATCCTTTGCAGGCAAAACAAGCCCATTTCAGATGTTTGTCAGAATCTTAGCCTGGCCGACTGTGGTTGGTCTTTAGAAGTACCTGTTCTCTTGGGATTCCCTGTTTGGATCGTATGTGCTTTGAGGGTAGGGAGGAAGATCAGCACCTCAATTGCCAAGGAATTTCAATAGAAGTTTGTTGTTTGGTCTGAGGAGGGAGTTTTGGACTTGAGGTGCTGACTCTCCTCTATTTACCCGAGGAGAAAATGCTTGTTCTGGATGGAGCCCATGCTCTGTGCTGTGGGACTGGCAGTGCAATGCACATAGCCCTAGCTCAGTCTTCACAGAAGAGCTGTCCAGTTCTGAAATTCCTTCTTTTGATTGTACTTGGAAACCCAATAAACTTGAAAGCATTATGATGATGGTGTAGGTGATTAGGAAGGGGAAAAAGTACAAAATGCTTCCTGGGGGAGGGGAGAGTCTATGATGGTGGTAGGGGTGTGGGGAGGGTGCCAGCCCCTGGGGTACAAGGACTATGGAAGGAGGAGAAATGACGGGCCATAGCCATCTGATGATCCCATCTCTCTCTGTACACAGTTTTACACAATTTTCCTACCACACAGACCTGGTCATGTCATGTTTCTTGGTCAAAAAACCCAAACCAAACAATATGAAACTAGGGTACTTATTGCCAACCAAGTTCAAAGACTCTTACTGAGTAGGACCTCTGAAAAAAAAGAGAATTATCCATATATTCAACAAGTGCTTATCCAGCTTCATGAAGTCCTCTAATGAGGGATAACCCACTAATTACTGAGACAGTTCAGTCCATTTTGGGATAACTCTCAGGCTTAGAAGTTTTTTCTGACATCAAACTTAAAATCATTTTCTTTGCACCTTCCATATGTTTATCCTAGTTCTTCCCTTTATGGCAAAGCACAACAAAGCTAATCCCATAGGTTAGTCTTGAAACAAGAACGTCAAACTTTTGAAGACAACAATTTCCCTCCCTCTTCCTTTTTTCTCTCCTGGATGAATAGCCCTCATTCATTTAAAAAGCAATTTTTAAATACTATCCATGTTTGAGCTATTGGTGGTACAACTACCGAAGAAAGAAAAGATAAGAACAGAAACAATCTATACTCTCAAGGAGTTTATTTACATCTTATTGAGGAAATGCCAAATAAATATGAGGGAAGGAGGGCTTTAGCTGGTGGGGGAGGGAATCAGAAAAGGCTTTTTCTGGAGGCAACAAGGAGCCCCTAGTGTTGAGTAGGGAAGTGACATAGTTAGATCTGTGCTTAAGGAAACTCACTTGAATAGTTATATATAGGAGGAGTTAGGGTGGCAAAAGATGAGGTAGAGAGATCAATCAGTAGATTATTCCAGTTATCTAGGTGAATGGTGAAGAAAGTCCGAAAGAAGGTTGGTATCGGTGTGAGTGGAGAGAATAGGATTGAAACCTATGTTGTAAAAGTAAAAATAAAAATGACAAGACTTGGCAACTGACAGGTAGTGAATCTGGAAGAATAGTGATGCCTTTGACATTAATAAGAAAGATTGGAAGAATACATTATGGAAGAAAGATGCCTTTCTTTTGGATATACTGAGTTTGACAGGATTCTGGGGCATCCAGTTTAAAATGTCCAGCAGGCCAGTGGTGATGCAGAGCTAGAGCTCAAGAGAAATATTGGGGTTATCTATCTATATATTGATCTATATCTATATCTATACAGATCTGGGAATTATTTGCATAGAGATGTTAGTTAAATCCGTGAGAGCTTTTGAGGTCACCAAGTAAGAGAATCAGGCAATTAGTCACTGCATTAAAAAAAACTCTTATCTTTCATCTTAGAATCAATACTATGTATTGGTTCCAAAGTAGAAGAGTGATAAGGTCTAGGCAATGGGGGTTAAGTGACTTGATCAGGGTCAAATCGTTAGGAAGTGGTTGAGGCCAGATTTGAACCCAGGACCTCCCATCTCTAGACCTGGCTCTCAAACCTCTGAACCATCTAGCTACACCCACTCACTGAGTTTTTATTAAGAAGCTACCAAGCATGCCAACCAAGAGACATTCAGGACAGAGAGAGAGAACACTTTGAACAGTTTCTGGTGGCATGATAACAGTGATAATTGAGCAAAGGAAACTGGAAAGGACCAGTTAGGCAGGCAGTTAGGCAGGCAGAAGGAGAACTACAAGCATGCAGTATAATGAAAACCCAGAGAGTATTTAAGAGGAGAGGGTGGCCAATAAACTCAAGTGCAGCAGAGAGGTCAAGAAAAATATGAACTGATAAAAAAACTCCATTAGATTTGGCGATTAAGAGGTAACTGGTAAGTTTGGAGAGAGCAGTTTCAGTTGAGTTTTGAGCCTGGAAGCCCAGACTGCACAGGGTTGAGGAGTGAGTGAGCAGAAAGGAAGCTGAAGCAGCAAGTGTAGGTAACTCTTTTCTTTTTTTTAAACCCTTACCTTCCATCTTGGAATCAATACTGTTTATTGGTTCCAAGGCAGAAGAGTGATAAGGGCTAGGCAAGGGTGTTAAGTGACTTACCCAGGGTCACACAGATAGGAAGTGTCTGAGGCCAGATTTGAACCTAAGCCTGGCTCTCAATCCACTGAGCCACCCAGCTGCTCCCCCAACTGTAGATAACTTTTGCTAGAAGTTTATCTGAGAAAGGCTGGAGAGATGATATCTGGGTGGGAGTGGGGTAGTTTTTTTAATGAAGAGATTTGAGCATGTTGGAAGGCAGTATTGGAAGAACCAACAGCTAGTGGGAGGAGGGAACATATTTATTAAATACCTCTTATGTGTTAGGATCTGTACTAAGTACTATTATCTCATTTAATCCTCGCCACAATCCTGTATGGTAGGAGCTATTGTTATTATTCCCATTTTAAAGTTGGGAAAAAATAAGGCAGACAGAAATTAAATGACTTTTTCATGCTCACACAATATGTGTCTGAAGTCAGATTTGAACTTCTGTCTTCCTTAAATACTGGTCCAGTGCTCTCTCCACTACACTACTTAACTGCCCTTCTGAAAAGTAGAGAGAGGAAATGATGATAAAGTCAATCTGCTTGGCACAAAGTAAATGATTAACAAATACTGGCTGATTAGTCCAGGAAATGAGAGGGGATGAGATCAAAAGCCCATCTAGAAGGAGTGGCCTTAGCAAGGAGAAGTGCTACCTAATTGTCAGAAAGATTATAGGAGAGAGTGGGGTGCAAGAGGTTTTGAGAAGGGGTGAAGAGGGAGTCTATGACCTCAATTTTCTTCCTTCCTTCAACTCATCCTCATGTGTCACAAATTCTAGGCTCTTAATCATCCTAGTTGCCCTCTTCTCCAGTTTTATCAAATGTGCTTCCTGAAATGTAGTGACCGTAACTGAATGCAGTATTCTCCCTGGAGTCTGACTTGGGCAGTGAGAAGAGTAGAAAGCTTTGGAGGATACAATTGTAAGGAACACTTGTGCCAGGAAAATCAACAGCTTGGATCCTTTCTCTTCCACAAGACAACCACTCAAGTCCAAAACCAATGCCATGTTCCTTTCTATTCCAACACCAACTTGGATCTTTCTGTTCCAGCCCCATTTCCCCAAAGGACCTATTACTTGATTTTGAGTCCCTTCCCTTTCGATAGGCTGCACAAACAACAACAATATTCATACATTATTCATGAATACATCATATCATTCAGTTGAAACTGCCTTTCCTTAAGACTTTGCTCAAGGGGCATCTAGATGGCTCAGAGAGCCAGGCTTGGAATGGGAAGAACCTGGGTTCAAATCTGTCCTCAGACACTTCCTAGCCTAACCCTGACTAAGTCACTTAACCCCAATTGCTTTAGCCCTTGCTGTTCTTCTGACATGAGATCAATAGCTTGCTAACACATCTAAGACAGAAGGGAAAGGTTTTAAAAAAAAGACTCAAAGGTCATCTTCTCCAAGAAACCTTTTAGGGGCTCCCCCACCAACCCAGTGCTTTCTCTCTGAGATTATTCTCTATTTACCCTGCATACATCTTGTATATAGTAGGTGGTTCACATGTTATCTTCTCTTTTAGATTGTGAGCACCTTGAGGATAGAGATCCTGGTTTTTTGTTTACTTTATTTTCCCCAGTGCCTGGCACATAAGTAGACACAGACTAAATAGTTATTATCTAAGTAGGGTTGAAGGACTTGCCCAAGGTCACACAGCTAGTAAGTGTCTGAAGCCAGATTTGAACTCCAGTCTTCCAGATGCTAGGTCGGATGCTCTATCCACTAGACCACGTATCTGCCCCATTAGGGGCTTAGTAGTTAAGTTATAGAGGACTTGATTGGTGATAATAGAAGGAACAGAGCTGTCCTCACCAATCTTTCCAGTGTCTCCTAAGCTACTCTTTGGAGACAAGTGTGCAGAGATTATGCTCCTTTTCCCAGATGAAAAAGCAGAGTTTTAGAAAGATTAAATGATAGGCTCATCTGGGAAGTGCCCCAGGAGCTCAGATCCAAACTTTAGTTCTTTTGACTTCAAGCCCAGGACAAAATAACCAGCAAACTGTGGCCTGGGGCTGGGGTTCCCTCCTAAGTCCTTTTCTCTTCTCTTTTCTCCACTGCCGCTTGCCCCTTTTGAACTCTGAGAAAATGTGATCAGAAGAACACTTCCTTATTTATTCAAAATACAATATTTCACTTTTCTGCGAGACTAGTTGCCTGGTATATAATTATGAACTTTTATTTCTTCTCTCTCAAAAAAAAAGCCCCTGAACATCTTTTACAAACTTCCTCACCAAGTAACATCTCTTTCTTTCTCCCCTCTGCCGCTCCAATTAAAATAAAAATAGCAACTTGGTATTGCTTTTCTGGGCCCATCAAGTTAGCAGAGATCTGACGGCAGGCCAGGGCCAGCGGGGTGGAGAGTGGTGCCCAGAAGATGCCCGGCAGCCTGGCAGCTGAACAAAGCCAGAGTTGGCTCATCTTCTACGTGGGGGCCCCAGCTTCCTGCCGGGGTCAGCCAGGTGCAGAGGGGAGGAGAGAACTTGGCAGGAGAGATGGGGCTCACTGCTCTGCCTGCTTGCCGCCCAGGGCCTGGGGCAAATTGGCGCCCACTGGGAGGGGGGCTGTGCTTGGCTTTCTTCGAATTCTGGGCCCAGGTGGTCAGGCGGGAAGCCTTGGAGGAAATCTGTTCCAGCTGATCCTGTGAAGAAAACCGACATCTTGTGCCTTTATTTGTATTTCTCTATCCAGCTTCTTCCCATCCTGTCCCCAAATGACCAATGCTTGGGGGAAAACCCTGGTTACTTAATATGGTTTTCTGTAATGGGCCATGCAGGAATAGAGCTGAAAAGTACTGAGTGTTACATTAGGGAGAATCTTAGAACACAATGTCAGAACTGGAAGGGGCCTTAGGACATGGAATGCCAGAGCTGGGAGGCTCTTAGAACCCAGGATGTTAGAGTTTGGAGGGCCTTCAAACAAAGAATGTCAGAGCTGACAGAGACCTTAGAAGCCAGGATGTCAGAATTAGGGGGACCCTTAGAACACAGAGTGTCAGAGCTGACAGAGACCTTAGAACCCAAGATGTCAGAATTGGGGGTGCCCATAGAACACAGAATGTCAGAATTAGGGGGACCTTTAGGACACAGAGTGTCAGAGTTGAGAGAGATCTTAGAACCCAGGATGTCAGAATTGGGGGTGCCTATGGAACATAGAATGTCAGAGCTGAGAGAACCCTTAGAAGCCAGGATGTCAGAATTAGGGGGACCCTTAGAACACAGAATGTCAGAGCTGAGAGAACCCTTAGAACCTAGGATGTCAGAATTGGGCGGCCCGTAGGACACAATGTCAGAGCTGAGAGAGACCTTAGAACCCAGGATGCCAGAGGTGGGAGGGCCTTCAAACAAAGAATATCAGAGCTGAGGGAGCCCTTAGAAGCCAGAATGTTCGAATTGGGTGGGGAGGCACTTAGAACACAGAATGTCAGCTGAGAGAGACCTTAGAAGCCAGGATGTCAGAATTGGGTGGGTGGGGGGTGCTTAGAACACAGAATGTCAGAGCTGGAAGGGCCCTTAGGTCACAGGGTGTCAGAAGGGAGAGGAATCTCAGGGCATAAGATATTAGAACACAGAATATCAAGTCAGAGAAGAACCTTCACAAATCTTCTCATAGTCATAGAATTTCAGGGATGGAAGTGAGAACTCAGTCTGCTCATGTCACAAATAGGGAGACAGAGTCCCAGTGAAGGGCTCCCAAAACAGAGCAGTGACAGATCCAGGACTCCAGAACCCAGATCTTTTGCTCCCAATCTCGTATTCTTCTCCCTGTAGATATCTGGTACACCCATGTAACTCCTTTACCCCTATACTATTCCTTTTTTAAGCAACCAGCACACAGCATAACAGCTAATCTAAGACCACGGCTTAACATAAAAGTCATCTTTATTTAAGTTGGGTCATATTATAGAGCTCATTTCCCCCCCACTAGACTCTCTTTTCAAATCATGCCTTAGTGCAGCTTCGTATGCTTCATTACTCCTTCCAGAGGAATTATTCCAGGAACCTGCCTATGCTTTAAACTTTGTTACTAGCAGAAACACAAGAGGCATCATCATGGGGTGAGGAGAGACCCCAGGCTGGTACTTGTGAAGTGGATTTTTAAATTTAAAGTGTAGGAAGTTACATGGATCCTATGAAATCTCAGCTTATCCCCTTTGACCTATGGTGCAATTCAAGAGTAGCATCATCCCATCTGTGTATTCTCGGTCCATCCCCACTCACACTGGAAGGTTTGATCTTCTAATGTCAGCTGATTTCTGCTTTTTTCAGTGTTTTAGGGGTTTACACTGAGGGGTCATGGCTCCCTGAACTGGAGACTAGTGTAATTTCCCCTCAGATCAAATGGTATTATTTAGCTTTTTTTTTTTTTTAATAAAAAGATACAGGGCAGTGAGGTAGCATGGTAGTTAGAGCCAGACCTGGAGTCAGGAGGATCTAGGTTCAAATCTGGCCTCAGACACTTCCCATATGTGTGACCCTGGGCAAGTCACTTAATCCCCATTGTCTAGTTCTTGCTGCTTTTCTGTCTTAGAACTGATACTAAGACAGAAACTAAGGTATTTTAAAAAATAGAGATACTACCAAGAAAGTGGAGCAAAGAACCAACTTGCAAAAAAATATTCTTCTACAAATTTGGGCTTGAAACTTTAAATTCAAACATGAGGCATCTGTGTAGGGAATGTGGGGGGTCTGAAATAAATTCCAAGACTCCTGGGCAAGTTTCTCTCCTTTGTGGAATTTTTACTAAGTTTGCTTCAGCTGTGGACAAATGGCTTCCTTGCCCATCTGGACTAGTTCTTCCTAAGACTTGCCTACTGTTGGTCCAGGCTCAGTTTTTGCTACAGACACTGGTTATTAAGGGGGCTTCTTACTTTTCAGATACCCCAAGCTTGTAACCAGGTTGATCAGAAAAAGAATAATTGCAAAACAAGAAAAAGAATAATTGCTGAAGAAAGATTCACTGTGTACTCAGAGATGTGTGGGGTCCAGATTGGGTTTGGAAAGGTCTCACTGATGCATTTTTCCCTTCCTGTAGGCTCACAGTCATTCTTGCCTCACTTACCTCCAGGAAAGAAAAGCATCAAAAAGGTCAAGTTGGGGGAGAATCAATCCTTTGTATGCAAAGATGGTTCTGAAATGCTTCCTGAATTCTGGGTCCATGTGGATCTAATCTCCATAGTAGAATCCTTGAGTCATTATAGCTAAAACCAGTATTCATTGTTGTTGGCCTGTCATCAGGCAAGAAATGTCTGCACATTCTTCAAGGCCTGGGCCCTCATGGACCAGTCCTCCATCATGCAAATCAACATATTCCCTGTGCTTTGTTTATAATGTAAAATGATTTCTGTTTAAAAACAAAAAAAAACAAAACAAAAAACCAACACAGCTTAGCTACTTCAAGGGATAGACTTTCTGCTCAGAGGAAATCCCAAGCTCTTCCACAACAAAGAACTGGGTTTCTTTTTTTGTTGTTTGTTTTTTACATCTTGACTTCTCTAGGAAGAAGATGTTGGACCAGTCAGGATGAACCTGTCTCATTGAAAAAGGCCCTTGAAATCTTGAAAGAGGATTTTGGTTATTCCTTTTTTTAGAGCCTTTCTTCTACCTAGTAGATGACTCAAGCTTTGGAAGTGGCCAAGTGACCTCTTTCTTACCTTGACATTTGTCTGGGGGACTGTCCTCTTCTTGCTCATCATGAACTCTCCAAAAGCCAAACTTCCTTCTCTCCTTTTATAGTTCTCCTCATGATTGGATCTCAACAAAGACCAAAGATTTAGACGTTGGAATCTTAGAGCTAGAAGGATGGTAGAACCATTTGACCTTGAGTCTTCTTCCCTTAGATGGTCACTTTCTTCACCTGTTAGATGAGAATGTGGCATAAGATGGATGTTGAGATTGCTTCCACAAATCTGGCTTTAGATAATTCCCAGCTGGATGACTATGGGCAAGTCTCTTAATTCTGTCCAGCCTATTGAGGTATGACTGCTGCTGCTCAGCATCAAAGGGGTTCCTTTGAGAGCAGGACCCTTTCCCCAGAGGTTTGTTTTCCATCCCTAGTAGAGCTTGTTGTTACTAATTTGTTAATAAGACAAAAAAGGCAAGGTTTTTTAAAGATCTCTAGCTTTGGCTTTCTATGTTTTAGGCTTCTCTCCAATTTTGATATTCCATATATCATCAATTTTTAAAAAGTATCAATGTCATTTTTATCCCTTTATTTCCCATTATATCTACTTCCCCTTTCATTCTGGATCCATCTATTTTAACAAAAAATAAAAAAAGAAAACAAAAAAAAAACAGTTTAGGAAAATTAGCACATTACCCAGGTTGGTCCTTGTAGGTAGCATTTTATATCCATATTTCTCTATTTCTGAAAAGAAGGAGAGAAAAGTGTAGTTTTGAATCTTTTCTTTAGGGCCAAGAATGACCATTATAATTTCCCATCATTTAGTTTTGATTTTTTTACATTGTGATGTTGTCCTTTGCATCTACATTGATTTTTTAGATCTATATCTACTTTTTTTGTTCTGTGGACTTGAGTCATCATTAGTTTACATAGGGCTTCTAATATATAGTGATATTTTATCTTCACAGGTCCCTGATACCCTCTGTCCCTCCCAGCTTTGACCTTCCTTATTCTAAGATCCCTTCCAGCTCTGATATTTTGGATTCTAAGACTTCTCCCAGCTCTGGGTTCTCCCAGCTTTGATATTCTCTGTTCTAAGGTCTCTCCCAGCTCTGACATTCTCTGTTCTAAGGTCTCTCCCAGCTCTGACAGTCTCTGTTCTAAGGTCTCTCCCAGCTTTGATATTCTCTGTTCTAAGGGCCCTCCCAGCTCTGACATTCTGGATTCTAAGGACTCTCCTGGTTCTGACATTCTAGGTTCTAAGATTCTTCCCAGCTCTGATATTCTGGGTTCTAAGACTCTCCCAACTCTGACATTCTGTGTTCCAAGGTGGGTCCTTATCCCTAGATTACTAGCCAAACCAGGGCTTATGTGACATTGAACCCTTGACAGATCAGCTATTACCAGAATTTGGCCAGTGGCGGAGGGCTGGCCATAATCCATGTTTAATTTCTCCAAGGCCTGTATTATAAATTCCATAATTCTACCAGTCATAATATAACTAATTCTGACGAAGATGACAGCTTCCACCTGGGAGCTGAAGGCCCAGAGCTGCTCTTACTGTCTTTTATCACCACTAATAAAGGCTTAGCAGCTAGAATTCAATAGCTGTTGGTAGGGTTTTTTGTTTGTTTATTTTGTTTTTTTGTTATTCTGTGTTTCCCCTCTCCTTTCCTTCTTCTTTCATCGTGGAGTTCGTTTGTTATTCTAAGATTGGGGAAAAGACAGGGATAGGTAGGAATAGGACCTACTGGGATTCCTCAGTCAATCAACCAGCATTCATTAGGCACCTCCAGTGTGCCAGGTCTGAGTCACAAAGACAAAACCGAATCAGCTCCTTCCCTCAAAGAGACTCTGTGGTGCAATGGGAATGAGTCAGGATGCCTGGGTTCTAGACATCAGATGACATCAGGCAAGTCACTCAACCTCGGTTTCCCTATCAGTAAAATGAGGGTACCACACTAGATCATCTCCAAAGCTTCTTCCATCTCTACCCATCTATGGCTTAAGGGGCTGTCTGACTCCAGCAGTCTAACATCCTAAACATCATGAGAGGCTTAAAAGCTCAGGAACTTCAAAGAAGGAAATCTCCTTTTTAAGTAAAAACATCTTGGAAGCACCTTGTGCCCCCACCACCCCTAATATGCAAACTCAATAATTCTCCCTGAAAAAGAGAAAGAGGGAAAAACTGCCGACGTGGTTCTCAGCGACTCCTCAGCCAAGATTTACTGAGGAGAGCTGGAGTGCGGTCTCGCATTACTGAGCCTTCATTACTTCTACAAAATATGTTCTGGTGGGTTCACCAGTGGCTATAAAGCCCCGCCGTAAATAATTAAACTCCACTTGTCAGGCGAGGAGTGGGGGAAACAATGAGGTAGGAGAAGGAGAATTGGCCTGGGAGTCAGGAGCTCTAGCCTTTGGTTGTGGAACCTTGGAGGGACTCGCTTCTCTACCTTGGGTGTGAGCATCTTCACTGAGAAAAATAAGTTCCTTACCAGTTCAGACACTCTATCCTTTAATATCCCTCTCTGCTCTGATGTTCTATGTCCTAAGGTTCCTCCCAGCTCTGACGTTCTATATTCTTAAAGCCCTCCCCACTCTGAAGTTCCAATTTCTAATATGCAGCAGCTCTGACATTCTGTCCTCTAAAGTAATTCCTAGCTCTGGTACTTTTTTTTTAACACTTATTTTCCATCTTAGTAATAGCTCCAATCAGGCAATTGAGGTTAGGTGACTTGCCCAGGATGACGTAGCTAGAAAGTGTCTGAGGCCAGTTTCGAACCCAAGTCCTTCTGGTTCCAGGTCTGGTGCTCTATCCACTGTTCTACTTAAACTGCCCCCTCCTCTGGCACTTTCTGATGTAGGTCCATCCCAACTAAATGAATAGAAGAGGATTTATTATGTACTTGCTATGTGCCAAGCACTGTGCTTAAAAGAGACAGTCCTTTTAAAAATTAGGTTGTTATATTAAAATTCCCAGTTAACTCCTCCCCTCCTCTCCCCCTTTTAGAGAAGGCATCATTAGACAAAAAGATATATGTATATATTAAATTATATCTTACTTATCTTTATTCATCAGTTTTTTCTCTGGAGGTGAAATACATGTCATTCTTCAAACAATATTTCTGTTGCTGTCTATAATACTCTTGGCTCTGCTCATTTTGCTCTTTATAATTTCATGTAAATCTTTCCATGTTTTTCCAAAATTCACCTACTTGTCATTTCTTATGGTACAGTTCTATTCCATCACAATCATATGCCACAACCTATACAGACATATCTCAATTGACAGGCATTCCTTTCATTCCAATTCTTTGCCACCACAGAGAGCTGCTATAAATATTTTGGAACATGTAGGTTCTTTTCCTTTTCCTCATCACCTTAGGAAACAAACCTAATAGACATATTGCTAGGTCAAAAAACCTGTAGAGTTCCATGACTCTTTGGGCATAATTCCAGATTGCTTTCCATAATGGTTGGATCAGTTCACAATTCCACCAACAATGTATTAGTGTTTCTTTTTCCCCCACCTCCCTCCCCTTGAACATTTGTCATTTTGCCCTTTTGTCATTTTAGTCAATCTGATAGGTATAAGATAGTCTTTCAAAGACCTCACATCCTAATTGGGGGAAATAACCCATATAAAAATGTAGGGCTGATGGAAAAGCCTTAATGTATAAAGGTGAAGGTATCAATGACAAGGTCCACAGGTCCTGAGAGTTCATCAGCAGCTCAGATGACATTGCCCTGAGACTGTAGGGCACAGAGGGAAGCCAGTTATGGATCCTGGTAGATGATTTCACTGAAGACACATTCAAACGGTGTGAACAGACATGTTATTTCCTACAGGCTTCCCAGATGGAGTCTGGGGGAGGATTAAAGGAAAGGCAAGGGGACTGGATGCTCCACTGAAGGTTTTTTCCACCCCGCTGCCCCATGGTTTCTGGGTGGCTCCTTCTGCTTTTGACATTCTGTATTCTAAGTTCCCTCCTAGCTATGACAACTTATAATGCTACCCCATTAATTTCTTCTCTTTGCCTTAGCACATCCCCATCATGATAGAATTGTAGGTAGCAGATCAAGTGGGAACATATAGATAAATCCCTTCACTTTATAATAGATGAGGAAACTGACCCAGAAAAGAGAGGTAACCTACATACAAGATTATTGGTGGAGATGGGTCTAGGGCCAAGTTATCCTGCTCCTACTCTGGTGCTTTGCTATTCCAGTATTGCCTTCTCCAGTATTGCTATGTGCAAGTTCTAGTTCATTGGGAGTGAGAAAGCGGAGATGTGATGTAGATAGAGTGGTGTACAAATGAGAAAGCTCTAAAAGTCCCTACCCTTATAGATCTTACAGTAGTCTAGTTGGGTGACAACATATATACACAGGCCACAGGAAATCACAGAATGTCAGAACTGGAAGAAACTGAAGACAAATAAATGTCAGAGCTGGAGGACCCTTAGAACAGAGAATGTCCAAGCTGGGAGGACCCTTAAACCCAGAATGTCCAAGCTGGGAGAGACCTTAGAACCAAGACTGTCCCAGCTGGGAGAGACCTTAGAACAGAGAATGTCAGAGCTGGGAGAACCTTTAGAACCCAGAATGCCCAAACTGGAAGGATCTTAGAACATAGGGTGTCAGAGATGAAAGAGGCCTTAGAGCAGAGCTGGAGGATCCTTAGAACCCAGAATGTCCAAGCTGGGAGGGCCCCTATAACCCAGAATGCTTGAACTAGAGGACTCTTAGAAGCCAGAATGTAAGAGTTGGGAAGACCCTTAGAAGAGAGACTGTCTGAACTGGGAGGGAGCTTAGAATAGAGGATGTCAGAGCTGGGAGAACACTTAGAACCAAAAATGTTCAAGCTGGGAGGATCCTTAGAACCCAGAGTGTCCAAACTGGAAGGATCTTAGAACATAGGGTGTCAGAGATGAAAGAGGCCTTAGAACAGAGCTGGAGGACCCTTAGAACCCAGAATGTCCAAGCTGGGAGAGCCCTTAGAACCCAGAATGCCTGAACTGGTGGACTCTTAGAAGCCAGAATGTCAGAGTTGGGAGGGAGCTTAGAACCAAGAATGTTAAAGCTGGGAGGATCCTTATAACCCAGTGTCCAAACTGGAAGTATCTTAGAACACAGGGTGTCAGAGGTGAAAGAGGCCTTAGAACAGAGCTGGGAGGCTTCTTAGAACAGAAAAGGTCAAGGGATAGGAGCAGGCAATCAATGACCTCAATTGATCTAATATGGCCAGGAGGTAGCTGAACTTCACAACCCTAGAGCAAGTTTGTCTGGGCGGCTTATTACGAATAAATGATTCTATTTCTCTTTCTTCTCTTTCTCCTTGCTCTCTCCTCTCTTCTGGTGACTTGTGTTCCCTCACATCTCCAGTCTTATTTATAGGTTGTTGTAGACTGAGAGAACTGGGAAGCTGGGCATGAGGGCATCTTCCATCCCTTCATTTGGGAAGAGAATAAGACACTTTTGTGTTGTGTCATGATCAGAGCTTACCTTAGGCATGGACTGTGTCTAGCCAATAAGAAGGCCATGGAGTCACCCCCATTTACTGTGTAGGAGGAGAAAGAGAAGAGAAGGAAGTTGGAACTTCAGGGTTAGAATGAGTGCTGCCCAAATGTGGATGGGTGAATCCCTTTTTAGATTGGAATTTTGATGCTTGAGACAGCTGTTAGTGACTGAGGGCAGATTACTGTTATCTTGAGAATGGGAGGGTCCAAATGAAATTGTGGCATGTAATTTTAACAAAATATTCCCGAGATGTAAGAAATGACAGCTATGAAGAATTCAGATTTAGATAGCAACCAAGGTATTCCAGGCACTTTATAATATTATCTCATTTGATCTTCATGAGAACTCTTTGAAGGGGGTTCTGTTATCTCCATTTTACAGCTGAGGAAACTGAGTTCTGTAGTTACAGAACTGTTAAGTATCTGAGGCCGAATTTGAATTCAAGTCTTACTGACTCTAGGTCCAGTATTCAATAATACACTGCTCCATATAACAACTTCCCTGCACAGAATGATTTCTTCTTTTTCCCTCAATTCATCAATAGATTCAGACACTAAACATTTATTTAATTTCTACTACCTGCCAGCCACTGCTGGAGATACAGAGACAAGCATAAGAGAGTCTCTGCCCACAAGGAATTTACAACCTATTGGTGGTGGTGGTGGTGGGAAAACCCATATAAAGCCACCAAGAGGTGGGGGGTCCTCAGCATGGGGACATGAAGTCCTGCAGCTGGAGTGAGACATGATGAGATGACTGCCCGAGGCACTCTCCTTAGGAAATGGATGATGCTTTCCAATGTCTACCCTTCCCTCTCTCCACTCAGAGGGAGGAGGCCCTCAGGGCCAGGGAGTCATGGAATGATTTCTACAAACCCATCAAAGTAAATTGTGAAGAACCAAGAAAGCAATATAATCAATTAATATTAGCTTTAATATTAATTAATATTGATTTCTTAGTAAGACAATTCATCAAACTTAGATTTAAAATAAAAACAATTAAAAACTCTTTACCTTCCACCTTAGGATCAATACTATGTATTGGTTCCAAGGCAGAGGAGAGGTAAAAAGGGGGTTAAGGGAATAGCCCAGGGTCACACAGCTAGGAAGTGTCTGAGGCCAGATTTGACCTCTCATTCTTGGGCTTAGTTCTCTATCCATTGAGCCATCTAGGTGCCTCCCTTTCTACTCTTCTTATACCTTATTCCCCATATGTACTCTTCCATCTATGATACTGACTTCTTGGCTATTCAATGAACAAGACACTCTTATCTCTCAACTTTGGGCATCTTGCTCTCCCTTCTCAAATCTACTTTCTGATTTCCCTGCCTTCCTCTAAGTCCCAATAAAATCGTACCTTTTACAGGAAGCATTTCCCAACCCCTCTAAATTCCAGTGCTTTCTCTCTGTCAATTATTTCTTACTTACCTTGTATATAGCTTGCTTTGTATATGTTTATTTGCAAGCTATTTCCCCTATTAGATTACATGTTTTTTTGAGGGATGGGACTATTTGTATCCCAGTGCCTTGCACATAGTAGGTGCTTAATCCACGTTTAATGATTCATTGATTGATTTTATGGTTGGAAGATGGGAGTATAAAAAGCCTGAAAGATAGTAAGAGACCAGATTATGAAAGGCTCTAATAACACAACAAAGGATTATTTGATATTTGATGTTGGAGATAAAGGGAGCCACTGAAATTCATTGAATGGAGGGAGGGTGATATAGTCAGATTTTCACTTTAGGCAAATCAAATCAACTTGAAGTTGAGTGAAAGATGCGGCTGGAGTGAGTTCAGTAGGAAGGAGGCCAACCAGTGGGTAGAGTCCAGGGCTTGTACCAGGATGGAGGCTGTGTCAGGCATCGTGCTAAGAACAGGGATGCAGAAGCATCTAAGAAATAATCCTTGTCTTCAAGGAGCTTACATTCTGTCCACCATGGCTCATAATAGTATAAAGAGAAAGATGAATGAAATGGAATGGAATATGGTGTAATTATAAGTAAGGGAAGTTGAAAGTTGAGGAAAAAGCACATTTTGCCCTTAATTTTTCAGAGGTAAATTAGGAATTTAGGCACAGAATATTGCATATATTGTCAGAAGTGATCCATGTGTTGGTTCATTTTACAGAATTGTGTAGTTATTTTTTCTTTTAAAAAAATCTTTGTTGTGTGGGAAAGTTTACTGGTTAGGGGAGTGGAATGGATTATATTTAGAAATTAATGTTACATGGAAACAAAAGGCACCTAGATCAAATTGTTTACCATCTCCTGGAAGGAGGAGGGAAAGGAGGAAGGGAGGCAATTTGGACCTTATAACTTCAGAAAACTTACGATGAAAATTGTTATTGCATGTAATTGGTAAAAATAAAATAAAAAAACAAAAGACATTAATAAAAGGTAAAAGAAAAGAAAAAAAAGTGTGTATGAAGGGATCCAGCTTCCTTTTCTAGCATCTACCCAAGCCCTGTGGATGAGTCAGAATATTCTCGTGTTCCTATTTCCTAAAGCCTTCCTCAGTTTGCTTAGCTGCAAAAGGGTATAATAATCTTTGCCCTCCCTTTCTCAAACCAGACTGTATCATTGAAACATTTTGTAAAGTTTAAAATGCTATAGAAATGGGATTTGTTATTATATTAGAGCTATAACTATGATAGATGACTGAGGCTTTGCCCCAGGGCACTGACAATTAGTGTGCAAAAATTTAAATAATGGATTTAAGAGGAGAGAGTTTTGAAACCATAGAGTCTCTCTCCAAAGATAGGCCAGTGTCCTAAGGTCTCTTCCCTCTAGCTGTTTTAAAAGGGATGACTGGTGTCACTTTCCCCAAATACCATTTTTTGCCTTTGCCTCAAGGGGTAAAAATTGCTTGTTGTAGTCCTGTTTTATACAAATATTGATGTTTCAAGTCAAAAGATCAGGATGTGGGAAAAAGAGTACTGATAATTAAAACTATCATATAGTCCTTAAAAACCTTAATTAAAAAAATATATCCTTTTGTTGATTGTTTTAAGGTTTTCCTTTCTTTACTAGAAACTATTTTTATTCCTCCCAGTGAAGGAAGTAAGTATACAATCAGTAGAAAGTGGGCAGACTGGTGTGGAATTTACACATTTGTCAGGAAAAACTCACCTTGGGGGCAAAGCTGGAAGAGACTGTGATATAGATAGGGAGTTAATTTCATTCCTGCTTTCTCTCTTCCTTCTCTTTTTACTCTTCCTTCTCTTTTTTCCCCTCTTCTTCCTCTTTCTCCTTCTCTTCCCCTTCCACCTTCCTCCTTTTTCTCCTTCCTTCTCTTCTTCCTCCTTTTCTTTCTCTTCTTCCTCTTTCTTCTACCCCTCCTCTTCCTTCTCCTTTTCTCCTCCTTTCTTTCTTCTTTTCTTCTTTCTTGTCCTCCTTATCTTCCTCTTCCTCCTCTCCTCCTTTCTCCTTCTTTCTTTCTTCTTTCTTCTTTCTCTTTCTTTTCTTCCTCCTCCTTCTCTCCTCTTCTTTCTTTTCTTCCTTCTCCCCTCCTCCTCTTTCTCCTTCTTTCTCATTTTTTCTTCCTCCTAACTCCCCTCTTCTTCCTCTTCCTCCTTTTCCTCTTCTAGGAGCTTTGTCCTCTCAGTTTCTGACCTGAGCCAGTTCCCTCCTTAGACGACTTTTTATCCCATCACCCTCATCCCCAGCTCCTGGAAATTCACCACATTAATGCCATCATTAGAAGAGATACTTAATTGGCTGAGCCCACTTCGGCTCAATACTCCTGAGCTCCAGAGGTCTGCCAACTCCAGGCATGGAAATTTGTTTCTGATACACTGTTGTATATCAGAGTCGTCTGTCTTTGTGTCTTTCCCCCATTTAGACTCTGAGCAGCTTGAGAACTGGCATTCCCTTATCTCACCTTTGTATCTCTCATACCTTTATACACAAAGTAGGTGCTTCATAAACATCCTTTAATGAATGAATGGTAAAGGGAGTGGACAAGGGGGAATAGGAGAAGGTATGTTAGAGGAACAGGGAAAGGACTAGTTCCTGCTGACTTGAAATAAGATACCAAGAGGAATTCCTTGGCTGGGTTTCTACTTCTCCAGCTGTCTTCTCTCAATGCACTAATTAGATACTGTTCTATTTACTTTGGGAGCACATTTCCTTGGGAAAGGAAGTTGGCCTCCAAGAGAGAATATTGATCGGGGGGAGCTGGAGGGGTCAGTTTAACTTGTCTACTCCAGCAGCATGCCTTGAACACTTAGGGCCATGTATCTGAGATCATAGTTCACCAGAGATGAAGGAAGTCTTAGAATGTAGAATGTGAGAGCTAGAAGGACTGTTAGAGCACAGAATGTTAGAAGTAGGAGGGACAGTAGAACCTAGAATGTCAGAGATGGGAGGAATCTAGGAATCTCAGAACATAGACTATCAGACTTAGAAGAACCTGTAGAACCTAGAATATCAGAGCTAGAAGGGGTCTTAGAACATAGAATGTCTAAACTTAGAGGGACCCTAAAGCAAAAAATATTAGAACTGGAAAGGACATTAGGACATAGAATATCTAAACTAGAAAAGAGCTTGAAATATTAAATGTTAGGGCTGAACAGGACATAGAACACAGTGTCAGAGCTTTCATTGACCTTAGACTATACTATGGAAGACTTCAAAGGGATTTCAGGTCACAGACTATCAGAACTTCAAAGAATTTTAAAATATAAACTATCTGAACTGGAAAGGGCCTTGAAACAGACAGATAGACATGGAAAGGATCTCAGAGAACACAGTGTAATCCCTTTGTTTTCCAGATGACCGAGGAGGGAAACTAAACATCATCCAGTTAGGAGAAGAGTCAGGACCAGAACTCAGATATCCAGCATTCTTGCTAGTATTATGAATTGGCACCGAATGCCTAAATCCCGGGAGGATGGACACAAGAAGGTTCAAATTGTTAAAATTTTTAAGAATCAGAAAGAGCTGACCCTGACCACTTCAGAGGGAGGACAGAAAAGATAGCTAGGACTAGAGACCATTTATTAAAGATCATAGATATGAAGCTAAAAGGAATTTTGGAGATGAATTGGTCCACCCCTGAATTTGATTTTGTTTAATTTAATTTTTGTTTTTTAAAATTCTCTTTGTTATTAACAGATAACTTAACAAAAAAGAAATGTACATTTAAATATTCAAAGAATAGAAACAGAATTGCATATGAAATACTTACTATTTCCTTCCTTTCTTATCTCTTTTTTCTCTCCCTTTCCTTCTCTCTCTTCCTTCCTTCCTTCCTTCCTTCCTTCCTTCCTTCCTTCCTCTTTCCCTCCCTTCCTCCTTTCCTTCCTTCCTTCCTTCCTTCCTTCCTT
>NC_058132.1:53520100-53528181 GCF_016433145.1 Gracilinanus agilis
ATATATATATATATATATATATATATATATATATATACACAGACACATAAAGACTCTCCTAGGCATAATATTTCATTTGGATATGAACTCAACAGGACCAATATCATGTAGATTGTAGAAACTAGATTGGCAGCTGGATGGCTCAGTAGATAGAGAACCATGCCTGGGCACAAGAGGTTCAAATTTGGCCTCAGACACTTCCTAGTTGTGTGACCCTGGGCAAGTCACTTAACCCCCATTGCCTAGCCTTTACCATTCTTCTGCCTTAGAACCAATACACAGTATTGATTCTATGATAGAAAGTAACAGCTAAAAAAAAAGAAAGAAAAAACTTTCTTAAGTCTGAGCCCATTCTCCCCAGAGGCCAAAGTAGTAGGGGGAGACTGTGTCCTCAGAGTTTTGGGAGGAAATGTTTATACTTCTATTCTTGATCTATTTTCAGAGTAAATATCACTTTGCAAAAAGCTAATTAATGTTAATTGCATAAAATTGCAATTGACAATTGCATTGTGAATTGAATTGGGGTGCTAATCATTGGCAGCTGACAGTGGGAAAAATACACCAGAATAGGGGCTTAGAGCCAATGGCATCAGGGACAAGATGTCCTCAATCCCTCAGAAGTACCCCCTAGAGCTTTCAGAGGGAGATATAGCCAACTTCACTCTAGGAGAATGAGGGCAGAACGTACTTGCTGAATTAGTTATTATTGTTGTTCTTGTTGCTGTTTTAAACCCTTACCTTAGATCTTAGAATCAATATTAAGTATCAGTTAAGAAGAACAGTAAGGGCTTGACAATGGGGGTTAAGTGACTTGCCCAGCTAAGAAGTGTCTGGGGTCAGATTTGAACCCAGGACCTCTTGTGCCCAGTCATGGTTCTCTATCTACTGAGCCACCTGGCTGCCCCTTTTGTCCTTGCTTTAAGGAACCGAGATCTCCTTGTGTGGGAGCAGGGTGGAGTGAGTAAACCAGTACAGAGAATAAGAATATATCCCTAACTCTATGGTGGGAAATGTAAGGCATCAAGTATTGGTGGTCGCCAACTGACAAAAGTACCCATCACACATGTGAAAGGGATACAATGTAATGTTTGTTTTTATAAACTCTTACCTTCTGTCTTAGGATCAATTACTATGTGTGGGTTCCAAGGCAGAAGAGCAATAAGAGCTAGGCAATGGGGGTTAAGTGACTTGCCCAGGGTCACACAGATTGGATGTGTTTGAGGCCAGATTCGAACCCAGGATCTCTAGACGTGGCTGTCAATCCACAGAGCTACCTAACTCCCTCCTATACAATGTAATGATGAGGGTGAGTTGGGGATAATGATCGGGAGAATCAAGGAACACCTTATGGAGGAGAACCCTGAATTGGATCCTGAAGAATCTAGAAAATCCACGAGATGGAGGTGAGGATAGAGAGCATTTTTAGGCAAAGGGGAATGACTTAGGCAAAGGCTTGGTGATGAGGCATTTTGTGTTCCCTGTAGGAATATCAAGGAGGACAGTTTGACTGGAGTACAACATAGCTGAGGGCAGTATCTATGTCTATGGGTGTTTGCAAGTTTGCATTTCTTTCTTTATCACTGTGTGTGTGTGTTTGCATGTACTCTTCAGAAGGCAAGCAAGATGTGTCTTCACCTAGAGGACTTGCTTGTCCCAGTGGTGGGGGGGAGAAATATAATCCAAGGGTCGTTCCCCTGAACAGCTTTTCTACTTCCCTCCATCTCCTGCCTGCCAAGTCCTCCCTAGCAAAGGTGCCTTTCCACCTACAACCTCCAAGCCAAGACCCAGGGTGATGCCATCTGGTCTCCTAAGCTTGCTTGGCTCTGGAATCTAACTCCCCACTTCACTCATCTCCCTCCCCTACTTCTGGCTTAGTCCTGCTTTGTTGCCATCCCTTGCACCCCCAGAAGCTTGCCTTAATGGGGTAGGGGGTGGATCATGACCTAGCTCCTTCTGGGAAACAAGGCCAAGATGGTGGCTGGGCTATGGATCCCAGCCCACATGCAGAGGCCAAAGTGTTTTTCTTGAGTGCCTTGGAAAATAGGAAGCAATTTACACAGGCAGGAAAATGCAGTGCGTGTAATAAGTGCATATAAATAAATGAGGAATTTCTGGTGCATTGGCAAAGACTCCATCCTGGGAATGGAGGCTTAGCGATGGGGTGGTTGACTATGGATCAGTCAAACTGGGGAAGGGTATCAATGAATTGCAGCTGGGGAAGGGGTCTATAATGAGGAAGATAGTGAATAAAAAAGGCTGTTGAGTGATGGTTGAAAGAGCTCAAGATTATATAAGGATAGATGCAAAGCTGGAAGGGAATTTAGAGACTTTCTAGTCCAATCCAGTCATTTTACAGATGCAGAAACAAGCCTGAAAAGAGGAAGTGACTTGCTTGAGATCACACAGGTAATAAGGAACTGATGCAGGATTCAAACCCAATTCCTTGGACTTCAAATCCAATTGTTCTTTCCACAGAAGACAAGAGTTTGGGGAGGCAAATGTTCTGAACTTTCCTGTGGCAGATGAATTTGATTTATTCTGTTTGGCCCCACAGGGTAGAAACAAGAGCAATGGAGGGCAAGATGTTGCCAAAAGAGATTTTAGTTTGATATGAGGAAAACCAGACTAACAATTTGGTTATACAAAAGTGGAATGGGTTGCCTTGGGAGGGAAGTGTTTGAACACTGGAGCTGTACAAACAGTGGAAGGCAGTAGGAAGAGAGACCCCCAGTCAGGTGTGCTTTATGCTTTCTGGAATTCCTTCCATTTCTGAGACTTTGTGATCCTCCCAACATGGAAAAAAGAGGGACCTCTTCTACAAAGCAGGCCTTGTTCCCCAGAGGGGGAAGAGAATTGTAGATGTCCTTGGAGTCAGAGAGTCAGAAAGTCTCAAAAGATGACATCCTTTTCTTCCCCCTTCCTTCTTTCCAAAACAGCAAGAAAATTTGGTTTTCCTTTTCTCCTTATTTAGAATACCCTCCCACCCCACACCACTCTCCCCCTTCCTCTCACCTTTCCAAATCCTACCCATTCATCAAGGTCCAGTTCAAATCCTCCCTTTTCCAGGGCACTTCCTTGACCACACCAAACCACACTGATCTCTTTCTTTCCTCTGACCAATCATAGCCCTTCCTGTTTGTACTACTACTAAATCAGCACTTGAATTAGCAGAAATAGAATGTTTAGATTGGTCTAAAAGGGAATTTAGGTAATGTCACAGTAGAAGGCACCTTGGAACTTAGAAGATAAAATTTAGAAGGAATATTAAGCACAAAGAACTTAGAATCTCCAAATCATATAATTTCAGAATTGAGAGGGACCTCAGTACCCATCCAGTGTAACCCATAACCAAAATAAAAACTCCATTATAAAGTACCAAACAAATGGTCTTACAGTCACTGCTTCAAGCAATGAGGAAGACTTCATGACCTTGTGGGCTAACTCTTCCCAGCTTCAGACTCTTTTAACTGTCAGTAATATTTTCCTGATATCATGCCTAAATTGTCTTCTTTGTCCATATCAAACCTATAGTCCATTAGAACTTCTAGATCAAGGGGCAGCTGGGTAGCTCAGTGGATTAAGAGTCTGGCCTACAGATGGAAAGTCCTAGGTTCAAATCCAGCCTCAGACACTTCCCAGCTGTGTGACCCTGGGCAAGTCACTTGACCCCCATTGCCCACCCTTACCACTCTTCCACCTAAGAGCCAATACACAGAAGTTAAGGGTTAAAAAAATAAAAAAATTAAAAAAAAAACTTCTAGATCATTTTCAGGGAAAGTGAGACTTTTAAAAAAATTTGGCCATAGAAAATGCAGAAATGTATTTTGCTTTATGTAAGAAGGGTTTTATTTTTCTTTCTTTTTTAGTTGTGGGGTTTGGTTTAGGAAGCATAAAAGGCAAGTTTTGAATGATTAAAATAACTTTAATTTAAAGAATGAGTACTAGGATAGAGGGAAGATGGGGTAGGGAGAGAAGAGGAGAGAAAGGAAGGAAAGGAGGGGAGGAGAAGGGGGGAATGAGCACAAAGTATTTGTAATGTGATTTTGTTTTGTTTTTCTTGCTTTATATCAATGGAGTGAGAGGAAGAGAAAATGGATCTTCATTTTAAGGAATTAATGTTAAAATTTTAAAAGAAATTAAAACAAAAATGAATAGAGGTAAAGACTTCTACCTAAATTTCTTTAAAAAATTAACTTAAAAAATACAAGATTGAGGTAGGAGAGGGGCAAGATTATTTTTGTTTATAAGTCTTTATTCTTCCCTTTCTAAAATGTCATATTCCAAACTCTTGGTTCTTTCATTGTGGTGGCTACTAAATTATGTGTGATCTTTACTGTGGCTCCTCAGTGCTTGAATTTTTTCTTTCTGGCTACTTGTTCTGGATTTTGACCAGACTATTACTAGGAGTTTTAATTTTAGGGTTTCTTTCAGGAGATTTCAGATTTTTTCCCACTTTGCCCTTTGGTTCCAAGAAGTTTGAAAAGTTTCTTTTAGATTTCTTAAAATATAATGCCCAAACTCTCTTTTGAGTCACAGTTTTCAGGTAGGTCCATAGTTCTTAATTTTTTTTCTCTTCCATGTTTTCTAGTTGAGTTGTTTTTTGCTATGAAAAACCTTATATTTGTTTCTCTTTTACCCCAGTGTTTTGACTTTTTTTTTAATGATTCTTATTGTTTCATGAGGCTATTGTCTTTTATTTAGTCCATTCTAATTTTCAAGAGTAGCTAGTTGGCACAGACTTATCTTCCTGAATTCAAATCTGGACACAGAAATTTAATAGCTACATGACCCGGGGCAAGTCCCTTAACTCCGTTTGCCTCAGTTCCTCCTCTTTAAAAATGAGCTGGAGAAGGAAATGATGAACAAGTCTGTGTCAAGAAAACCTCAAAATGAGGACCCAAAGAGTCAGATTCAACTGAAACATTTCAACAACAACAAAAATTTTCAAGGAGTTTGCTTCTTAATTCTTTCCTTCCTCATTATATAGTCTAGGACCCATTACTGCTTCTCACCCTGGATTATTACCCCTAGGCTAAGGTTCCCTCCTAAGTCTACCATAGGCCTGTGACTCAAAACTATGTGGTAAGAGACAAAACTGCCTCTATATACCTGTTCCCATCATGGTATTCCAAGATGGGTTTGAGACCTCTTATTGTCTTGAATAACCTTTTCCTGGGTGCTAGAAAGCTCTTGGCCAGAATCCACCCCCAGTGTCCATAGACTGCTTTGTTTCCCTATGCTGACCTATATTAGAAAAATGACTCACTGTGATTTTTTGCTTGAATTCCTTGAACAGCATTTGGTCTGAACTATTTTCTAGATCTGTTTAGAGGATTTTTTCAGAGGAGTGCTCTATATTTTCTGCTACTTTGTCATCTTGGCTCCCCCTCCAAATTAATTTCATTTTCTTAGATTCAGTAATATGTTGTAGCCATCAAGGTATTTTTGGTTCCTGATTTGATCATCTATTGCGTTAATATTCCTTTTCAAATTTAGGTCATGTGCAACTTTGCTAAGCCATATTCCTATGCCTTTTTCTAAATCATTGATAAAAAAAAAGCTAAACAGCACAAGGCCAAGCACAGATCCCTAAAGCACTTCACTAGAGAAAACTTGCTAACTTCATCTTGAACAATTAGTGGCTCCTTTTGGGTTCAGCCAGGCAACCTGATCCAAATCCATCTATTTGTATCATCACCCCCTCTACATCTTTCTTTTTTTCATAAGGATAGCATGAGATCCTTAATCAAATATTTTGCTTAAATTTTAGTCTATCCATAGCATTTTCTTTGTCTACCAGTTTAATAATACAATCAAATAAATAAATCTGGCACGACTGTTTTTTTAAACCCTTACCTTCCATCTGGGAATCAATACTGTGTTGATTCTAAGGCAGAAGAGTGGTAAGGGCTAGGAAATGGGGGTTAAGTGACTTGCCCAGGGTCACACAGCTGGGAAGTGTCTGAGGCTACATCTGGACTCAGGAGCTCCCATCTCTAGGCCTGGCTCTCAATCCACTGAGTCACTTAGCTGCCCTCTTGATTTATTCTTGATGAATCCATGCTGACTCTACATACATTGTAATTTGCCTCTTCCCTTTCTCAATATTCATTATTCCTTTAATGATACATTCTTGGGTTTTCTCAGGAATTAAAGCCAGCCTCTTTTTCTTTGTTTTTGGAAAATGGAGACAACGTTTGTTGTTCTTCAGATATGAGATACCTCAATTAGATTTCAAATGTTTTTGATAATGGCTCAGCAATCACACCGACCAGTTCTTTCAGGATCCAAGGATGCAGCTCATCTGGGGTCAATGACTTGAATACATTGAGGATGACCTGGCCCTTTCTTACTATCTCCTTACTTAGCTTAGGTTTCATCTCCCTGTTGGCCACTTTTGTTCCATTATTTTCAAGGCAAAGGCCATTCTCCTTGGCAGAGCAAATAGAAGCAAGACAAAAATTCAGCAGCATTTTTTCTCTCTTGACAGTTTTTATCTTCCCTTCACTCCAGCGATTCCTTCCCTTCTTTGATCCTTTTCTTTCCTTCAATACAACTCAACTGTCTTGATTGGGGGCTGCCTCTCACAGATGGCTATTTCAGGAGAACTATGCTGGACTCCACTCAATCCATCAACACACATTTAATAAACATTTAGTAGGTGCCAGGCACTGTAATAAGTGCTTGGGATAGAAAGACAAAAATAGCCCCTGCCTTGTTATAATGGGTCAGATAGCATGCAAATAACTAGGTACATACAGATATACACAGAGTATATGGATGGTCTTCTGAGAGGAGAAAGCATTACCACTCAAGAGGAACAGGAGAGAGCTCTTTCAGTAGTTGGATTTGAGCCAAATCTTTTTTTCCTCTAATTTATTATTTTTTTTCAGTTACATGTAGAAACAATTTTTGACAATTGTTTTTTGACATTTAAAGATTTGGGTTTTCTCCTTCCCTGCTTTCCCCCATTGTCCCTGGGGTGTTCCTAGAATCAGTCTCATTATTGTTTCCTTCCTCTCACATCCCTTGACCAAACCAACTATGCCATTGTTTTTGAAATGGTTGCATCAATCAACTCCATCATGGCCTTGTTTCCTTTCCCTGCAACTCCCTGTTCTCATCCTCATTCGAATGTCCACTTCAGGGTGGCCACTGTTTTTGCTTTCATATAGTGTGAACATCGGGGCTCCTCCCCAGAAGGTGGTGGCCACCAGAACGATTCCTCAATTACACTCTGGTGTCTTGGCTTCCAAGTCTGCTCACTGCTGACCTGGGTCAAGTAGACTCTCTCTCAGGGCTGACTCTTCACACTAGGATGCTGTTGCTACTAGCTGTGGCTGCTGAGGGCATGTTTGATGCTCCGAGGACCACTCAAAGATCGAATGGTGGTTGTTATCTGGTGGTTTGTCTCTGATATGGGTCAGGATCAAGATCAGGAAAACACACATACACACTCAGGCACACTTGTATATTCTCTCTCTCTCTCTCTCTCTCTCTCTCTCTCTCTCTCTCTCTCTCTCTCTCTCACACACACACACACACACACACACACACATATACACACTCAACCCCAACCCAGAGGTAGCCGGCATTTATGGCCACAAGGTAGATGGATGGGGAGATCAGACAGCTGCTACCATGACTACTTCTTCTCCCCCTCCCAGAAGCCCACAGCATTTCTTCTTCCTCACTTGAAAGCCACCAGACAAGAGAAAGTACATCTGTTTGAGCCTTTGGATGAACACTCAGTTCTGGCTCAGGAGCCAATTAAAAGGCTTTTCATCACTAAGCCAACAGGAAACAGCCAGAGGATACCTACCGAGAGGCTGATCCATCAGGCATTTATTTCCAGAAGCCAGCTCACCAAGGCTGGTTGGCACCACACAGAGGAAATTGTCAGAAGGAGGAGGGTCTTTAGAACCCAGAATTCCAGAGCTAGGGGAGCCTTTTATAACCCAGAATGTCAGAGCTGGGAGGGACCTTAGAACCCAGAATGTCAGAGCTGGGAGGAAGCTTAGAACAGAGAATGTCAGAGCTGGGAGAGACCTTAGAACAGAGAATGTCAGAGCTGGGAGAGA
>NC_058132.1:53531100-53548700 GCF_016433145.1 Gracilinanus agilis
TCTCGTCTCCTCTCCTCTCCTCTCCTCTCCTCTCCTCTCCTCTCCTCTCCTCTCCTCTCCTCTCCTCTCCTCTCCTCTCCTCTTCTCTTCTTTTCTTCCCCTTATCTTCCAATCAATACTAAGTTTCACTTCCAAGGCAGAAAAGTGGTAAGGGCTAGCCAATGGGAGTTACATAACCTGCCCAGGATCATAGCTAGGAAGAGTCTGAGGCCATATTTGAATTCAGGACTTTCTGTCTCCAGACTTGTCTCTTTATCCACTGTGCTACCAAGTCTTTATTACTTTATTACTTAACAGTATTTAATTTTTTTTAATTTTAAAAAATAATTTAAAATAAAATTAATTTAATTAAATTTAATATTATTTAAATACTAAAACTAGTATTTATTACTTAACAGATGGTCATGGTTTAGTTGAAATGAATTGATCAAGGGCATACGAATGCTATTTAGAGCGACTTTTTCCTAGCAGTGGTATCTGGACCTCAGATATTTGGAGCAGCCTGCCCAAGGTCACAGAGTCATATTGCATCTGAGGTGTGTTGTGAGGAAGATTAGTTAGTAATTAAGTATTAAGGGTGAACCTAGCAGGAAGGCTGGAGTATTCCAAGATGGAATGAAGGAGCAGGAAGTAGGTGCCTTGTGCCCTGAGAGAGAGACTCCATTAGTGGTTGGCATAAACTGTGGCTAGCCCTGGGAGATCTCAGACCCTGCTTCCTGATTTCCCTGGGATCCCCAGTGGTGGTGGCTTTCCAGCAAGAGGACAAGACCTACAGAGAAGCACCAAGAAGAGGAGAAGTTTAGGATCTGGTGGACAGCATCTCAAGCACACTCTTTCTTCCTGGATATCTTGGACCACCTGAGCTTTTGGCATTCTGATCATTTGTGATTACTGTGAGATCCCCAAAGCCGCCCTCAGCCCCATTTGCTGTGCTGGTTAAATCTGGCTGGTACCAGATTTGAGGCCTTCACAGTGACTCCTGCACTGCTCCTTTGGCCCTGTCTGCTAGATCACTAAGATTAGAGTAGAGAAGTCCTCCCCTTGCCCTGTGGGTTTGTCATTAGGTTTTAAGTATAGAAATCCCTTTCCCACCTTTTAGTTAAGCATAATTAAACCAGTTAAACCCTTTTACCTTGCCTTCTTGTTTCTAGACTCTGGCCTAAGGGAAGCTGGGTGACAGGTAAGACCAATTGCCATTCCTGTATTAATCCAGTAAACTTTGGTCTTCCCATCCTGGTCCAGTCTCTCCTACAACCCAGTGTGTTTACCCACAACTATTTAGATTTATTGTAACATCCCTGGTGCCCTCCATTACCTATTTTCCACAGGAGGAAATTAGAACTCAGGATTTGAGAGAGTTGAAAGGAAAGACTGAAGCCAACTGGTCATTTCCAAGAAATGGGAAGAAGCAATAGTGATATGAATTCCTGAGTCTGGTCCTCAGGCCTGGACTCCTTTGCCTGGAGAACAACATGTCACTCTGCCTCTCCCCTTGGATTTGGCTCCTTCCTCCAGGTGTGGGTGGATGGGTAGATAGAAGAAGGTCTTGCTGCCTCTCTACTCCTTGAGTGATGCAACCCTGATGCGCCCCACCCTTCCCAGATTACTCCTGGATCCCCAGAAGAAATGGCGATCAGGAGTGGCATGTTTATAGCAGTTTGAATTGGAAGGGACCTCAGAGGTCATCTAGTTCAAGAACCCTTCCCACCCCCATTTTACAAATCACCAAAGTGAGGTCCTACAGAATTTAAGAGACAGAATTTCAACCCAGGTCTTCTGACTCCTAACCAAATGATCCCTTCACTACATCCTTCCAGAGATAAAAAACTCTCTTTGTACCAAGTGACAAAGCAAGCTTAGCCCCAAGGAAATTGAGTTACCAAACATAAATTGGACCTCTTTCTTCTTCTATCTAGAGTGGATTCATTTGGTCCGTTGTATGTACTATGTATGTACCTTGTGGACTGAGTTCTTCAATGGACACTAGGTAGGGCAGAAGAAAGCAAATACTTATGAAATGAGACCCAGTCCCTGCCCTCAGGGGATTTCCAGTCTGTGGGGCATGAAACAGTCTTTTCCCAAGGGAAGCTCAACGTTTAAGGATGAAATTAGGAAAGATACAGTCCCTTTCTTAAGAGAACTCCCAATTTGAAAAGAGTGGAGGGAGAGAAACTGCTCCTGCCCCCAGGGAACTCTCAGTCTCATGGAAAAGACAGTCTCTGTCTTTCAATCATATGGGGATGGTACAATCCCATACTTTAAGCTACTCCTGGACACATCCTTACTTTTGGGAAAATTCTTGCCATAAGGGAATCAATGCCTGCCCTCTTAGAGCTTCCAGTCTTATGGAGAAAACCTTAGCCTTTGCCTCAGGAAGCCCTAAGTCTCAGGGGGAAGACACAGTCCTTATTCTCAAGGAGTTTCCACTTTGGTGACCACAATCCTTGAGGCTGGGAGATCAGAGATGCTCCTGTATGATGGGGAAAATATGGGGTTCCTACCTTCAGGGAGCTCCTAGTCTGACACAGAGACATTTCTGATGGGGAAATATGGGGGTGGGGAAGGCATGGATTGCACACTCTATGGGCAATCTGAGCTGAGAGGTTCTAGACCCCACCCCAGAGAACTTCCTGGAAAGTGTGGCTGAAATGTTCCTGTTGCCCTGTGGGACTTCTGACCCAGCAGCTTGGCCATGCCTCACCTTCCTCTCCCAGCTTCCAGGTGGCCCCAGACTCTGGGACCTCTCCTGACCTTCCCTCTACCCCTCTCCATCCTCTTTCTCAGTGGTTTGCCAGACTTACAGCTTATCCAAAGCAAGGAGGCATTTTTAAAGTACATAATGAAAAGGTATAATAAAGATAATTAAAGGAGATATAAGGTGCTGGATGGGGATTTCAGTTTATAATGGAAAAACCATTGCTTCTCATATCTTGCCTGTGCTGTCTGGCTGTTAATCATCCCCTGTGCCATCAGCTCAGGCCTCTCCTATTTACCTCTTATGGCCAAACCCAGCACCAGTCAATAGGCTGTTAAGAGTCTGTCTGGGCCAGTGTAAAAAGTTAGCCATTAGCAAATGTATGTCCTTGTTCACCGAGAGGGATGGGCCAATAAGTGTGAATGGTGCAGTATCAGCCACTCACCTGCTAGGAACACTGTTGTTGTTTGGCTGTGTCTGACTCTTCATGACCCTTTTTGGGGTTTTCTTGGCAAAGATCATACAGTGGTTTGCCATTTCCTTCTCCAGCTCATTTTACAGATGAGGAAACTGAGGCAAACAGGGTTAAGTGACTTGGTTAGGGTCACACAGCAGAGTTCCTGGAGTGGTTTATCCTTCTCCAGCTCATTTTACAGATGAGGAAACTGAGGCCAACAGGGTTAAAGGGTCTCATAAATACTAAGCATATGAGACTTGACTCAGGTTTTTCTTGATTCCAGGCTTGGCATTCTATCCACTGTGTCTCCTAGCTGAGGTATATTCAATCCTGAATGTGGTACATAGAAGAGGGAGGTTTTCCTTATTACTTATTATCATCCACAACATTTGGGTCAACTGTCTGATCACAGAATATACTCAGGGCTGGAAAGGACTTTAGAGATCATCAAGTCCAACCCTCTCATTTTACAGAGGGGGAAAGTGAGGCCCATAGAAGTGACTTGCCCAGGATCATACACCTAGGGAATATCTGAAGAGGATTCAAATCCAGGCCATCCTGACTGCTCTTTCCACTATACCATCCTGTATTTTTTTGGGGGGAGTAGTTTGGTCAAATGGCTCTGCCTTTGGGACTGCTCTTGACCATGGTAACATACTAGTACTAGCCAGGGGTTGGGAGCAGAACCAATAAAACTGAGAGCACTGGGGGGAATGGATAGAACTAGACATTGCTGGCACCATGATCTTCTCCCTCTCCTCCCCCACCCCCAAACATACACACCCCTTTCCATGAAGATGTTTGCTTAGCCAGAATATAAATGTTTATATACATATAGGTAGATATACACATATATACACACGTATTAAGCAAATATCTGCAAAGGAAGGGTTGTCAGGAGATACGTGCAAATGGAAAACCCAGGTTGGATTGATATTAAAGAGTTTTCAGAGATTGGAGAATAAATATTCAAGGAGGTATGTGTATGTTTGTGGTGTGTGCGTGTGTGCATGCATGCATGTGTGTGTATTAGAGAGAGGAAAGATGGGAGAGAGAGGAAAGGTGAGAGAAAGAGAGAGAAGAAGAGAGAGAGAGGGGGGGGGGGAAAGCTGGGAGAGAGAGAGAGGAAAGGAGGGAGAGAGAGATTTTGCATTTGGAGCCAGAGGTCCTGGGTTCAAATCCTGTTTCTTCACAGATCCCTGGACCTGGGTGACCTTGGGGGCAAATTCATTCCTGCTTTTTCCTCAACTATAAAATGAAGGAGTTGGACTAAATGGTATTTGAGGGTCCTTCAATCTTTAAATCCTATGTTCCTTTAAAAAATAGCAATAGCTAACACATAAACAGCCATGACACTTGCACGATACTTTACATATATTCATCTCATTTAAGCCTTATACCACATTCATGAATAGGGGATATTATTGTCTTTATTTTACAGATGAGGAAACTGAGGATCAGGGAAATAAGTGGCTTGCCCCAGTTCACACAGCTAAGTAAATACCATAAGGAGGACTTCTTGATTCCAAGTCTTAAAATGCTATCAGTAAATATTGTTTGAATGAATGAGTCCTTGATCTCATCCAAGCCTCACACCCTAATACTGATGTCCTCAGCTTCTTGATTTTGTAAGAGTTAAATTAAAGTTGAATACTTCAAG
Source organism: Gracilinanus agilis (assembly GCF_016433145.1). Classification (NCBI taxonomy): domain Eukaryota; kingdom Metazoa; phylum Chordata; class Mammalia; order Didelphimorphia; family Didelphidae; genus Gracilinanus; species Gracilinanus agilis. The sequence continues at coordinate 53,535,913 of NC_058132.1, forward strand.
TATTATTTGTAAAGTTTATTATCTGACAAAATAGAACCATGTAACTAAAGTTTCTACCTGCCCAAAATGCCCAATCCACCAAAGCCACTGATAGGAAGCAAAAAAGGCTTAGACTCGGAATGCCACCTAATTTATCTCCTATTTACCTCAGCATGTTACGACAGGAAGTAAGTGGGGTCCTGGGAATCGTAGTTTTTAGGGTAACAGATTCCAGTTTCACAATTTCAAGGGTTCAGACCGACTCTAAGAGCTTTCTGTTTTCCTACATCCATCCTTTAACTTGGGCTGTGTCCCATGGCTGGATGGCATTTTTTTCTCAACTCTGTCTCTCAGAATTCTTATTTCCCTTCAAGGTTCAGTCCAAATGTCACTTCTTACTGCCTCAAGCTGGTCCTGATCCCCTCTGTTGCTAATTATGCACCCCCCCCGCCCCATGACTTGATGTTAGGCTTATAGATCACAGACTCAGAGCTCTCAGGTTATTGGCTCTCATAGATTAGATGCTAGAGCTGGAAGGGACCTTAGAAGTCATAAGATGCATTTCTCTCTGCCTCCCCCCACCATTTTTTTTAACAGATGAAGAACCAAGACCAAGACAGGTAAGAGGTTTGCCCCAAATCACACATCTAGTGAGTGGCAGAAAAAGTTTTGAGCCCAGACCCTTTGATTCCAAACCCAGTACCCTCTCCACTATTTATGTTTTATATTAGAATCTTTGTTTGTGTTTTGTAATTATTCAGCATCATGGGATCATGGATCTAGAGCTGGAAGGGACCTTAAAATCTGTCAAGTCTATCTCCCATTTTGTCTTTGAGGAAACTGAAATGCAAATGTGAAGTGCCTTGCCCAAAGTCATACAAGCTGGTCCTGGGAGGATTTGAACCCAGGGCCTCAGGCTCTAGAACCAGCAAACTTTCTGGTATACCAAATTACATCTCAATATACTTATTCCTATGCATGGAATGTAAGCTCCCAGAAGGCAGGGATTGTGTTGTTCTGCCTTTATATTCTTTCTGCCTAAGCATGATCAGGAACTTAGCTGTAGGCTTATTGAATAAAAATGATCTGAATGAGTTAAATTCATGGGGAGGTGGGTGGGACAGAAGAACAAATAAGCAGTCCATCTATCCAAATCCCTGCTATTCTGCCTGGAGCCCCTTGCAGATAAATGGGCAGAATGTCTGGGAGGTACCTAATGACACAGACTTATTTCAAAGCGATTATCTAGGATAACCATAATTACATTCAGGAGCAGAGAAGGTCAGACTGCCTTGTCTGACTGCTTGACTCCAGCAAAACTCAAGACAGTCTCTCCCCAATCAGCCACAGCCCCATGCCTGCAAGAAAGTACTGCAGGAAGAAGTGAGGGAGTGAGACACAGAGAGGGGGGGCTAAGCTTCTGCATCTAGAGAGAAACAGTCTATTATCCTGGACCTAAAACCTTCCCTCCTTCCTCTTTTGGCTGTCCTAGATGGCCTTCTACGTGACACAGATTGTCAGAGCTGGAGGAGGCTTAGGAGAGAAAATATCTGAGTTGGAGGGGCATCTTAGACAGGCAGGGCCAGGAGAGATCTTAGAACAAAGAATATCTGAGCTGGATGCTTAGAAAATGGAATGTCAGAGCCGAAAGGGATCATGGAATATCCAATGTCAGAGCTAAAAAGGTAGCTAGGATATGAAGAACCCTAGAACACAGGATATCAGAGCTGGGAAGGTCAGGTTTAATAAGCCATCAGAACTGGAGTCTGGAGGTTAGAGAGTGGTAAAGTCTGGATAAAGCAAATCTGAGGGTCATCAGCATAAAAGTGATACAGTAGGACCTTATTTTATGCAAACTCAACACATGCGAATTCAGGTATATATAATTGGCAATATAATTGGCAAATGAGGGGGAAAAACAGAAAAATATATAAAGTAAAAACACACTAAATCCATGCCATTTTCCCAAGTGGCATCAAGTCTTCAGCAGTTGACCCAATCACATTCGGTCTCACTCTGAGTTGTATTAATATGAGGCATTATATTGTTTTGCATTAACTCCCACATGATTCTTTGTTTGGAGTTCTCCCTTTTAACAAGCAATGTCCAATTCAGAACAATGTTTCTCTTTGTTTCATTAACTCTAGTTATTACTAGTGGCCCAGAGTCCAAGAGTAGTGTTACTGGTACCTCTGATAAACCTAAGAAAAGATAGTAAAGTGAAATTTCTGGAGGAGGAGTCAAGATGGTGGAGTAGAAGCAGAAAAAGCTTGAACCACTCTGAGAATCCTCTCCAACCAAACTTAAAATAGTGCTTCAAAACAAATATTATCAGGACAGAATCAACTAGGGGATGGAGTGAAGCAATTTTCCTGGGGAAAACAACTTGAAAGGAAGGCAGGGAGGGTCTGGTTCACTGTAGTGAGAGGGGTCTGCAGGCTGTGGCAAAGCCCCACCAAGGAGTACCAGTGCAAGCCAATAGCAAGTTCTGCACCCACATCTACTGTTCTAGGTTTTGAACCTGGGCCCAAGCCGACATTGAGACCCTGAGACCCGGCGTAAGCCAGTAGATTGTAACCCCATGCACAACCCTCAAAGTTCCAAGCCCTAGTCCAAGTCCAAACCAAGGCCCCAAACCCCAGCTTAAGGCAGTCCACAGTTCTAGCTGGTGCAAGCCCAAGGGGAGACACAGAACCCAGGCCCAAGCCTTCAGTGAGGACCTGACTCTCAGTACAACACTGTCCCCAGTGTGCCTGACCTCTTCAAGCACAGAGTGAGGCTCAAAGCCCCTGCCCAAGTCTGAGGCTAGACCCTGAGACCTAGCACAGGGAAGCTCACAGTGCTTTGAACCCTGCTAGTTCTGGGGGTGATTCAGCAGTCCTGGGGGTGATTGAATCAGAAATCAGAGGTAGTTTTCAGAGTTCCCAGCCCACAGACCATCATACTACTTTGGAAGAACTGAAACTTGCAGAAACCCAGAAATAGGGGGTTACTGAGTGGCTCAGTAGATTGAGAGCCAGGCCTAGAGATGGGAGATCTCAGGTTAAAATCTGACCCCAGACACTTCCTAGCTGTGTGACCCTGGGAAAGTCACTTAACCCTGTTGCCTATTCCTTACCACTCTTCTGCCTTGGAAACAATACAGTATTGTTTCTAAGACAAAAGGTAAGAGTTAAAAAAAGAAACCCAGAAACAGAGCGAAAAGGTAACAGCAAGGAAAAACTGAAGTTTGAGAGAAAATCTCCTCTACCTCAAGAACAGAGCCCATCTTTAAGCTAAAAATTAAAGTCATGAAAAAAGCTGGGAAAATGAACAAACAAACAAACAAAAAACACACCTAACCAGAGAAAATTTTTATGGAGTCAAAGAAGAAAAAGGTACAGACTTAGAAGGGGACAATGAAAGCAAAGCAGCTATACACACAACTTCAAAGAAAAATGTGAATTGGTTTCAGGCTCTGGAAGAGCTCAAGAAGGATTTCAAAAATCAATTAAGAGAGGCAGAAAATGGGTAAGGGAAATGAAAGCAATGCAAAACAGAACTGACGAAAAGGAAAAAAGAGATGCAAAAATCCAATGAAGAAAAGAATATCTTAAAAATAGATTGAACAAATGGAAAAGGAAGTTCAAAAGCTCACGAAAGAAAATCATTTCTTAAAAATTAGAATTGAGAAACTAGAAGCTAATGACTTCATGAGTCATCAAGAAACAATAAAACAAGACCAAAATAAAGAAATAACAGAAGAAAACATGAAATATCTCATGAAAAAATAACTGACATGGACAATAAATCCAGGAGACACAATTTAAGAATTATTGGACTACTTGAAGGCCATGATAAAAAAAATCCTAGGCATCATATTATAAGAAATTATCAAAGAAAATTGACCTGATATTCTTGAACAAGAGGGTAAAATAGAAGTTGAAAGAATTTTCAGATCAATTCCTGAAATAAATCCCCAAATGACAACTCCCAGAAATATTACAGTCAAATTTAAGAGCTCCCAGGAGAAGGAGAAAATACTGCAAGCAGCCAGAAGGAAACAATTCAAATACCATGGAGCTACATTCAGGATTACACCAGGACTTAGAACCATTCACATGAAAGGATCAGAAGGCTTGGAATATGATATTCCAGAAAAAAAAGACCTGGTTAAACTGAGTCTATTATTTCAGATGAAAAAATGGTCATGTAATAAAGTAGAAGATTCCTAAGCATTCCTAATGAAAAGACTAGATTTAATAGAAAATTTTGTTTCAATATAAGATACAAGAGAGTCATAAAAAAGTAAATAAGAAAGAGAAAATTTAAGGGATTCAATAAGGTCAAACTGTTTATATTCTTGTGCAGAAAGATGATAATTATAACTCTTAAAATTTTCATCAGTATTAGAGTAATTAGAAGGAATATACATAGGCAGAGAATGTGGGAGTAAGCTGATTAAGATGACATGATATGCAAAAAACTGATAGAATCATTCTGGAGGGCAATTTGGAACTATGCCCAAAGCTCTATAAAACTGTCATACCCTTTGATCCTGTAATACTACTACTAGGTCTATATACCAAAGAGATTATAAAAAAAGGGGAAAGGACCTACTTGTACAAAATATATTCATAGCAACTCTTTCTGTGGTAGTAAAGAATTGGAAATTGATGGGCTATCCATCAATTATGGAATGGCTGAACAAATATGGTATATGTTGGTGATGGAATACTATTGTGATGTAAGAAGTAATGAACAGGCTGATTTTAGAAAAAGCTAGAAAGATCTACATGATGCAGAGCAAAAAAGGCAGAAATGGGAGAACATTGTACATAGTAACAGCAATATTGTATTATGATCAACTGTGAAAGACTTGGCTACTCCCAGCAATACAAAGATCTGGGACAATTTAGAAGGACTTATGACAAAGAGTACCATCTAACTCTAGAGAATGAACTATTGTAGTCAGTTGCTGATTAAAGTATATTATCTTTCACATTATTTATGGTTTTATTTTGGCATTTTGGTTTTATATGAATACTCTCTTATAACAACAACCAATACAATAGTATGTTTTGCATGATAATACATGTATAACCCAGATCAAATTTCTTACCATCTCTGAGATGGGGAAGGGAAGAAACCCAGAAACAGAGTTAAAGGTAACAGCAAGGAAAAACTGAAGAAGGGAGGCAATTTGAATTTCATAATTTTCGAAATTGTATGTTGAAAATTGTTATTACATGTAATTGGGAAAATAAAATCTCTTTGAATAAAAAAAGTCATAACGTGTTGAGGTAAGTTTGTAAAAGAAATATTTATTAAATAATGGTATTCACTATTATACATGATTTTTAACTTATGCAAAGGGTCTTGGAACATATTAGTCATGTAAAATGAGATCCTATTATGTTAGAATCCATGAAAGTTGAGATCATTACACAAATTGATGGAGGAGAAGAAGAATAGGAGACCCAGGATAAAAGCTGTGGTACACCCATGATCAGAGATGAGATCTAGATGAAGATTTTCCCAAAGGAGACTGAGAAGGAGCAGTTAGACAGATGGAAGGAAAACCAGGAGAGGAGAATCTCAAAGAGAAGAGTATGATCATTGCCAAAGGCTTCAGAGAGGTCAAGGGGAGTAAAGACTGAGAATAGGTCATTGAATTTGGCAACTAAGTGACCAATGGTAATTTCAGAGGCCATCAAGTCCATACTCCTTATTTTATAGATGAGGAAACTAACACCCAGAGACATGCAATGACTTGCTCGATTTGAGGTCAAATAGATAGTAAATGGGCAGTTAGATGGTGCTGTAGTGCATAGAGCACTGGACCTGTAGCCAAGAAGATTCATCTTGAATTCAGACTCTTAATAGCTGTGTGACCCTGAGTAAGCTGCTTAATCCTATGTGCCTCAGCTTCCTCATCTGTAAAATGAGCTAGAGAGGGAAATGGCAAAGTATTTCAATATTTTTTTTTACCAAGAAAACCCCAAATGGGGTCATAAAGAGTTGGACACAATTGAAAAATGAAAAATGATCAGCAACAAGTCAGTAAATGGCAAGGTCAAGATTTGAACTCACATACCATAACTCTAAGTATGTCGGGAAAGTTCAGTGTTCCTTTTACTGTACCATGGTTTCATGAGAAACTCAAAGCACTTCATAATCACCTTTTTTCATCTCTTCTTTCCTCACAGGAATTAGTGAAAGGCCATAGGGAGATAGAAGGGAACCAAGTCATTTTTTAAACACCTACTGTGATCCAGGTCCTGCACTGAGCACTTTACAAATATCATTCTATTTGATCCTAATAACAAACCTGGGAGGTAGGAGCTATTATTATGATACCCATTTTTCTTTTTTTTTTGTTTTAAAAATTTTTTTTTATTTTTTTAAACCCTTAACTTCTGTGTATTGGCTCCTAGGTGGAAGAGTGGTAAGGGTGGGCAATGGGGGTCAAGTGACTTGCCCAGGGTCACACAGCTGGGAAGTATCTGAGGCCAGATTTGAACCCAGGACCTCCCATCTCTAGGCCTGACTCTCAATCCACTGAGCTACCCAGCTGCCCCCAACACCCATTTTTCAATTGAGGAAACTGGGGCAGACAGCAGTTAAGTGACTTGTCCAGGGTCACCCAGCTAGGAAGTATCTGAGGCTGGATTTAAACTTGTCTTCCTGACTCCAGCTCTAAAGGCCCCAAGGCCACCTAGATGCCTTGCAAATCAAATTATCATAGTCACAGACATAGGCACCTCAGAGGGGAATTAGTCCAACCCATACCTGCCTGAGCAACCCTTCTCCAACAAGTGACTTGTAAGGAATCATCCAGATGAGGTCAAAGGAAGTTAAAAGCCTTTCCCAAAAGTAACTAGTTTGTTTGGGTCACATCCAGAGGAAAGATTAGCCAGAGCCAACAGTCTAAAAACATCATGAATGTCTCGATGATCAGGAGACCAGGATTCAGGTTGTGTGCTCATCACTGCCTTACTGTGTGACCTCTTGGAAGTCCCTTCTCTTCCCTTCTCTGTGCCTGAGGTACCTCATCTACAAGATAAGGGGTTGGGTTAGATGTCTCTAATAGCTCTTTGAGCACTGACATTCTGCTTTCTAAGAGCTCCCCCATTTCTGATATTCTATGCCCCAAGGGACTCTGTTCTCCCACCCCCGGTCTTCATGCCCCCTCTCAGTTCTTCCTTTCTATATCTAAGGTTCCTTCTAGTACTGACACCCTCACCTCAGCATTCTATGTTCTAAGGACTCTTCTAGCCTAATGTTCCAAGGTCCCTTCCAGCTCTGACATTCTGGGTTCTAAGGCCATTCCCACCTTTTTCCTTCTCTCTGTTCTAAGTTCTCTCTCAGCTCTGACATCCCATATTCTAAGGTCCCTTCCAGCTCTGACATTCTCTGTTCTAAGGTCTCTCCCATCTTTTCCCTTCTCTATTCTAAGGTCCTTCCCAGCTCTGACATTCTGAGTTCTAAAGCCATTCCCATCTTTTTCCTTTTCTGTTCTAAGGTCCTTCCCAGCTCTGATATCCCATGTTCTAAGACCCCTCCCAGCTCTGACATTCTGTGTTCCAAGGATCCTTCTAGCTCTCCCATTCTCTGTTCTAAACTCCCTCCCAGCTCTGACATTCTCTGTTCTAAGGTCTCTCCCAGCTCTGACATTCTCTGTTCTAAGGTCTCTCCCAGCTCTGACATTCTCTGTTCTAAGGTCTCTCCCAGTTCTGAGATTCTCTGTTCTAAGGTCTCTCCCAGCTCTGACATTCCCTATTCTAAGGTCTCTCCCAGCTCTGACATCTTCTGTTCTAAGGTCTCTCCCAGCTCTGACATTCTGTGTTCTAAGGTCTCTCCCAGCTCTGACATTCTCTGTTCTAAGCTCTCTCCCAGCTCTGACATTCTCTGTTCTAAGCTCTCTCCCAGCTCTGACATTCTCTGTTCTAAGGTCCCTCCCAGCTCTGGCATTCTGGGTTTAAAGCCCCTTCCTGGCTCTGACATTCTATACTCTAAGGATCCTGCCAGCCTAGGCTTCTCTGATGGAAGAGCCCATCCCTAGCCCAGCATTCTGTATTCCAAGGTCCCTTCCTCCTCAGACATTCTGTGCCCTAAGGTGGGGGCCCCTTTCCTGCTCTGACAGCGTGTGATGAATGTGCTGCCTGTCTGACGCAGGCCCCCGGCCCCCAGAGGCCCCTCCATCGGGTCCTCTTCTCTGCCTCTCTCTCCCTGAGGCCAGGAGCTCTTCATTGCCCGTCCCCCTGGGCGATTATTTATTATTTTCCTCCTGAAAGTGTTCCTGAGACACAGCTCTTATGAAAGATGTTCCCCCGAATCGAGCGGGACGGCATCATAATTCACCCTGGCTCCAGCTGAAATATTTGAACGACAACACATTACCGTCCAATTTCGCCGCTCTCCGCTCGGAGGGAGCCGCCGGAAGGCCCACTTAGTGCTGCTTGGAGCTCTTTGCGGAATTGGCTGGAATGGGCTGGCGGGCTCAGGGCTGAGGGAGGCTTCTGTAGCCTGGAGAGTGGATGCCATTATTGACGGCTGCCTAAGGTCTGGTGCTCCCTCCTCGCTCCGGAGCGGGTGGCCCCCAGCAGGCTGTCGGGGAGCATCTTCTCCGTCCGAGGCACCCCTCGTCCCCGAGGTAGAGACTGCTTCTCCCTCCCTGCTGCAGCGGGATTATAGGGGCTCCCCAAGGCTGGCGCCATGCTTCCCCTTTCAGACTGGGGGCTCCACTAGGACAAGAAATGCTTCTCCTTCCTCGGCCCAGGAGCGCCCTAAGGGTAGGAATGATGTCTTCGGTCCCCTCCAGCCTCCCCTAGCTAGCTCCCCTAGAACGGGGACTATGCCTCTTCCTTAGTCTACCTCCCATCATGCCCTCCGACACTGACTTACCTTTCCCTGAAGATGATTTCCTATGAATCTTCCTCGGGAGGTATGGATCCTGGTTTATTTTATAGACAAGGAAACAGGCTCAGGGAGATGTCGGAGATGATAAAGAACCTGGAAACCATCATATAGGAAACAGGATTGTTTAGCGTGGAGAAGAGAGAATTTAGGGAAGGTAGGAATGTTGTCTTTTATGGAGTAGATAAAAGTCATGAACATAAGGGAGCCAGGTGGTACAGGGGACTAGAACTGGACTTGGAGTCAGGAAGACCTGAATTCAAATTCTGCTATAAGCACTTGTAAACTCTGTGGCCAGAGGCACTCTGTGTCTCAATAGCTTTATTTTTAAAATGAAAATGTTGGACGGTGTGGCCTCTCAGGTCCTTTTTGGTTCAAAATCTAGGATTTTATGTTTTCTTCTGTGATGTTCCCGAGAACAAAGTTGGAAACAGTAGATGTGGTGTGTAGGGGTAGTTGTAGGGAACTATAGTTCTTCTTTTAAAAATATTTTATTTTTAAAACCTTTACTTTCTGTCTGAGTATCAATTCTAGATCAGCAAAGCATAGGCAATCAGATTTAAGTCACTTGCCTAGGGTCACATAACTAGGAAGTTATCTGAAGCCAGATATGAACCCAGGTCCAGGCCTGGCACTCTTATCCACTGTCTTGTCCCAGGATTGAGTCTTATCTAAATTTCCTCTTTCCTACAGCGCCCTGGAGAAAGTAGGTTTTAATTGAATGGATTTTATAATCATAGATTTGTAGCTGAGGGGGGTCCTTCTATTTTCCAGCTTTGTTACCTTGGACCAACCCCTTGTCCTTTCTGGGTCTCTTCTAAATGGAGGAGGTTGGGCTGGATGGTCTCTAAGGTCTATCAAAGCTAAAAATGCCCCATTTTCTATTTCCTTTCCCCAGGTCTGGTTTCCCAGAGTGCCAAGACTCAACCCTACCTCCCAAGGTAAAGGGAAGAGGAGGCGAACAAATGGATGGACTCCATTTAAAAATAGGAATGGATCTGGCCAGTCCTGCCCTTCAGGCTGTACAAATAATTCTTTTGCTTTTCTCTAAGGCTCAGTCTGGGATTGTTTGTACTACAGAAACCAAGGGGAATCGGGCCATTTGTTGGAACAATCCATCCAAAGCAAATCTCTGCTCGAGGACAATAAGAACCACTGCCACCCTCCTTTTCCTCTCTCCTGCCCTGGAAGCCTTTACTCTAGCCCTTCCCATATGAAGTTGCCAGGACTCAGCATTCAGGATGATCTCAGAAGGCAGAGGAAATACGGATGGGGCTGGAGCCCCATCTATTAGCCAGCACAAGCCCTATCTATTAGCCAGCCTGGAATATCAAGTCCCTGAAGGCAAGGGCTAGTTCAGTTTGGACTTCATATTCCCAGTACCTGGCGCAAAGCTGCCCCCCAGGCTTCATGTGCCCTCCTCCTTGTCTCTGCCTCCTGGCTTCCTTGGCTCTTTCAAGTTTGAGCTCAGAAGCACTTTCGGCAAGAAGCCCTTCCTGGCTCCTCCTTAATGTTAGTGCCTTCCTTCTGTTGGTGAAGTGGCTAGACTCATCTTCCCCAGCTCAAATCTGACCTCAGACTCACTTACTAGCTATGTGACCTTGGCCAACTTACTTCACCCTATTTGCCTCAGTTTCCTTATCTGTAAAATGAGCTAGAAGAGAAAATGGCAAACAGCCCTAGTATCTTTGCTTAGAAAACCCCAAATGGGATCATGAAAAGTTGGACATGGCTGAAATGACAGAACAACAAATTTGCCCTATATCTATTTTATTCTTACTTAGTTGTTTGCATGGTGTCTCCCACACTAGACTGCGAGCCCCTTGGCTGCAGAATCTGTCTTTTACCTTTTATTGTAGCCCTACCACTTAGTATAGGGCACAAAGTAGGTGCTTTTTGACTTGATGTAGGAGGTGCTTAATAAGTATTTGCTGGTTGATTTATTCTAAAGTCCCACTGAATTCTATGTTTTCTGCATTTGTAGGTTTCTGAGATCACAGATTTGGAGCTAGAATTGACCTCAAAGGCCTGCTAGTCTCTCCCATTCCCTTCATTTTACATGGGGCTCAGAGTTTGAGATACTTGGCTAAGTTCACATAGGTGAGAGGAAGAACCAAGGACTCCAACCCTGGTTCTCTGCCATGAGAGCCATCACTCTTTCCATGGTATCATATAATCTCTCAATATTTTAAGGGCTTTTCCAGCTCTGACATTCTGTGTTCTAGAAGCCTTCCCAATTCTGTTATCATTAGTAGACAAAGTCTGGAAGAAGTCTTGAATTCAAATCCAACCTCAGACACTTACTAGCTATGTGACCCTTCAGCAATTCACTTAATATCTGTATGCCTCAGTTTCCTTAACTTTAAAATGGGGAATAAAAATAGTACCTTTTTTCCCAGGAATGTTATGAAGATCATTGTTATGAGAGACATTTATAAAATCTGTAGCAGAGACACTTAGCAAACCTTTCCTTCCTCTGTTCATCCTTCTCTTCCTTCTTCCATCCTTCACTTTCTTCTTCCTCTCTTCATTCATCCATTTCTCCCTTCCTTCATTCCTTGGTCCCTTCCACGCTAATACTCTGTTCAAAGGTCCTTCTTGACTCTGACATTGTATTTTCCAAGGTGCCTGAAGCATTTTTGAAGTCTCAAATTGCTATGTAAATGGCTATAGTTGCTATTATTCCAAAGGCCCTCTGAGTTCTGGCTGTTTATGTTCTAAGGGCTCTTCCAGGTATAACATTCTAAGTTTTGATCATTTGGGGGCTTTGAGCTGCCTGCTGCTCCAATGTAGTCTGTCTATTTCCTCTATCCTTTTGTTCTTGCTCAAATCCAAGGGAATCAGACTCTCTCCTGAAGGGCCATTGCTGGCTCTCATTGGGTCGGACACATCTAAGTCTCTTTCTCAGTGACTGAACACTGAATGTAATTTCCAGCCTTGGAGTGGCAAGGCTCCAGGCAGCCCAAGTGGGAACATGCTCAGTCTGGCCATACTGGTCTCCATAAGGGCTGCTGATAATGAGCTAGAGAGTTCTTTCAAACACCTTCTCCAGGAGGTTCTCCCTGATTTTCTCCAGCCCACGGGGAGCTCTCCTTCCTCTGAAGTCCAGTGGCTCTTAGTACCATCTGCTCCACATCAAGTGAGGCTGGTTTTGCCCGCTGTTCTCTTTAAACTCTCACATATTTGAGTCCCAGATTCCTGATGAGATTCTGAGTTGGCCATTCTGGGCAGGGACCGTGTCTTACTCATCTCTCTCTCCCCCAGAGTGCCAAGCACAGGCCCAAGCACGTAGTAAGTGGTGAATTGGATTGAATCAAATTATCCAAACTCTTTTTGCTGAGCTACTTCAGGGAATAGTTTTCATGATTCCCTACAGGGCTCTCACTAACCAACCATTCTTTCCTGGACTCTCTAGGGAAGAAAATAATGGATAAGTTCCCAACCCTGGCATTCAAGGCCTTTCGAAATCTGGCTCCAACCTATGTGCCCAGCTTCATCTTACTCTGCTCCCCTTTGTGCCCCTGGCAGTCCAGCCTACCTAGCTCACTCCCAATCTCTGGTTTTGTTTTGTCCTCTAGAGTTTCTGTGTCTTTGCTCACTCCTCAACCCACCCCCCCCCCCACCTTCCCCATCTCCTTCTGTTTAAATCTCTCACTTCCTTCAAGTGTGCTGACTCATCCTTGAAACCTTTTCTGATTGATTCTTGTTGATGAGAATTCACCTTATCTAGAGGGCATTAGGCCCTCCATAGTCATCCTCTGTTTGGCATTCAATCCTTCCTAGCTGGCTCCCTCCTGCCTTTCCTGTCTTTGTATACATTACCATACTTTCTCTCATTCTTTCCTTCCTCCTTCTTCATCACTCTTTAGTTCCTTTAAAAAACTTTTTCTTTCTTCCTTCCTTCCTTCCTT
>NC_058132.1:53553318-53574661 GCF_016433145.1 Gracilinanus agilis
TATATATATGTATATATCTCCCTCTCTCTCTCCCTCTCTCCCTCTCTCTCCCCTTTCCTTTTTCCTCCCCCTCTCCTTCTCCCTCCCCTCCCTCTGTCTGTCTCTCCCTCCCCCATTCCCTCCATCCTTCTCTTTCCTTCTCTACCCCCTTCTCCTGTCTCTCCCCCCTTTTCCTCTCTCTCTTCCTCTCTCCTCTCTCCCCTCACCTCTCATCCTTACTTTCATAGTTATCAACCCTAAGACAGATAAATGGAAAGGGCTAGGCAATTGGGGATAAGTGAGTTGCCCAAGGCCATATACTAGGAAGTCTCTGAGGTCAGATTTGAATCCAGGTCCTCCTGACTTCAGGCCTGCCTCTCTCTCCACTGTGTTACCTAGCTGCCCCTATCTCTCCCCTTTCTCAACATTTTTTTTCTGGCCTTTTTCTTGGACCTTTATTTTGCCCTTATTCCACTCTCCTTCCTATCATAGTTTTTACTGTACTTGCTTGTCTGTTCCTATAGGATGAAAACTTCGAGAGAGAAGGCTGGGGGTGGTGGCATCTCACTCTTGGTACTCCTACAATGAATACAAAGACATCTTGGATTGATTTGAGTCAGTAGAAATCCTTGATTTTGGAGTCAGAAAAGCCTTAGGTATAGATCTGAACTCAGATATTTACTAGCTGTGTGACTCTGGTCCAGTCCCTCAGTCTCTCTGAGCCTTGAAGGTTTTCTCATCTCTAACATGGTCGTATTAGCACCTACCTTAGCTGGGAAGAGTCCCAAAGGGCAGGAGTCTTGCTATAGCCCTCAATGAACCCCAATTCTCCTCTGCCTCCGACCCCCACTGCCATCTTGGACTGTGAGATAGAACATTTATGGTCAGAGGGCAAGCCTATTAGAGTGCCCTTTGTGTCTAGTTCTCACATCTGCAGGGCATTTTTCAAAGAGATACTGTTTGATCGGTGACTAACTTTTTCTTAGTTCTTTCCTGGAAGTTGGCATGGGGGATCAGAGAGGATTATCAAGCAAAGGTCAGATGCTGCTAAGGCAAAATTCTGATCAATTAGAATGGAAAATGGGTCTAATTTTCCTGCTGTGATATCTAGCCCACTTACTGCTTGATTGGCTGATAGCAGCAGCATTAGCTGTCTTCATTATGGCAGTTCTAAGTTCTGCCCCCTTTTTTTTTTCCGGTTTTCATTTTCTAAAGCTTGACTTTCTTGGTGTGTGTTCTCAGATTTAAGATGCCTCTTTTTTCTGTCTTAGCATCAGTTTTAAGGTAGAAGAGCAGCAATAGCTAGGCAATGGGTGGGAGTTAAATGACTTACCTAGGGTCACATGGATAGGAAGTATCTGAGGAAGCATTTGATTACAAGCCCTCTTGACTCCAGGCCTGGTGCTCTATCCCTTGTGCTACCTAGTTTCCTCCATAAAATGAAGTTATAAGGAAATGAATCATAGAATAACCAACAGTTTGGGAATCAAACAATCTGGGTTTGAATTCTGGATCTTTTATTTACTAGTTATGTTATCATGGGAAAATTTTTAATCTCTTTGGTTTTCATTTTCTTCTTCATTAAAAAATGGGAGTGGGATGTCAGCAAGACAGTCAATGATAAACCCAAAGAGCCCAACTTTTGGGACAAAAATCCACTATTTGACAAAAACTGTTGGGAAAATTGGAAAACAATATGGGAGAGATTAGATTTAGATCAACATCTCACACTCTACACCAAGATAAATGCAGAATGGGTGAATGACTTGAATATAAAGAAGGAAACTACAAGTAAATCAGGTGAACACAGAATAGTTTACTTGTCAGATCTCTGGGAAAGGAAAGATTTGAAAACCAAGCAGGAGTTAGAAAAAATTACAAAATATAAAATAAATAATTTTGATTACATTAAATTAAAAAGGTTTTGTACAAACAAAAATAGTGCAACCAAAATCAGAAGGGAAACAACAAACTGGGAAAAAATCTTTATAACAAAAAACTCTGACAGAGGTCTAATTACTCAAATATACAAGGAGCTAAATCAATTCTATTAAAAAATCAAGCCATTCCCCAATTGATAAATGGGCAAGGGAAATGAATAGGTAATTTTAAGATAAAGAAATCAAAACTATTAATAAGAACATGAGAAAGTGTTCTAAATCTCTAATAATTATAGAAATGCAAATCAAAACAACTCTGAGGTACTACCTTACACCTAGCAGATTGGCTAAAATGACAGCAGGGGAGAGTAATAAATATTGGAGAGGATGTGGCAAAATTGGGACATTAATGCATTGCTGGTGGAGTTGTGAACTGATCCAACCATTCTGGAAGGCAATTTGGAACTATGCCCAAAGAGTGCTAAAAGACTGCCTGCCCTTTGATCCAGGCATACCACTGCTGGGTTTGCACCCCAAAGAGATCATAGGGAAAAAGATATGTACAAAAATATTTATAGCTGCGCTCTTTGTTGTGGCAAAAAAATCTGGAAAATGAGGGTATGCCTGTCAATTGTGGAATGGCTGAACAAATTGTGGTATATGTTGGTGATGGAATACTATTGTGCTCAAAGGAATAATGAACTGGAGGAATTCCATGTGAACTGGAAAGACCTCCAGGAATTGATGCAGAGTGAAAGGATCAGAGCCAGAAGAACATTGTACACAGAGACCGATACACTGTGGTAAAATAGAATGTAATGGACTTCTGTACTAGCAGCAATGCAATGGCCCAGGACAATTCTGAGGGATTTATGGAAAAGAATGCTACCCACATTCAGAAGAAGAACTGCAGGAGTGGAAACACAGAAGAAAAACAACTGCTTGATGGGTTGATGCAGATATGATTGGGGATGTAGACTTGGAACAACCACACCAATAAAATGGAAATAGGTCTTGATCGATGACACATGTTAAAACCAGTGGAAATGCATGTCATCTATGAGGAGTGTGTGTGTTAGGGGGTGTGGAGGGAAGGATAAGAACATGAATCATGTAACCATGGAAAATTTTTCTAAAAAATAAAAATTCAAAGTCATAAAAAATAAAAAAAATGGGAGTGGGGAGGGAAAACTAGATGAAGTCTTATTCAATTCTTTCTATAATCCTGTACTTCATTTCCTTGGTTTTGGATGCCTCATAGTTTAGAGGAATGAAGATTAGGAAGTAGAAAATCAATGAGCATCTTTGTTAAGCATTTACTGTGTGCCAGGCATTGTGCTAAACTCTGGAGATAAAAAAGAAAGACAAAAGACACCCCCTGCCCTCATAAAGATCACAGTCTAATGGAAGAGTCTCAGAGGACTACAAAGCAGTTTGGTGATGTTACCAAATCCTTAGAGAGAAATCACCCTCAGCTTGACCTTCAAGAGCTTTTCTCATCAGTCAGTACTTCAGTGATTCAGTTTCCTTCAGCAGACTTTAGCTTCTAATAAGGGTCATCATATTTCAAGTTTAGAGCAGACCTTTGGAAAGAAGTCAGGCCAGCTGTCTCATTGTTTTCCAAGAAACTGATGCTCAGAGGTTAAATGATTTGCTTAATGTATTAGAGCCAGTAAATAGCAGAGCTAGAATTTGAACCCAAGTCTTTTGACCCCTCCAAGTTCTGTGCTCTTTCTACACCACCTTGTTTTTTCTCATTCCATCATATTTTGCCTAGTATCATCCTCATAATGTGGAATACATCCCCAGTAAAATATAAGCTCCTCAAAGGCAGGAATTTTTTTTTCATTCTTATTTTGTATCCTGACTAGCCCAGTGTCTGACACAATATGAATTTAGTGAATCAGTGAATTAATGAACCAGGCTATTTCAAGCTTATCTACTTGGTTTTACTTTCAGAGACTTGGGTCTGTGGCAGTTTGCTTTAGCCTAACTTTGATTCAGTGGAACTAATAATAATAATACTTAATAGCTAACATATATAAAGTGTTACCATGTATCAAGTCACTATGCTAAGTGCTTTACAAAAAATATTATCTCATTTGAATGTCACTACAGCCTCTCTGAGAAGTGGATCCTTTTATTATCCCCATTTTAGAGATGGGGAAATGAAGGTAGGCATAGGTAAGGGACTTGCCCAGGGACACACAGCTTGTCAAGCATCTAAGACTGGATTTGATCTCAGATCTTCCTGTCTCCAAGCCTGGGATTCTGTCCACTTTACCACTTAGATTCTAAAGGAAAGTTTTCCTCTTGTTGCCTTTGGAGCATTTGAGAATATCTGGTTCCCCCAAGGATGGTTAGAAACCTGGGGCATCCCAGTCATTGGATTTAGGGAGTAGCTAGACTAATAAGGGATTGAAAAAGTCATTTTTTGGGATGGGCCTGGGTTTCTGAAGAGTGTGCATGCGTGCATGTGTGTGTGTGTGTGTGTGTGTGTGTGTGTGTGTGTGTGTGTATTGGTTCCCTTCCTGCCTGGATCATCCTCTACCAAGTAAATCCAGGGCACATGGAAGAAGGAGGATTTGGGAGCCTGCCGTTCTGATGCCCTTGATGCTGCTGTTGCTGCAAATCTTGGAAGCTGGAGAAGCCTTTCTTCCCCAATCATTTTAAGTACCTCTGTGGCTCATTGCAAACCTGATCACACACACAGAGCATGACAGAGAGCCCGAGCAAGGGAGAGGGAGTGAGAAGAGAGGGAAGTGATAGTCACTTACTGGTTTGGTTTCTCCACTTTTTGGATTCTAATAACACTAATCCTTCATGGTTTAGCTTCAAAGCTCTTTCCCACCCATAATCTTATTGAATACTCACAAAACCCTAGGGGGATACCTTATACCCATTTTATAATTGGGGAAACCAAGGCCAGGAGGGGGAAGTGATTTGTTCTAGATTCATACATAGAATAAACAAATGGCAGAAATAGGGCTAGAACCTGCCTCTTTACTGGACACAAGGTGAGGATCACAACCCTTAGTCAGCTTTTTGACTGCCTTCTCCTCCTCTTCCTTCTCCTTGATCTCTTCCACTTCCTCCACTTCTTCCTTCTAATCTACAATCTCCCCTCCTTCTCTACTCTGCCAGCTCATCTCCCTTCCTGTTTATTTTCCTTCTTTCCTTCATTCTCCTGCTCTTTTCACTCTTCTTCTATTACCAGGCTTCTCTTTCTCCTCTCCTCCAGCTCTTTTATCTCTTCTTTTCTCCTTTTTTCTCTCATCCTCCTCCATTATTTCCTCCTTCCTTCTCTCTCTTACCTTCTTTCTTCCTGTCCTCCTCTCTTTCTTCTCTTCTTCATCTTCCATTTTCTTTTCTCTCTCCCTTCTTCTTTTTCTCCTTCTCCTCTTCCTTTCACTTCATATCCAGATCTTTTCCTCTTTTCTTTTTACTTTTCTATAACTCTCCTCTGTCCTTTACCTCTTCCCTTTGCCCTTCTTCCTCATCTTTTCTTTTCTTCTTCCTCCTTTTCTTTGTCTCCTCCTCCCTTTCTTTCCTCTCCTATTTCTCCTCTTCTCCTTTTCTTTGCCTCTTTCCCCACCTTCCCCTCCATTTGACAGAAATACCCATGGGGTAGTCTTGAGTTGTTAATTTTGTGCTGAATATAAGGAGATTTGGGCTGGGGAGGGAGGCAGGAGAGACAAACACAACAGGCCTTCTGACCTCTCTTTCCAAGGTAAGGGCAGGAGCTGAAAGTCTTCCAGCTACAGTTAAAGAGGAGGAGAAATGTGAGATCTGTTTCCTCTTTTTTAGTTATAAGATTAACCTGCCTGAGCATCTGAATGGGCCTGAGATTGAGCCTTCCTTAGGCAAACTGCTTCACAGTTTCAGGTAATAAGATACCTGTGTGTTTTGGGTTCTTAAAAATGATCCTTAGCTGAAGGGTGGATAGTGTCAGCAAAGCTGCTCCCAGAGCTCCTTGGTGGGCACAAGAATCCCAGAAGTGGAGGAGCTTAGCAAGCTCATTTTCCAAATATTGCCTTATGACTTGTGAAGGGGTCATAGATCTAGATTTAGAAGGCATCTTAGCAGCCTTTGGGTCCAATCACCTTATTTTATAGAGGAAGAACCTGGGAGAGTGTTATTCTGCTTGTTCAAGTTTACACAGGTAGTGAGAGAGGAAAGCATTTGAAACATGTCATCTTAGGATCATAAGGAATAATAGTGATACCTAGCATTGATAGAGCTTTTTAAGGTTCGTAAAGCATTTTACACATTGAAGTCACTTGGTCCTTACCAAAACTTTGTGAAGTAGATATTATTATTGTGCTTTTTTTTATAGATGAGGAAACTGAGGCAAACAGAGGTTAAGTGACTCATCCATAGTCATGGATAGCTATGAAGTGTCTGAGGCAGAGTTTGAACACAGGTCTTCTTCCCTCCAAGCCAAATTCTCCACCTGCTGTGATCTAAAAACAACTTTAGAGATAATGTAATCTATTCTCCTCATTTTGTAGCTGAGACTCAGAGACATCAATAAAACAACTTGCCCAAAGTCAAACTAGTAGTAAGTAGCAGAACAGGAATTTGAACCCAAGTCCTCCACTCTCTCCGAAGTTTGCTCTGTGCCTTATCTCAAAGAACTGTTCTGAAAAGATGTCCCATTTGTAAAGTACTTAGCACAGTACTTGGCACAGATTAGGTCCTTAATCAATGATTTTTCCCTTCTCTTTTCTGTTACCTAATGGTTAGAGCATGGAGGGGGGTGTTTAACCTGGATTTATATGCTTGTTTTTTTTTTTAATTTTAACTTCTGTCTTAGAAGCCATACTGTGTATTAGTTCCAAAACAGAAGACTGGTAAGGGCTAGGCAATGGGGGAAGTGGGGTTTCAAGTCCAGGGTCCCATAGCTAGCAAGTGTCTGAGGTCAAATTTGAACCCAGGACTTTCAGTCTTTAGGCCTACCTCTAAATCCACTGAGCCACCTAGCTGCTCCCAATATACTTTTTTTTTACATTTTTTTTTAAATTTTAAACCCTTAACTTCTGTGTATTGACTTATAGGTGGAAGAGTGGTAAGGGTAGGCAATGGGGGTCAAGTGACTTGCCCAGGGTCACACAGCTGGGAAGTGTCTGAGGCCGGATTTGAACCTAGGACCTCCAGTCTCTAGGGCTGGCTCTCAATCCACTGAGCTACCCAGCTGCCCCCTCCCAATATACTTTTAAAAAATATGTTTTGATAACTGTATTTCCACATGATTAATTTCTTTTGTAATTTTGGGTGTTTGATTTTCTGCCTTTTGGAACATGCTTCTGAGAAAGAATCCATAAGCTTCATTGGATATTGCCCAAAAGCATCCAGAATACAGGAAAGGTTCAGAACCTGGGACAGAGGATGACCTCTGTGAAATGATATTCTTGGACTAGATGATGTCTCAGGTTCCTTTCATGTTTGTCCATGCCTGGGGTGTATGTTCAATCAGAGACCATGGAACTATGGATCCCTATGGAGAGGTACTGGTCCCCCAAAGCTTCCCAACAAAAATGACCCTTATTGACCTTAAAAAGGGTTTATATATCTTCCAAATGGGCTCCTTGTCAAGTTTCAAACTCAGTTTCTGGTGAAGGTTTTGAGGTTTGGGAGAAGGGCAAGAGATGAAGCCTAACTAGTTACTTCCAACTCTCAGTTACCCAGAAACTGATTATCCAAGCAGCTTGGATTTTCTCAAACTGGTTACTCTCTCTCTTTTATCTGACTTATCTCAAGGAAGGCTCTTCTCTCAGACAAACTGGGAGAGGAGGGACTCAGTAATGGAAGGTTACTAGATGGCTCCCTCTGGGCCTCATTATCGAGGATTGATGATTTTATTACCCAGTCTTCAATGATTTAGAACTCAGAGATGTGGGGAAGAGGGATTTGATATAGAGTGGGAAAATTCAGGATTATGGAATGGAAGGATCTTTAGCCTCAGTTTCCCTAATTTAAAAGAGAGAAGAAGTTGCATTAAATCTGAGTGCCTGGGGTGAGGGCTCATTGAGGCAAAAGGAAATTTCATAATAGCTTAGGGCCATGTTGGCAAACCTATGGCATGAATGCCAGAGAGTGCTAGAGGGGGCTGCTCCCTTTACTCCTCTCCACACATGCCTGAGGACATTTCTCACACCACTCATCCCTCTGCCCAGCATCCCAATGAGAGCTCTTTCTCCCTCCCCTGTTTGGGGTAAGATGGGGGGCTCCCATGCAATGTGAGGGTTGCAGTTTGAGCACTCAGTCTCTACAGTTTCGCCATCACTAGCCTTAGGAGCTCGGTCAGGGAGATGAGGGCTCAGTTAGGGAATACAGGACACTATGAGGGAAATGGGGGCTCAGTGAGGGAGGAGATGAGTAGAAACTCATAGAGGGAATAGGGGACTCTCTAAGGGAGGTCCAGGTTGATGGGGGAGGGATGATAATGGAGAAGGAATGCTCAATGAGGGGTCTGCAGATTGGTAGGAGAATAATGAATTATTGACAAGGATGAGGGGGAGATGGGTGATTTATGAAGTATACTAAAGCTCCACGAAGGAGGCCAGGTTTGGTAGAAGGAATCCCAGTAATATAACCCTCTGTCCAGAAGGTGAATAGGGCTAAGAATTTCCTAGGGAAGATTCTTTTAGAATGAACATCCCAGTTTCCAAATACCCTGATCCTTAGTACAAGTAAGGTAACTGAATGCAGATTTGGAATATTTCTCTGGGGTGGGGGGTAGAGGTCATGAAGCCTGTCCCTTGCCTCCTGCTTTCTGCCCTGATAAATGCTCTTTACTCATTTTTATGGTCCAAAGATATCTCAAAAAGGACTTTTGTGGGATCTAGTAAGTATCTCTACAGGGTTCCCCTGCTCCAGCATCCTTCCTTCAGTCCTCCTTCCACCTGTCCCCAGTCAACTGAACAGATCTTTGCCCTCAGGCTCTAACAGGGACAAGCAAGATGGGCAGCCTCTCTTATTGACTCTCTTCCCATCCCCCTGCCCCTTACCCGGCACTAGCTGCCTGATTTTGTATGCAGGAAGCAATGCAGAGCCTCCAAGATTTCATGCCCCCGTCACTCTGGTCTGGATCAGAATAGGCCATTTGCTTTATTAACACAAACAAACCTGGCTCAAGATGAGGAAACGGTAAATTGGATGGGAGTTCGGGGAAGTCAGGGGACTTGTTTATCACCTCCTAGCTCAAGGATTGCCTTGTCTGCCCCTGAACAAATGGGGCAAAACCAAAGGGAGGCAAAAGTAATAAAGGAAGAAAAGTGGAAAGAGGTGAAAGTTGGGGCCCAGGCACCCCTAAATTTTCCTCTTTTTTTGAACCCTTAACTTCTGTGTATTGGCTCATAGGTGGAAAAGTGGTAAAGGTAGGAATTTTCCTCTTTGATAAACCTTATGTTTCATTCTATTCAACTTTAGTTCCTCTTAAATTATAGTAGGTATAATCTTGAACTAAAATCTTGACCTTAGAGACTTTTGGCTTTTAATAGTGGTATAGTCCCTAATAAGTTATATTATTTGACAAGCTGCTTCCCTCTTTGAGCCTCGGTTTCCTTATCTGTATAATGTAGGGATCAGACAACTTCCCTACCCTTATTATATATCAGGGAGGTATGAATAGGTAGAGTTCAATGGAGAAAAGATCTAGAGTTTTCGATGGATTCCAAGCTCAAAAAAGGCTCAGCTGTGTGATGTATGCCTAGCAGCCATAAATAGTTGAGTTCTTAGGCTGAATTAATAGAGACAAGAGTATGTAAAAGTAAGGAGAAGAGATCATTCTTCTGGATTCTGTCCTGGCCAGCACACGTCTGGACTCTAATGTTTGATTCTGGGTGCTATATCTTAGAAAAGATATTAGCAAACTAGAGAATAACCAGGATTACTGGGCTGATGAAGGACCTCTTTGGGTTTTCTTGGCAGAGATTCTGGAGTGGACTACTGTTATTTTCTTCTCCACCTCACTTAACAGTTGAGGAAACTGAGGCAAACAGAACAAAGTACCTTGACCAGGATCACACAGCTAGTAAGAGTCTGAGGTTGTGTTTGAACTCAGAAAGTTGAGTTTTCCTGACTTGAGGACCAGTACTCTATCAACTGGGCCATCTAGGTTATACAATATAAAGACTGGCTGAAGGAACTATGGAGAAGCAACAGTTGAGGAGAGGAGAAATGGAATGGATGTCTTAAATTCAAAGTGATCATGCTTACAAATGGGTGGAAGTTAGAGAGAGGAACATTTTGGTCCAGTGCAAAACAGAACTTCCTAATGATTTGATCTGTCCAAGGGCCAACTAGGTGGCACAGTGAATAAAGCACCAGGCTTGGAGTAAGGAGGACTTGGGTTCAAATCTGGCCTCCAACACTTCATAGCTGTGTGACCCTGGACAAGTCACTTGTCTAGTCCTTGCCTTTCTGTCTTAGAGTTGTTATTAAGGCAAAAAGTAAGGATTTAAAATTAAAAAGAAACAAAAACAATTAGATCTGTCCAAAAGAAGAATGAATGAGCTGCCTCCAGTGATAATAGAGCTCCCCTCACGAGATATATTCAATTGAAGGCAGGATGTAGAATGGATTGAGAAATGATCCTTGTTCAATTAGGGACAGGACTGTGAGGTCCATGAAGTCCCTTCTGAAATTATGGGACTCGATGAACAATCCGTGTTCCTTTGTGTATTTCTGCTCTGACATTCTTGACTCTGTTCCTCAGGCTTTGGTTTCTCCATGTATAACATAAAAGCAATGCTTTCCACCTCCCACACCCTCAGATTACACTTTCTAGGATGTGTTAAGTGTCAATGAGCTGACTAGTGGTGATGTCATAATTAGAATCAGAGGTGGAGGGGTAGAGGAAGAACAGGGCAGAATTACAAGAGCCAAATTGGGGGAGGGGTGGGGAGGGTGACCCAGGGCATTGAGTTCCCTGTATTTTTACCTTTTACCTTTTCTTGGCATCACATATTCTTTCCCTAGTCATTGGTTGGAGTCACAAGCTCAAAACATAGCTCCATAGTTGACACTGTATGATTTGGGGTTGAATCTTTTTAAAATTTATTTTTTAATTGATTAATTAAGAACATTTTTCCATGGTTACATGATTCATGCTCTTTCTCTCCCCTCCTCCCACCCTCCTCCTGTAGCCAATGCACAATTCCACTGACTTCTACATGTGTCATCGATCAAGACCTATTCCCATATTGTTGATATTTGCACGAGGGTGATAGTCTGCATTTGGGGTTGAATCTTGACTCATTCATTCAACAAACATTTATTAAGCACTTACCATGTACTAGACCCTGGGAGTCTATTCGATGTGGGTTGAAATGTCCCACAAACCCTGCCAAGTAGCTGTAAACAATCAAAAGAACATAGAAACACTAATTAGTAGATTAGTATGGGGCCACCTTTCAGATAAGATGTATAAGTGGCTAAGAGTCACAATTATGAGAAAACCCCTCCCATCAATCTTTAGCCATCATCTAGTTTATTGGTTGGGTGTCTCTGGATAGCTAGTATCGGTGGTTCAGTTTCCCAGTCACACAGGACTAGGTTCAAACCATGCTCAATTTCCATACTCACTGCCTTCCTTAAAGTCTTCACCAAAAAGAGCAAAATTTGACCAAAAGTTGCCCTTAGGGGTATAACATATCATTAGCATCCCATTTATGTTGCAGTTTGCTCTCCCCAGTAGGTGAAGAGTGAATCATGGGTAAAGCCATACAGACTAAAGCGGACCATGGGTGAAGTGATATTAGTTCCCTGGAGACAGAGTTCAACAACCACCCAAACAAATGACCCCTTCCTTAGTAACTAATCAAGATAAAAAGCATTCCTGAGAACCCCTTCTCCCCTTTACCTTTACTTACCCTTTGCTTACCACTGTGTAAATGGAATTAGCTCCAGCCCATTAAATATATATCTTAAATATATATCTATATAATACCTAAAATCTCCCTCTTACACCACCGAATCCTTTGCTTAATTTATTCACCTCCTTACCTTAAATTACCTCATTTACT
This sequence comes from Gracilinanus agilis, assembly GCF_016433145.1. Taxonomy (NCBI): domain Eukaryota; kingdom Metazoa; phylum Chordata; class Mammalia; order Didelphimorphia; family Didelphidae; genus Gracilinanus; species Gracilinanus agilis. Next base: position 53,565,206 of record NC_058132.1, read on the forward strand.
TTCTTGATCTATAGCCACACTATGACTTTATTCTATTATAATAAAGCTTGTTCCTTCACAATGGAGTTAGTTTGAGCTGTTAATCAATTCTTTGGGCAAGACCCAAGTCAGCCTAGCCCACATCAAATTGACAAAAGTGAAGTAATCCTTGCCCTCAAGGAGCTTACATCCTAATGAGGAGAAGCAATGTGTACACAAATACCAAATAGATGCAAAGATAATAGAGTCTCATCACTGGAAATTCCTTAAACTGACTAAATTACAGCTCTGGTGGCAGTTAGGTAGCCTAGTAGGTAGAGCACTGGGCCTGGAATCTGGAAGACCCAACTTCAAATACAGACTTGAGCATTCCCTAGTTGTATGATCCTGGGCAAGTCATTTAACTTTGGTTAGCTTCAGCTTTCTCATCTGTAAAATGAGCCCACTAGTAGCACCCACTTCCCAGGGTTGTGAGTCTGAAGTGAAAAAGCACTTAACATAGTACCTGACATAGAAGGCACTATAAAAATATTAACTGATATTGGTTAGCATCACTGTGAATTAATGTGTATATATATGTACATATATATACATACATACACACATATATATACATTTATAGACATGTCATATACAACAGGTGACCCATGCATGTTGCACTCTAGTACAGACATACACACACAGAGTAATGTTTATAGGAGGATAGTGGAGAGAACAACAGGGAAGTGAGTCAGGGTAAAACATAAGCAGAACCTTAAAGGAAGCTCAGGATTCTAAGAGGTTCTGTTCAAGTGTAAATTGAAGTTCATCCATCAATCAAATGACATTTATTAACTTGTCTATTATGTGCTCAAAAGCAGTGCTAAGCTGAATCATTTTAATTCTTAGGGATTCAACCTACTTCTCTATAAAATTAGCTAGCTTAGAATAGATTACTTCTAAAGTTCCATCCAGATCGAAACTCTGTGGTCCAAGCCCTTTAGCTCTTTGGGCCTCAGTTTCTCTAACTGTAAACATTGAGGAAAGTAACCATTTTCTCTTTGCTGGTTCTCAGAGATGTGAGGAGGAAATAGGAAGCAGTCTGAAGGGAAAATTATTGCACATAATAGACAATACCCAATAATACCTGTAGGATCACAGATGGATGTTCAGAAGGTATCTTGAAGGAACCTTGACCATTAATTCTCCCTTTTCCCTCAGGGGCCACCTAGTCCAAATCACACTTGATCAAGAATCCTTTCTCCAACACAATTGAGGTAATCACCCACTCTCTGCTTACAAACCTCCAGAGAACATGAGCCCATTTACTATTTCCTGAATCTACTTTTCCCAGAATTAGTGAGTGATTCAGTTAGAAGGGACCTCAATGACCATCTAGTTCCAAGCTATACCTAATAAGAATTCTCTCTTTGACATCTCCAACAAATGACAAATAACAAGGCACAATCTGTTAGTTTCTACTCTAGAATGGCACCAATTTTGTAGTACATTTTCCTCAAATCAAGGCAAAATCAACCTCATTTCTGAACTGAAGTTGCTTTGAGCTCTTTTGTAGATGGGTGTTGAATTTATGAAAGGAGTGTCACCTTACTGAGGAACTGGGCCTTTCTGGCTGCATTCTTGGTTCCACAGAAGACTGAAGGACCAGGATTTTGGTACCCAGAGGCAGAATAGATCTGCCCCATAAAGCACAGACAGTGATTTACTTTAATTAATGCTCACTCTTAAGTCCATTAATCCTGGGCTCTGACTTCATGAGCAGTCCCAGTCTCTGCCCTGAAGGGAGCTTGGGGAGAAAAGAATTCTCAAGGTCTCTTCTTTTTCTTCATCTATTCCCATACTTTTCTTCCTTTTCTCTCATATAAGAACTCCTAAATAAAGAAAGTAGGAACCCTCAGTTTCAAAGAAAAGTGAAAGTATTATCTGACCCTCTACTTTTGGCCTCTTTTGGTCAAAGAGATCTCACACATCTCTGAAAATAAGATTTAGTAGTTTATTCTGTTCTCTGGAGTCTGGAGAGCTATCCTATTGGCATCTTTAAGGACTGAATTTGCACTTAAACACCTCAAAGACTAGATACCAAATAGAGATGGATGGACTAGGATAAAATTGAAGAAGGCTAGAAGTAGGAGGAACCTTATACATTGAATGTCATAGTTGAAAATGTTCTTAGATGAGAGAATAACAGAGCTGAAACATCTTAGAACTTGGAGCTTCTTAGAACATGAAGTGTCTGAGTTTGAAGAGACTTTTGAACACAGAATATCAGAACTGGGAGAGGCCTTTGAATATAGAAAGCCAGAGTTAGGAAAATCTTTAGGTCATATAATATCATAATTATAGTTATGATTATAACTATATTATTATATATAACTATATATCACATATATAAAACATAATTAACTAGTAATAGTTAATTAAAGCTGGAAAAGCTCTTAGAGACCCTGTAGTACAAGGGTTCTCAACCTGAGTTCAGGCTAAAAGATGTTTGTTGCTTACTATATTTCAATATAATTAGTTTCCTTTGTAATCCTGTCTATTTTGTTTGATGCATTTAACAACATTTTAATTAGAAGAGGTCCATAGGCTTCACCTTCACCAGCCTGACCATCCAAGAGGGCTATCAGACTCTAACTCTGACTTTAAAGTTGAAGAAAAAGGTCAAAATCTTGACATGATTTGCTCAGTCATAGAATTTGCTCTGGGATGGGATCCTGGGTACTTATGACATTAAATTCAGAGCCCAATACCCCACAGCTTGCACTGCCTTCAGACACTGAATGTGCTCCTGCATCACCCAAAAGCCTTGGGAGAGAGAAGTTTCTGTGAAACTGGGGGTCTCCATAAAGGGGTTGATTGTTGGTGTCTGACAGAGACAGATACTGGGGAGGGATGCTATTGAAGGCTCTTTGTTCCTTCTCACTGCAAGCACATTGACTCTCTCTTCCCTCTTATTTTCTCTCCCCTCCATTTTCTTCTCTTACTCTTGACATCTATAATCTTGCTTCTCTTCTCACTTCTTTCTCTCCTCTACCCTTTTTCTCTCTCCTCTTCCTTTTTCTTCTGTTTCTTGTGCCTTCTCCTACATTTTCCCCTCTCCTATTTTGTTCCCCTTTTCTTGGTCTGCTTTCCTCTTTCCCCTTTTACTCTCTCTTTCATCTATTTCCTGTCCCCACCTCTCTCTCTTTCTATTTCTTCTCTTTTCTTCCCTCTTACCATCCACCTGTCTTTTCCCTCCCCTTTTTCTTCACTCCTTTTTTCTTTTGGTTGGCTGATTGATTCCTTGATTCTTCTCTTCTTTTCTCATTCCCTCTAATCTTCTCTCTTTTATTTCTTCCCTGTTTTTCAACTCTCCTTTACCATGTCTCCTCTCTCTTTCTCTTTCCTCCCCTTCTCCTTTGTCTCCATCTCCCCACCGTTTTCCCTTTCCTTTCTGTTTTTCATCAGCCTCTGCTTCATTTTTTTTGAGCTATCCCAGAGGAGGCTGCTGAAGTTGTCTGTATGGAAGAATGTGCCCAATCGGGCCCTGTGCCAACTGAGGTCTTTGTGTAAAGAGAAAGAATGTAGGTCAATGAGATAAATTGTTCATTCAAGGTGAGCCTGAGCGAGAGTGAGGCGCCTCTGATCACAAGTGGCTGGAGCATCAGAGCACATGTCAGATGAATTCTTCTTTTCTAGGCTCTGAAAAGCAACTGCTACTGCCTCTGAAGGTGAACCCCCCCCCCTGCCCCTTCACCCCTCTCTCACAACTGAGGGTAAAGGTCCAGGGAAACCTTCTGTGGGCTAGATGTATGGCAATCTTGACAGAGTCTAGTTTGTGTTAGGACATTGTGGTATGAGGAGCTGGGGTCACACCCAAATGCTACCTAGCACCATCATCACCCTCTATAACACAATTTATATTATAAAAGAGCTTTGGAGAATGATTTGTCTATACACATTGCTTGGCTGAGATTCAAATGAGGAAATGACTTGCATGCACCTGATAGTAAACTCCTATAAGTGATATTTTTAATTTATAGAATGTTATAGCTGGAAGAACTCTAAGAACACAGAATATAAGAGCTTGGAGGAACTTTAGAACACAGAATTTAAGAGCTAGGAAGGGCCTTAGAACACAGAATGTCAGAGTTGGAGGTGGGAGTAGGGGAGGGTTTTAGAACAGAGAATGCCATAGCTGAGAGGATATTGAGAAAACAGAATGTCAGATCTAGGAAGGCCCCTAGAATACAGAATGTCAGAGCTGGGAGGGGCTTTAGAACATAGAATTTAAGAGTTAGTGAGGACCTTAGAACATAGAATATCAGATCTTAAGGGAGTGTTAGAACAGATAATGTCAGAGCTGGCAGGACTCTTAGAGAACAGAATATTACAGCTGGGAGGATTCTTAGAACATAGAATAACAGAAATGGAAGGAAGATTTGACCAAAAAAGCATCAGAGCTGGAAGAGGTATTAGATTATAGAATGTTAGACCTAGCCTCAGTCTTAGAATATAGAATGTTAGAGCTAAAAAGAAACTTTACAACAATGAGCTTCAGAAAAGTAAGGGACCTTAGATCATAGACAGTCAGAATAGGAAGGAATGCTCAAATATTCGATGTCAGAACTGGCCAGGACCTTAGAAAAGAGAATGTTGGATGTACTTGAAGGAACTCACTATGCTTCTGATCAGACTTGGTTCTTCCTAAAGGCAGAAATAATGTATTCTTAAAGTTGGAATGAATGGAAGGGATCTGCTAGTCCAATAAATCAACCAACCAATAAAAATTAATTCAACACCCATTACTGTGCTAGGAACTGGGGATAAAAAGAAATAAGGAAACAGTCCATCATCTCAAGGAGCTTACATTCTGTTGGGAGAGACAACATATACCTGTGTAAGGAAAGAAGAAGGAAGAAGACTTGTTTGTAAATTACTAAGTACTTTACAAATATAAGCTCATTTTATCCTCATAACCCTGGGGGTAGGTGTTATCATTTTCCTTTTTTTATAGTTGAATGAATAGAGCAACTATTAATTGCTTACTGTGTGTAAAGCACTGGGAATACAAATGGAAAATAATGACAGTTCTTGTTCTCAAGGAGTTGCCTATTTATGCAAGTATAATGCATATAGTTAGAAGTATAATAGAAAATACAGGGCTTGGGGGAGAGACACTAACATATGGTGGATCAAGAAAAAGTTTACATAGAGGGTGGTACTTGAGCAGATCTCTGAAGGAAATTAATAATTTTAATTCCTAACTAGAGGAGAGACAACTTTCTAGGAATGAGAAATAGCTTGGCCAAAGGCACAGAGCTGGGAAATGGAATATACTTCCTTTCTTCTTATTCAATTCTGTCCAATTTTTCATGACATCATTTGAAGATTTCTAGAATGGTTTGCCATTTCCTTCTCCCTTGCATTTTATAGATAAGAAACTGAGGCAAATAGGGCTAAATGATTTGCCAAGGGTCACACAGCTAGTATCTGGGACCAGATTTGAACTCAGAAAGATGAATCTTCCTGACTTGAGGTCTGGAAGTCTTCCTTTGCACCACCTAGTTGCTCCTACATACTTTCTGAAAAATAGCAAAAAAAAACTGGTCTGACTGTATCCTAGAGTATATGAGGAGCAGTAATATATAATAAGCCTGGTAAAGTCTCCTTTCTACTACAAATCTTATAAGAAGTTCATCCAATTTTTCTTGAAGACCTCCAAAAAAAGGGAAATTCACTATCTCTTGAGACTACTCCTATTTAACAACTACAATTGATGAGAAATTATTTCTTTGCAGTTTTTATCAATTTTTCTATTTGTGTTCTCTGAATCAGAGCAGAGCAAACCTAATGCTTCCTCTACGTTGGACAGCTTTCTATATACTTAAAGTGGCCATTTTCTCTGTGAGTTTTCTTTTGGTAAATATTCCCAGTATACAATGGATTCTCATGGGGCAAGAACTCAAGACCCCTCACTAACCTGGTAGACTCCCCCTTTGGTTTCATTTTAGTCTTACCAGGGCAGTATATAATGAAGGTAACACAGTGTCCTCCACATGCTCTGTAATTTACTGTATCTTGCAACATACTAAGACTGAGCAATTTTTCTTGATTGCCATATCTTAATAATGGACTCATATTGATCTTGTGGTCCACTAAAACCCCCAGATCTTAAAAAAAAATCACTGATACCTTTTATTTGTGGATATCTTTTATTTATTATTTTTATTATATTACCTTTTATCATATATTATTCATATCTTTAGTTATATACTACAGATGTTTCCTAATATCTGCCCCCAGACTTGCCCCCTGATCTCCATTATAAAAAAGAACAATGATTAGGCAAAACCAACCAACACAGCAATCTTGTCAGTTAGTCAACAAACATTTATTAAAAATCTACTATGCTGGGGATACAAAGAAAAGAGAACAATTTCTGTTCTTGAAAGAATTCATTATGATGGGGGAGAAAACATATATGTATAGGAAGAATTGAAGATAATAATCATCAGAGGAAATCCTGTAACCATGGAAAAATATTCTAAATTAATTAAACATAAATTTTCAAATTAAAAAATGAAGAATTTAGATAAAAATGACCTGTAACTATAACATTCTAGGAATATTTGATAAGTCTGATTCCTGACAAGGCCCTTACCCTCTCTGCTAATAACAGTGGGTTGGGGTGATCTTTGAACTTGAATTGGGAAGACTGGATCTAAATCTTGCCTCTGATGTTTGCTTGCTCAGTGACCTTACACAAGTCATATATTCCTCTAAGCTTAGTTTCTTCCTAAATGAAGAATTTGGGCAGGGGCCAGGCAGCTAGGGGCTTAGTGGATTGAGAGCCAGTCCCAGAGATGGGAGGTCCTGGGTTCAAATCTGGCCTTAGACACTTCCTCACTCTGTGTCCCTGTGCAAGTGACTTAACCCCCATTGTCTAGCCCTGGCCACTCTTTTGCTTTGGAAATAATACACAGTATTGATTCTAAGACAGAAGGTAAGGGTTTTAAAAAAAATAAATGAAGAATTTGTTTGAATTAAATGAAGCAGTTATTATTTACTTATAATATGCAAAGCACTGGGGATACGAATGGCAAAGCATGACAGTCCCTGCTCTCAAAGAGCTCACGTTCCAATTGGGGAGACAACACATATGGAAGATTTCAGGTATAATTCAAATGAAAAGGTCTCATGGTCTTTAGAGTAAAACGGCAAAACAGATGATAATGCCTCTCATTTAATGTTATTTCCACTGATAAAACTAAATCAGTTTTTTGAAGTGGAACCACTTGATAGTGTCAAGGACTTTGGCAGCATGAACTTTCTTTTCTTAATCTTCAATAGTTGTGACATCTTAAGGAATCAGTGTGGCTGAACATAAATATCCTTTAGTTTCCTAAAGGATGTATAGACAGCATAGGAGAGACCATGAAACTATGTAGGTATAAGCAAGGTGGGGTTTCTTAACTATATGCCCCATTATAATATGTAGGGAAGTAGATCATGTATGTGTGCATATATATATGTATGTAGGGAATCATGTGTGTACATGTATATATGTAGGGAATAAACTCATTTATATGTGTGTGTATACACACACACACACACATATATATATATTTATGTAATATATACTTTGGAATTGTTAACTCTAAATCTCACTCAAAATGGTAGAGTGAATCCCTAGAGGACAGTATTATACCTCCCTTCAGGGTCTACGGGGAGCCCTGAGAGGTTAGATGATATCTTTCTACTTAGAGTAGAAATGCAGAATAGAGTGGGGGAGAGAGAGAGGTGCAGGAGGTAATTCTGAGCATGAAGAGTTGGGGGGATCCATTACATTATTGTTATATGAAGCTCAAAGGCTATAGGACAATAGGGTCATAGATTTAGAACTGGAAGGAACATTCGATGCCATCTAGTTCAAGTTCAAGGAGAAGAAACAGAGGCTTCCAGAGCTTGAAAGACTTCTCCACGGTCAGTTAGTCAGTAGAAGAGCTGAGTCTGGAACGTAGATCCTTTGATGTCAATTGTAACACTATTCACTGCACTATACTGTGTCCTACAGAGACCACTGGTTATAGTCATGGAGAAAGTTGAGCTTGAATTTGGCCTTGTTGAGTGGGTAAAGGAAGAGGAAGCAACAAGACTCTGTGGTCAGGAAGAATGGTATAGACTTAGAGGATTTCCCATCAGCTGCTTAGCTGTCAGTAGTGTTTGCATTGAAGCTGATGTGGTGGGAAAAGGTCAGATTGAAGATTTTACAAAAGCCACAGCGTACCTAAATGGAACATATTGAGGATTCCAGGAAGAGGACTTCTAGGAGCTATGCCTTACTTCTTGGTCTATTTGCTTTTTAAGCTTGAACTCACTTTTCCCTGGACTCTGTATATACTTGGAAGAGAGTATATCATGGCTTTTTTTAGTGGGGGGGATATTTTGTGCCATCTGTTTAAATTATATCACATGAGTAAGTACCCTGTTTTAAAGCTAATTAAGTGTGTGATTCATTGGTATCAACTGATAATCGTTTAGAGAGTACATAGGTGAGAACTTGTGAATTAGAACATATATATGTATATAAAATGCATATGTAGATGTAACATATATGCATATAGGGCAGTTATGTGGTGTAGTGGATAGAACACTGGCATGGAATGAGGAAAACGAGTTCAAATCTAGCCTTAGACACCTACTAGCTGTAGCTGTTTGATCCTGGGCAAGTCACTTAACTCTGTTTTCCTCAATTTCCTCAATCTGCAAAATAACCTGGAGAAGAAATGGTCAATCACTCCAGTATCTTTGCCAAGAAAACCCCAAATGAGGTTATGAAGAGTCCATTAGGATTCTTTGTTTAGAATGACATGTAGATACACATGATACATACATGTATAGCATGTATACTTGGCTCTATGGACACACCTGCGTGTATACAATACACATATGCTTGTATATATACATACATTTATTTGTACATACAGATATAAAGAAAGGGATGATATAGAGATAGAAAGAGAAATAGTAGAATACTTTTTGTGCAACAGAAACTTTGGAAATTATTGGAGAAGGATTATGGATTCTTTTTTTTTTTTTGCTTGGAACTCTCCAACAATTTCCAAAATGACTGCAACACAAGAGAGATTCTATGATTCTAGGTTCAGAAATGACAAAAGTGTAAATAATATCAATGAAAGAAAAAGTTGAGAAAAGAAAACATAACCTCTCTGGTCTCATTTTCCTCATCTATATAATAGAGATGACAATTTTTCTGCTACTTATTGCAGGGGATGTTGTCATGGCTCAACAATAAAATAAATATGAATACTTTGAAAAGTCTGAATATCATAGGAAAGGGAAAGGAGCTCTCTGGTCATATTTATCCAACAATCACTCCTAAGGGAACAATGCAAGAAGACTGATGGGAACAAAGAAAGAAAGAAAGAAAGAAAGAAAGAAAGAAAGAAAGAAAGGAAGGAAGGAAGGAAGGAA
>NC_058132.1:53574708-53576361 GCF_016433145.1 Gracilinanus agilis
AGAAAGAAAGAAAGAAAGAAAGAAAGAAAGAAAGAACGAAAGAAAGAAAGAAAGAAAGAACGAAAGAAAAATAAGGTCTTATATTCACTATGATGGGAGTCAATTTCTTCATTTGTAAAATGAAGGAGCTGGACTAGGTCCAATCTAATAAACATCTATTAAATGCCTACTATGTGCCAGGCTCTGTGCTAAGTGCTGGGGATACAATTAATAAAAAAAAGTCAATCCCTGCCCTCAAAGGACTTACAATCTAGTGGATAACCTCTGAAGTCCCTTCCAGCTCTGGAACTATAAGCTTCTGTCTTTTAAGTTACTTCCAGGCTGAAATTCATCTCTGTAAATGTCCTGCCACCTATTTCCACCCGCCATGACTTTCCCATTCCTTTCTGAGTCAACAGAGATCTGGATCTATTGTGTATGGAATCCACAATCCTAGGCACTAAGGAAGAACAAAACCAGTTTCCGGGTGTCTCATTCTGCATCAATTCTCAATATTCACTGTCCTTGGCAAGGAGTTTAGGAAAGTGATACTGGCTGGAAATGAGGACTTGCTCCCTCTCCCAAGGATGATAGGGTTACAGGGGTTCCAAGAATGTGTCTCAAAGCTCTTGTCTGTCCTACTGAAATTCTCTGGGGGAGTCACTAGACCCCCGTGGAATCTGGTTTTGTCTTCATCAGTCAGGCTGGGAATTCACCTGCTTTCAGGGAATTAATCCACCTTAAGTGTCAGGAGCAGAGTTTGGGATGGGATGCATGTGGAGGGGTCAGAAGCTCTCCCCAGCCTTCTAACATGGAAGACAGAGCTGAGGTGGGTTCAAACTGGGTCCTCTGACTCCAAACACACAGTAAAAGATCCTTTAGTCTGGAAAAAAAGTCCTCCCAAAGTATCAGTCCCCAGATGATCTCACCTAGGCAACACCCACCAGTGACCATCTGTCACCAACATCATCAACACCTGCCTTTAGCCATAGGGCCAGGGCCCATCTTTCCTGGGTATATTTACTAAGGATTCCCACCTTAGTAAATAGACTCAGGAAAGAAGCACAAACACCACTACCTCTAAGCCCAGTTTCTACAGAAATCTAAGAGAAAGGTGATGCAGGGGACGCTCAGTTTCTCTGGGAGGTCTGTCTCATCTTCAGAATCACAGAATCTCACAGTCAGAAGGGAGGCCAGAGGTCCTGGAGTCCAAGAATTCCCTCCTCAGCATCCCTGACCAGTGGTCTTTCCTTCTGTGCCTAGAGGGCTCCAGGGAGGTAGCTCCCTACCTCCAAGGGTGGCCCCTGATATTTTGAATAGGTTCTAACTGAAAGGAAAGTTTTCCCTCCATGAAGCCTACATTTTCCAGATTTCATCAGGTGCAATGCCTGAGGTAGGACTGCTCTGATTTCTCTTTCCTCACTCAGTCAACAAACATTTATTAAGCACCTTTTATGTGCCCTGAACTGTTCAGAGTCCTGGAGAATCAAAGAAAGGTGAAAATAGTTGCTGCCCTCAAGGAACTCACTTTGATCTGCAAACAATTGGACACTTAAAAGATATCCACCCAGCTGTGTGACCCTGGGCAAGTCACTTGACCCCCATTGCCTACCCTTACCACTCTTCTGCCTTGGAGCTAATACAAAGTAATGACTCCAAGACAGAAAGTAAGGA
>NC_058132.1:53581060-53624487 GCF_016433145.1 Gracilinanus agilis
ACATATAAATGCTCACATTGAATTATGGGCAACACCAGGCTAGGCTGTATTTAACATAACAACTTCATTACTCATAGGCTGCCTTAGAGTACTCAAGTAACATTATTATTAGATCTGAAACTGGCTGGAGTTTGTCATCGCGTTTCATTTTTTTTTAGGTTTCAGATTGTTAGGGAATGTGGGTATGTGTGTGTATATATATATATATATATATGTATATATATATATATATATACACACACACATATATATATATATTTTTTTAAAGTCTGTAAAATGGGTATAATATTATATACATCTCATAATATAGCTCAAGGTGGCTGGATTTGTTGGCTCCTAAAGCCCCCTCCTACCTTTTTTATGAGGCACATTTAATTACTTATTGGTTCTGAGGCAGAAGAGAGGTAAGGGCTAGGTAATTAGAGTTAAGTGACTTTCCCAGAGTAACACAACTAGGGAGTGTCTGGGGCCATATTTGAACCCAGGACTTCCCATCTCTAGGTCTGGTTCTTAATCCATTGAGTCACCTAGCTGAAAAACATTTTTATTAAAGGACTTTAGGATTGGAAGTAATGATTAGAAGCAGTATGGAATAATGGGAAGAGTACCTATGGCCTTAGAGTAAGAAAATCTTCATTTGGACCTCTCAGTCTTTTTTCAAGTTGCTTAGTCATGGGAATCTCTTTATTTCCTTAGCCTTAGTTTCCATAGCATTGGGCAGTGGAAAGTATTTGGACTCTTTCCAATCCAGTGGACCTGGGTTTGTATCCTGACTTTGTAACTTGCTCCCTTGGTGACCTTGAACAAGTTATTTCCCCTCTCTGGGCTTTGATTTTCACCTCTGTAAAATTGAAGTTGGCCTCCATGGACTCTGGGGTCCCTTCCAATTCTACATGTGTGATCCTATGATAAGGTGAACTCTTTAATTGATTAAGAAAATGTGTTCATAGTTACTTGATTCACGTTCTTTCTCTCCCCTCCAACCCTTCCCCCCCAGCCAAAGTGCAATTCCACTGGGTTTTGCATGTGTCATTGATCAAGACCCATTTCCATACTATTGATATTTGCCCTAGGGTGATCGTTTAGAGTCTACATCCTCCATCATATCCCATCGAACCATGTGATCAGTCATATGTTTTTCTTCCGCATTTCTACTCCCACAGTTCTTCCTTTGGATGTGGGTAGTGTTCTTTCTCATAAGTTCCTCATAAATGTCCTGGGTCATTGCATTGCTGCTAGTACAGAAGTCCATTACATTTGATTGTGCCACAGTGTATCTGTCTCTGTGTACAATGTTCTCCTGGTTCTGCTCCTTTCACTCTGCATCAATTCCTGGAAGTTGTTCCAGTTCACATTGAATTTTTTTCAGTTCATTATTCATAAGGCGAAGCTTTAAGTGGCTTCTAACTCAAAGCCTATGCTCTCTATCTTGGTGGAATCCCTTAAATTCTCTGGGCCTCAGTTCTTCCATCTGTAAAATGGAGATAATATTCCTCATGCAACCTCCCACACTTGAGGGAATTGTAAGAAAAGAAGGTATGAAGTTCTCTAAATATTAGAACTGCTGAAGTACTTTTCTCCAAGGGTACTTGGGCAACCTATCTACCATGGCATTGTAGTACTCAATCATTCTACAAAATGGACCAGGGTAGAGAACTCTGGATTTGGAGTCTGGAAACTTGGTTTGAAATTCCAGCTCTGAAGACATCTAGGTGTCTCAGGGTATGAAAGTCAGGTCTAAAGACGGGACCCTGAGCAAGTCACTTAACACTCATTGTCTAGCCCTTGCTGCTCTTCTGCATTGGAACCAATACACAGTATTGATACTAAGACTAAAGGTAAGGGGTTAAAGAAAAACACAGGGCATCACACTTTGAGGTTCCATAATAAAGCTTGGAGGAACCTGATCTCAGGCATGGGAGGGATAAGATCAGCATATCAGCTTCCAACTTAATTGTTCTTCTTGTGCTAACATCTGGAGCCAGGTTGGTTCTAGGGCCTAGACTGGGGCTAAGTCTGTATGTGAAGGGATGTGGAATCAGGAGCCAAGATGGTGAAGATAATTTTTACAGATAGAAAGTCTAGCTTTGGCTCTATGTTCCTTAGTAGTTTCATTATGTGGTTTGAACACATGGGGAGGATATACCCCTCCCCTCTCAAATTATAATTCTGTCCTCCAATAGAATCAGAAACCTGGGCTACAGGAATTACAGGGCTGGATCCAGGGCTGATGCCTGATTTAAGGGTGGTGGTGAGTTGGTGGGAGTATGGGTTTGGAAGGATAATCATTACTTCCATTCTAGTATCTATTTCATGACTAGTATCACTATATGGTGAACAGCGACCCTAAGATTTAGGGGAATGAAAAAAGAAAGCATTTCTATAGCTCTTCACATTTCAGTCCTATAAGGTAGGCTGAACAAGAATCATTATTCCCATTTTACAGATGAGTAAACTGAGTTGGAGAAAGAACAGTCTTGCTTGAGTTCATATGATTAGTAAGAGTTAGAGCTTGCTCTTGAATACAGGCTTTTTGGTTCTAAGTTGAGTGCTCTTTTCACTATATAATTCTGTTTCACAAGGGTAAGCCAAGATAGAGGCCGGGAGTGGATACTCCCTAACTGGGCTTTTCCATGGGAGCTAAGAACCTCAACAGATGGAATACAAACATGTGTAAGGATTGGGATCAATGGAATCAGTCCATCAGTCAATCACTCCTGACTACACAGATACTGTACCCTGATATCTCTGTCAGGTGAGAACACCTCCACAAGTCAATCAATCTGTAATTACTTTAATCAAGTGAGAATATTTCTATTGACTCAATTAATCAAAGGTATTTTAATTAGGTATAACAGAAGGCATATTTAGACATTTAAAAAGAGACCTGGTAGTAATCTCTGGGGCTTTTATAAACCAGCAAACTGGTTTGGGAAAGAGGATTCCAGCATCTGATAATGTAAAGGGGAGAGCCAAGCCCCTGAGACAATTCTTTGGGGCAAGGGAGAAAGTGAGTAAGTCTCATTCCCTTCTCTTCTCCCTTAACCAGAGGGATTGATCAGTGGGTTAATAAATATTTATTAGGTTCATACTGTGTCAAAGACGGTGAAGTGCTGGAGATACACATATGAAAAAGTCAGTCCCTGTCCTCAAGGATTTTATAATCTAATGGAAGAAGATGATACTGTAAAGGTTAAATTTAGTGGTTGGACTTAAATTATAAGAAATAACGTGGTCACCAGAGTTATTATATCTCGTCAGAAGTTTATTTACAAAATAGAGGGGAAACGATAAAGTAGAGAAATGTGAGAGAGGTTAGAGAAAATACTCATACTAGTCCTTAGCGGGGGGGGGGGGGGGGGGGAAGGTCAGTGAGTAACTACAAGGCCTCCTCCAAGATGTAAGCTAGTCTCTTAGAAAACTAGGAAAGGAGTCAGCTCTTTTCACTCACCCAACGAAGTAGTCCAAGAGTCAGAATCCAAGTTGATGTCACGATCCAAGCCATGGTCTCCAGTGAAGCTCCCTTGAAGACTGTTTCCAGGAGACACTCTCCACTAGAGTCAACTTAATCAGACTGCCTCAGCCGAAGGAGTGTGTGGCTTTTATGGTGGTTTTCTGTCCATGCCCCTCTTCACAGGGGCCAATCACAGTTTCGGAATTGTCCGACACTGCCCAGGGGCAGTATCTGTGGGACTGACTTCTCACCTCTAAAGGTGTTAACTCTCTTCCTATGATTCACTCTGTTTCTTAGTGTGTGAACTCTTAAAAGAATTCAAAAGTTTCTGGCTGTTTGAGTTAGAAAAAAGGGTGGAGCTCTCCAAGTATCTTACCTGCTTCTGACCTAGCACTAAGTAGGGTGTGAATTCACTAAGTGGTTTTAGAGCTCCTCCACCTAGTTCAAGCTTGTGTTGATTCATTCAAAAGGTAGCCAAAGGAGAGTCAATCCTGTCCTCACAATCTAGTGACATACTAAGTAGGGGTACTTAAGTTATTGTTAACCAAAGTTTTAACTCCAACTAGGCAAAGTGAATAAAGGATTCCCTTTTCACAAGTGTAAAGTCAAAATAGACAAAGATAACCAAGAATTTCCTTTCACAATACTCAAAAGGAAGTTAGATGGATATTTCTTAGCTGTGCAACCCCAGGCAAGTCACTGAACCCCCTGTTGTCTAGCCCTTATCACTTTTCTGCCTTGGAACCAATATTGAATATTGATTATAAGACAGAAGAAGGTAAGGGTTGAGTGTTTTTTTTTATTTAAGGATAGCCAAAAAGGGAGGAAGAGTTATACATTATTGGAGCTTGATGGAAATGTCCAAAGGAGTGAAGCCAGGTGGGAGATGAAATGACTGGTGGACCTGAATGCTTTCCTTAAATGATTGTTCTGGGTGGAATTCTCTATTCCACCCTCCAGTCAGAAGGGCCAGGGGCAGAGGGTAATGATGTGATGTAAGTGAGAACCAGAGCTAATGGGACTTTGCAGGATGAAGAGGTTCCTAGTACATAATGGTGTCCAAAGGAGTGGTAAATGGAGGGTCAGAGAACTTGGGCTTCACCTCTGTCACTGCAATATCCCTGGAAGAGCAGTGACTAGTGAGTATCTGTATTAGAAGCCAAAGGCAGGCTAGACATACTATGGAAAGTTAGCTCTAGTATTGTACAAGGAGCCCACAGGGGGCTACCAGTCTATTTAAGATGGTCTTCCATCCACAAGAAGTTGTGCGTTATCCCCTTGTCACATGGAGTCTCTAAGCTTGAGCCCACTCTCCCCTTAACTGGACATGTAAAGATTGGGAGAGGGTCATAGACTTATATGGGGATGTTTTTGTGCCAACTATTATTACTAAAACACCTTAATCATGCTGCATTCTAAAAGCTAATTAAGACTAACTGATATCAACTGATAATCAAAGGAGATACCACATGAAGGACTCATGGGCTATAACATCAGATTCCCTGAGCCCCAACCACAACTCCTTGTGGCCACATCTGCCCCAGCATCTCTCTGGATTCTGACCTCTCAATGAGAGCGGAAGGGTTGAGGGAGTAGCTCTTGGAGCATGTACTATACATGCAAACCCCAGAGAGTAGGTTTGGACCTTCCTGGTACATATAATAATCTGACAGAGTCCTAGTGATTTGTGATTTTTCTTTCTTTTTTTTTAACCCTTAATTTCCATCTTAGAATCAATACTAAGTATTGGTTCAAAGGCAGAAGAGTGGTAAGAGCTAGGCAATGGGGATTAATGACTTGTCTAGGGTCACACAGCTAGGAAGTGTCTGAGGCCAGATCTGAATGTCTCTAGGCCTGGCTTTCAATCCACTGAGCCACCCAGCTGCCCCTGATGTGTGATTTTTCTGATTATTTTTTGTTATTAATGCACAATTACAACCTAAGTGGCCTTATTTTGCTATTAAAGCATAATTATTACCTAAATGGCCTCATTTGTTCTCTGTTTGTCAGTAGAGAGACTGAACCATGGCATGGGAGAGAATTAGACATTCCTCATCTAGTCTTTGTTTTTGGTAACAGGAGTACTAGACCTTTGAATAAGGAGTTGACAATTTTGGCACACAGGCACGAGAGGGACTCTTGAGGCAAACCTAGTGACTATTGTGTGTCACTTATGTTTTCTCCTCACCTCTCTTCCTATTATCTTTTCTTTTCATTCCCCCCTTCCCATCAAAAACTTGAGTGTTTGTAACTTTGGTTTAGTAAATACACTTTTAACTTAGAGTGGTGCTGACCTTTGCTTAGAATATCTGGAAACTTAGAACAGAGAATGTCAGAGCTGGGAAGAACCTTATGTCAGGCCTAGGAGGGGCCTGAAAACACAGAATGTTGGAGCTGAGAGGAAACTTAGAGCATCATAAGTTAAGATGATAATCAAAGTTCCCACTTTTATTGGATTTTAATATTTATAAAGAATTATTCTTAAAATTATCCTAGGAATCCACTGGCACCCCAGAAACCTAAGAATGATACAGGAATACATTTTGCTTAAAAGCAGACTGACATTCAATAATACATCACAGTAGAAAAAAAGCCATAGATTCAGAGTGAAGAAACATGGGTTTGAATCCAGGTTCTTTCATATAATAGCTTTGCAAATTTGTAAAATCATCTATCCTCTCTGATCCTGTGTCTTCTATTGTTGTCCCCTGAAAAGAAGGGAATAGGTTTTCTTCTGATGGAGATTATCTGGGCTCTAAGGCCTTAGTCATGAGTACATGGGTTTAGTGCTCAATTGATAGGTGCCATGCTGTGTATCCTAAGCTAGATCAATCCTACCACCCCACAAGTCTCATTTTAAAAAATTCTTCTAAATCATCTCTAAGGTACCCCTCCAGTTCTGTCAGTTGATTATTGAGGGAAAGAGACAGCCATTTGGAGAGACCAATAGATGGTGCCCTATGTCTTTTGTCCAGCCCATAGTGGGGTCTCCTGGTACAGGGTGGGAGGCCATTGAGGATCTCTAAGCACTTATGAGTATGCTTGGCAAATCAAAGTAGTAGATGAGGTCTAGACTAGATTCAGAGGAGGTACCTTTGGATAACTGCCCTGTTGTTGACTCTTAAAAAAAAACCCTTATCTTCCATCTTAGAATCAATATTCAGTATTGGTTCTAAGACAGAAGAGCAGGAAAGACCAGGCAATTGGGGTTAAGTGACTTGCCCAGGATCACATGAAAGTGTCTAGGCCAGATATGAACCCGGGACCTCTCATCTTCAGACTTGACACTCTATCCATTGAGCCATCTAGCTGCCTCCTGTTGTTAATTCTTTGGATGGTCTTAGGTAAAACATCTGACCACATTGTCACTCTGGACCTTAATTTTTTTGGTTGTACAATGAAGAGATTAAAGCCTTTCTCAGTGTTGCTATTCTTGGTTCTAAGGACCTCCCTGGCTCTGAAATCCCCAAATCTGTTGTAAAAAGGGAACCTCTTCCTCCCAGGGTCTTGAACTTTCTTCTTGACCGACCCATCCCATTGGCATGGCTGGAATGCTCCAAACAGAGGTTACAGCTTAAAAGCTCTAGGAACATGACCTGGAACTAAGGGTTATGAATCTGCGTCAAAAAGACTTTAATTAGTTAATTAATTCCTGAGTTGTGATAGACCAACTCAGAGAGATAGGAAGTAATGTGGGAAAAAGGGTTATAAAAGATAAGACCGTAGAGGAGATTGAGATCTTGGGTGTGAGTTTTCGGGGATTAATTCTTCTACTCCATTCAGCATTGGTAGCTCAGGTGGAAGACACCCTCCTGGGCTGGTAAGTCTCTTGTTCTGAAGAGATGACTGGGTTTCCACGTGGCGATTGGGACCTTGTCAGTGAGAGAGCTGAAATTCTAGGGATCAGACTTCAGAGTGCTAGACTAGGAAATAATTTTCTACTTCCTTTCTTCCTTATTTCTTTCTTATACTATATTTATATTAAATTAAGTTGTTAAAGGCTACTATCATCCTCATGACTTGAGTTAATTTTATAAATGGCAAGCACACCAATCTTTTCCTAATAGTCTTTAAGAAAACTAATGTCTTGTAAATAAGTCTTGATTGATTACACATGTTAAAACCGTGGAAATGTGCATTGGATATGGGGGGGATAAAGGGGGGTGAAGGGGGAAAGTAAAAACAAGAATCATATAACCATGGAAAATTTTTCTAAAGAAATAAACTATTAAAAAAACAACAATATGTAAACAAATTATCATGGCTGTATTCCAATAAAACTTTACTTAGGAACAATAAAAAACAAAAAAACTAATGTCTAAATATTACATGTAGCATTTTAATTATTACATATTACATTTATTTTCATTAATACATTTTGAATCCTTGGTAATGACCACCAGATTGTTCTGCTACTAGGAAAATATAACTTTCAGATCCTTTCTACACCACTCAGTCACAAAGCCCCTTCCCCAAAACCTTGCTTCTCCTCCCCCTCCCCCCATATCTCAACTTCCATTCCCTGGCCCTGACACCCAATGAATCAGCTGTGGCACCAGAACAAGCAATTGATCAGTCACCAATATATTAAGCAATTACTTTGATCCAAGCATTATGTAAGCACTGAAAATAGGAAGAAAGAAGCAACCCTGCCTTCAAGGAGCTCACAGGCATAAAGGAGACACACCGAATTTTTGGTTTTATTTTGGGGTTTTGGTTATGTATGACTTTGCTCTTACAATGACCAATATGGAAGTGTATTTTGCACGACAATAAAAATGGGGGGAAAAAGACACATTGAGTAGGTAGAAGGCAGCCTTGGGGGGAAGACACTAGAAATTGCAAGGAACAGAGTAGACTTCTTTTAAAAAGTGACAGTTGTAACTGAATCTTTAAAAAACAGGGATTCTAAGTCAGAAGTGAGGAGAGAGAATATTTCAGGCACTGTAGGCTCTAAACTTGAGATATGGGTTCAAGTCCTGCCTATTTAACTCCTATATGCATGACCTTGAGTGAGTCACGTCCCCTGTCTAGGTCTTCATCTATAAAAAGAGGAGTTAGAAGAGATAGTTTCTAAGATCCCTTCCATCTCTAAAACTGTGATCTTCTGATTAAGTTCTAAATATTCCATCCCAATCCAATTTCATTCAAATAAACATTTATTAAACACTTACTCTGAGGTAGGCACTGTGCTAAGTGCTGGAGAAACAGTTCATAAAAAGAAAGCTAGGCCCTGCCTTCAAGGAGCTTACAATGAAATGGATTCCTTCCTGTGTTTCTCCCTTGAGATGAAGTCATTATCTACTGTATATTGCCCCCTCTGTCTCCTTTTCCCTCCATCATCCTTCTTCATTTTCATCCATGTCCCTGATTCTCACTGCTATGTTACCCTTACCAGGACTGGGTCTCAGGGGCAAATATATACTCTGCTTTCTGGCTGGCCTTGTGATACTGGTTGATTTCATGGCATTCATGACACCCTCCCCTCTTCCCTTCCAAGAGTGCAGAATCCAGTTTATCTCTGCTCCACATCTTTTCCCCAGCTTCTTTTCCTACTTTTTTTCTCCTCTTAAAGTTCCTACAGAATGGCCACACAGGACACTCAGGCAGCAGGATTAATTATGACCATTATCAAAGAGCAATGAGGGGAAGCAGCTAAAAGGCAGATTTAGATTTGAAGTTAGATAACCATTTGCTAATAGTGAGAGCTATCCCAAAGTGGAATGGACTACCTGCCTCAGGAGATAGTCGGTTTCATCCTACCAGTGGTCTTCAAGCATAGGCTCAATAATCATTTGTCAGGGTATTGTAGTGAGGCTTCTTGTTTCAAGTACAGGTTGGACCAGGGGGCCCCTGAGTTCCCTCTTCATTCTCTGCAATGCATCTTCATCATGTTGATCACTCCCATTTTTTTAGACCTTTACAGTTTCTACACTTTTCTCCAGACAATCTCATGTAGCAGACAATGCAAGTATCATTAACTCTGAGAGGAAAATGAAGCTCAGACAACATCGGTGATTACACAGAATCACCAAATCTCAAAGCTGAAAGGGACCTCAGAGGCCATCAGCAACATTGCTGACATTCATTTAACTTTTTCTTGAAAGCCTCTAGGGCTGGGGAGCTCATTACTTCCCAGGGCTCTCCATTTTACTTGAAGATACTTCTCATTATTAGGAAGTGTTTCCTGAATCTTGGGTGTACAGAATCCCACTTGAATTGAAGAGCCAATTGTTAAATTTTCAGTGTATATTTGTATCTTAGAAATCGGCAAATGCTATATATATATACATGTATATATATATATGTCAGGGCTTAATCATTTTATTGATTGTCTAGACTTAAGAGTGATGGAGAAATCATTAACACTGCCATTTTTTGGTTCATTTTTTTCCCATTTTGGGGAGTCAATTGTTAAACATTTCCCAGACTATAGCCTGATGTACTTTTCCACAACTTTTACTTAGCATTTCTACTTCTTGTCTATAACCAAGCAGGACAAGCCTCAATAAACTTAAGTGGCTCCCTATTACTTCACAGAGTTTTTAACTTGGAATCTCTAGGCACTCCTGATCCTCAAAAGGCCTATGTATGCTTAAATTCAGGGAGTTTTTGTGTACTTGAATGGGAAAAAAATTACATCTCGATTTTTACTAAACTTTAGTTTCCTTTGTAATCCTATGGATTTTATTTTAGTCATTTACAAACATTCTGAGAAAAGGTTCATAGGTTTAACCAGACTGCCAGAGGGATCAATACATTAAAAAAAGGTTGAGAACTTATGAACAAATAGAAACTCTTCTTGGCATTTAAAGCTCTTCACAACCTGGCCCATTCCTTCCTTTCTAGTATTCTTACAGCATGACTCCCTTCCACAAACACTGTGATCTAGCCTGACTAGCCTTCTTACATTTTTGTAGACATAATTATCTCCCATCACTATGCCTTTGTCTCCATTTTCCCCTGTGTCTAGAATGCGCTCCCTCCTAATTTCTGTCTCTTAAATTTTCTGGTTTCCTTCAGACTCGGTTCATATACTACTTAAAACCTTTCCTGATCTCCAGATAACTAGTGTTCCAAACTTGTTTTCATTTGGTATGTATTGTGTATATGCTTCAATTCTCTGAATTCTTTTGAGGGCTTTTCTAGGTTTCAGAATAGACAAGGTTCCTCGCACTGCTTCTTTGGAAAGACAATCAGCAATTACAAACCCTTCAGTAAAACGAGGGAATCATCCCATCTGCTCTGTCCCCTAAGAACCATAAGACCTTACTATTAGCATATTATACTCTCAACTCTTAGCCTGTGACACATTTGGATGTAGTGGAAGAAATGCTAAAAATGGCCTCAGGAAACTTTGATTTGAGTCCATTCTCTCCCAGGAATTAGCTGTATGACCTCAAATAAAGCTGTTTGGCTTCTTCTGCAAGATGCTGAGAGTCACCTAATCAAGAGGTCTTTTTCTTTTTGTGTGTACCATGGCTCCCATCTCAGAAACATGTTTTTTTTTCCTTAGAGGAAGAATTACCAGATTTCAGTGAGAGGTTAGTGAAAATAGAGATGTGATTCACACCCTCCCCCATCCCATCCAAGCTTAAGGACCCTTAGAATCTATCCATGGAGCCTGTGGTGTTCTGTGGACCCCATGTGAAGAATCTGATATAAATCATCACTTTTCAGATGACATTCTGCAATATCATGAAATTCAAAACAAATAAGAGAAATTCTCCCACTGTTGGTCCAGGAGGTGAGTGGTACCAAGAGGCAGCCTGGCCCCTTCAAACTGGCCAGACTGACCTTTTTTGCTCTTCTTTCTCTGATCACATTCCATTTTCTGGCTGTCCCACATGCTTGGAATACCTTCCCTCCTAATTTGTACCTCTTAGACTCATTAGTTTCCTTCAGAGCTCAATTAAATGCTATCTTCTAAAGGATGCCTTCCCTGATGTGCCCTGAATTTCCTTGTATTTTCTCATACTACAAGCTGTCTGTCCTATTAGAATGTAAGCATCTCAAGGACAAGGCTGCCCAACACACAGTACAATGTACTTAAATGCTTGTTGTTCAACTGATAACCAGAAAGGTTCAGGGTCAAGTTAGGTTAACAGTTGGACTGGATGGAGGCAATTCAAGACCCCTCCGGTAAAGCCTGGAATCTTCTGGAATCATGGGATCAATTGCCACCCCCTCCCCCCCAAAAAGCCTGGAACAGTCTGCAGGGAGCTATTTCCCATCAAGCAACAAGGACCAGGACTTAAGCCAACCTGTTTGGAAGTATTCTATGTGTCTCTCGAGCCTGGAAGAGGCGGAGGGTGTGTATGTGTGTCTTTGTGAAAATATCAGCTTTCCAGCCCATCAGTTGGTGACAAGCTGATGAAAAGGGAGACAGATGTGATTAAGCCAGGAAGGGCCAGACTGGAGGGGGTGGCATCTTCCTGATTCATGGCTTTGGGGGTTTGGCTTGACTTGAGTTGGTGCCCAAGTCCCACTGCCTCTGTTCACATGTATATGTACACACACACTACAAACCAATATACATATACCTATATAGCCATATGTGTATGTATATGTGTATGTGAACAAAATATAAACATATATGCACACATATTCTCTCTCCTTTTGGTGGGTCTTACTTCATCTCTGCCTCTGTCTATGTTTCTCTTTATATACATATATAGATAGATATTCACATAGATATTTATACCTATAGAGCCAGCCTGGCTCCTCTCTCTCTCTCTCTCTCTCTCTCTCTCTCTCTCTCTCTCTCTCTCTCTCTCTATATATATATATATATATATATATATATATATATACACACACACACACACACACACAATATCTCTCTATTATAGATAGATACATCATATACATCTCTATCTATAGATATATCCTGTTTTTCTAGAAGTGCTCTTCTTACAACATGATTCTCAGGGAAATAGAGCAGAGATTATTATGCCTATTTTTCAGATGGGAAAACTGAAGTTCAAAAATGGGGCATAACCTGCTTTTAGTCAAATAGCAGAATCAATATTTGAATCCAATATAGAGCTTGGAGGCCATTGAATACAACCCCATCATTTTATAGATAAGGAGACTGAGGTCCAGAGCCTGGGACAAGGTCACATAGGTAGTAAATGGCTGAGGTAGGATTTGAACCTAGGTCTTTTGACCCCAAGTCCAGTAATCATAGGATCACAGGATTAATGTTAGAAGATATCTTTGGGGGGCTGTCTTCTCATTTTAGAGATAGGAATACTGCGTCCTGGGGAAGTTAATTGACTTTCCCAAGTCCACAAAGGTAATAAGTGGCCACTTCCTTTGACTTCAACCCCAGCACATATATTTCCACTGTACCCTGTTGCACCACTCATGGCTGAGGGTATGGAGTTCTTGATAGATGAGGTAATAGTTTATACTAGAGCAACAGGGATTGCCCTTTCACCATTCAGGTGAGGACACTCCATCTATCAATACAGGTTGACTCCTTCTCTTCAATGTATCCTCTCAGAGTAGACAATTGCCTATAGGACTTACCAAAGGCCACATAGACAGAAGATGTGTCAGAGGTGGCATTTGAATCTAGTTACTTCCGGACTAAGGCCAGTTCTCTACCTGTATCTTCATGATGCCCCTCTAGCAGAAGAAACAAACAAATGAAGAATGCCAACAATTTCCACAGAAGAGCAAGAAAATAGACTTGAACTACCCCAATAAGTAATGAAGTCAAATATCAGGAAAAACTTCTTAGAAGGGAGTCATAGGTCAGTGGACCATATCTCTGCTGGACAGCCCTTCATTGGAGATTATAAAGAATAGAGAAGACATACATCTTCTGGAAACCAATTAGTTCCAAAGGATAGATGGATATGCTTTCTGGTGGCAGCATCATCTGTAGAATCTTTGGGTTTTTAGAACAGAGACTTTGCAGAACTCTTTGGATTATACTTTAACAAAATAGATCCCAATCCTACTCATGGTGAATGAAGGGTTGGGGGGAAGGTAGAGACCTGAGAAGTCAGGGCTAGATATGGAATTAGACAATTTAACTCCCCTCCTCAAGTTCTTTTTACCATACAACCTCTACACCCTATGTCTCTTAGCCAACATCCTTGCCTCCTGTTTCATGGAGAAAATTAAAGACATCCATTGTGAGCTTCCTTGTCAAAAGACCTAAAGCTAACCTATTCCACACCTCAGACCTCTATATTCTCCCCTCCCATGCCCCCCTCCTTTTCTTCTTACTTCTCCCTGAAAAAGAGATGGCCCTCCTTGTCAAGGTTGATCTCTCTATTTGAGTCTTTGATCCCATCTCCTCCAATCTCCTAGAGTTCTACCTGTTCTCTTCTCCCTGAGGCTACACTCTCTCCTTTTGTGATCCCATCTCTTCCCAAGGCTTCTAGCATCATCTCTGATGACTCCCAGATCAAGATATCCATCCTTAATCTGTTTCCTGAACTCATCCCAAATAATCAACTGCCTTCTGAAAATCGCTTGGTTATCCTGTAAATATTTCACAGCATCACAAAATATCTAAACTGGAAAATTATATGTAAGTTGGAAAATATAACATAATTAAAAAAAATTCTTTCTCTAAAGAGAGAATGAGAGTGAAAGCAAGAGACAGAGAGTGAGAACAAGAGAGGTAGAGAGAAGAAAGAGGTGAGGTGGGTCCTTAGTGAGAGCTGCTCCTCTAAATTTAGGCTAAATGAAAAGATTGTGGTGATCTTGACAAGTACTATCCCTTGAGTCATGCTTACCTTGATTCCAGCAAGCTAAAAGATGGCATTTTAGCTATAAGTAAATGCCGTAAGTAGATTCCCTCCCTGGGCTCCAGGTATTAACCTATCTAGTAGAGATCACATTTTATTACGCATTCAAGCAAACACGGGCCTTGGCCTTCAGCCCAGGATGGCTCCAAATTTCCTTGATTTGCCATCAGGCAAAAAGACTGCACTAACTTTTGTAGATGGTAATCTCAACTACTCTAGAAAAGTGGTCAGAGAACAAAGAATTTGTATCTGGAAGACCCATTGGAACACACTATATTAGTACATACCAAGAATATGATTGAAGGAACTATGGAATAAATAATGCCACAGATAGAAAGAATGTGAGATACTCAGAACGTTGAAGGTACATAGTGTTATAGCCAAATAATAGCTGGTATATTGAGTGATACATTACTTAACTTTTGTAGGAATTAAATTAATGTCCAATACTTTAAGTATGATTTTTTATAAAGTTTATTATCTGACAAAATAGAACCACATGACTCAGTTTTTCTACCTGCTCAAAAGTCCCCTGTTCACAGCTGCCCTCACAGGAAGAGAAGAGAGGGCTAGACATGGAACTCCACCTAATTTATATCTTGTCTACGTCAGCACGTAATGACAGGAAGTGAGTGGGGTTCTGGGAATCATAGTTTTGCTGGGATCATAGTTTTTAGGGTAACAGATTCTAGTTTCACACTTTCTATAACCTAGAAACTTTTGCTTCTAACAAGATAAATGAACCTAATAAAACTCCTTATAACAACAGAATGTTAGAGTTAGAAAGGGCTTTTGAAATTATTGAGTCCTCTTATCAAGATTCTCTTTTTTTATGGGGAAGCTGAGACCTGGAAAAAGAAAGTGACTTACTCCAAATCATACAGGTAATAAGTAGAGCTCATATTTGAACTCAGATCTTTTGCCACTCAATACCTACATAACTCTTAAATATATATATGTATGTATATACATATATATGTACATATATATTTACCAATTAACATGTAATTAAAAATTTCCATCTAAGTTTTCTGAAGTTATATGATTTAATTTGTCTCCCTTCCCTCTTTCCTGCCTCCTGGAGCAGACAAGCAATTCAATCTGGGTTATACATGTATTATCATGCAAAACATTTCCATGTTGTTCATTTTTGTAAGAGAGCTGTCTTATAAAACCAAAACCTTAAAACATAAACCTAAATAAACAAGTGAAAAACCACATGCTTTAATCTCCATTCTGACTCCAACAGTTCTTCCTCTGGAGGTAGCTAGCATTCTTTGTCCTGGATCATTGTATTGCTGATAATAGCTAAGTCCATCACAATGAATCATTCTACAATATTGCTGTTACTATGTACAGTGTTTTCCTGGTTCTGCTTATTTCACTCTGCATCACTTTCCAGCTCTTTCTGAAATCATCCTGTTCATCATTCCTTATAACATAATAGTATTCCCTCACCGTCATATACCACAATTTGTTTAGCCATTCTCTAATTGATGGGTGTCCCTTCAATTTCCAATTCTTTGCCACCACAAAAAGAGCTGCTGTAAGTATTTTTGTACAAGTAGCACCTCCCTCTCACTTTTAAAAAAATCTCTTTGGGATATACAGATCTAGTAGTGGTGTTAATGGATCAAAGGGCATGCATTGTTTTTAGAGCTCTTTGGCCATAGTTCCAAATTGCCCTCCAGAATGATTTGATCAGTTCACAACTCCACCAGCAATGCATTAGTGTCTATGAGCACAACTCTTAACTCTTCCTCAATTTACTAATCTGTAAAATGAGAGAGTTAGACCAGATGATCTTTAAGATCCGATGTTCTCATATATCTGATAATGGTGCCTTGAGGATAAATAAGATACTGGATGTAAAATATTCTGAAAATTAAAAAAAAACTTTATGAATGTGATACTATTTGCATTGGTAAAATGTATTTGAGGAGGACAGATTTAACCCATGTTTCCAAGCAGACAGCAAGTACTCATGGTACCCACATTAAATTAATTAAATAAATAAAACATCTTCATCTGATCCTAGAATCAAAGACTTAAAACTCAGAGGGTACTTAGATATTATCTATTTCAGTTTCTTCACATTACAGAGGTGAGATATTCTCAGCTTAGAGAGGTTAAATGACTTGTCCTTAGTCACACAGGAAGTAATAGCAGAGCCATATTGGAATTCAGGTTCTCAGACACCAGGTCCAAAACCCTTCCTGCTTTAAGACACTTCCCTATCATATCACCTTTGAGAGAGACAAAGACAGAGAAAGAGACAGAGAGACAAAGGGAATGTGAAATACAGAGAGACAGAGCTAGAAAGAGACAAAGACAAAGGGGGAGGGGGAGGAAGAAATGGAAAAACTGACTAATTTTAAGTATTTAACTTACTTAACTCCATGTGGGTTGTGATCCAGAACCCATGATTAAGGTTTGGATCAAAGACTGCCAGATTTTTTTGGGTGGTGTTGGAAGTAGGTGATAAAGCTCTTTGTCTTTATCTTTCTTCTTATCAAGGTCTTCCATTTTCCAGATTGTTAGGGAACCCCAAATGGGTTAGGCATATTAGCCTCAAGGTATAGTGGGAAGGGTTTAAACTGGAAGTCCAAAGATTTGGGTTTTAGTCCAAATTATTTCCCATGTCTGTACTCATTTTTCATCTTTAAGATGTTGGACTGGACTTACATTTTTATAATATTTCCTTTTAATGCTAACATTAAGACCATTTCTAGCTCTTGTGGGTGTTTTCTAAGACCCCCCCCTCACATTTCTGACATTCCCTGATGTAAGGGCCCCTCCCAACTCTGACATTATGTTCTAAGACTTTCCCCATATCTGATATTCAATCAATTATAAGCATTAAATTAAATTAAATGCCTTCTATGTTCTAGACATTGTGTCATGTGCTGAGAATACAAAACCAAAAATGAAACAAGGCTCACCCTCAAGGAGCTTCCATTCTAATGGAGAGACACATACAAAATAAATGTAAAGTCGTGAAAGGACTCACGTCCCTTCCATCTCTTCACATTGTCTCTCACCTCTAACATCTTCTGCTCTAATGCCTCTCCCAGGTTGGTCATTCTCTGTTCTAAGATTCTCCTCATATCTAAAATTACTTGTTCAAAGGTTCTTTCTCACTCTAAAACTGCGTGGAAGCAACCTTAATATCAATAATCAATATATATATTGGTATAAGGAGATAGATAAATAAATACATAGTGGTCTTTTAATGTAATAGAATGCTACAATGTGATAAAGATGGACAAGAGTAAGGAATGCAGAGACACCAAGGGGGAAAAAAACCCTGATACTTTTATCACCTTATGTGCATCTGGGTCCACAATAATGGCGTGTGACTGAGGTAATCGTTACATTCCTAGCTCCACGGGCAAAGCAAAAACAGAAGAACTAAAAGAAGGGACCGAATTCTAGCCACGATCATAAAAGGAACAGTGAATGAGAACGAATGGATCCTCGTGGGAGCTTAGAGGGAGAGACCGAAAACATATTGTCAAAGAATGATCTCAGTATTGTGCATTTTTCTGGCTTGACCAAGGCAATTTTTATTACTTGTGGCCCCAGCGGGAGAATGAGACCACAGACATACAATCAGGTCTTAGGGCCGTGTTCTCCACCCAAGCAGAGCCAGGCTGGCCGATTCATCATCTAACCACTGGATTGAGAAGACAAAAAGTAAACAGAGGGTGGTGCAGAGATGAAAGACTAATGGGGGTGGCAGCCCAACGATGGACCGAGGAGTTCCAAAATTAGGAAATTGATGAAAGACCTGGTTCATGGGACACAGTGACCTAGTTGTGATTGGAACATTCTAGGAATAAACTCAGGAGCCGCTTTCCATTGTTTTACCTAGAAAGAATCTCATTTCCTATGGAATTCCATTTGCTTATACACTAAGGTTTTTTTTTATTGTTTATTATTTTTTTTAGGGTAGCAATGTCTCATCAGAAGGGGCCTTAAAGGTCATCTAAGTCCAACTCCCTCATCTTAAAGATGAGGGCACAGAGACAGAAAAAGGAAGTGACCCAGATGAGAGCTCAGATGATTTGACTCCCGTTTTCATTCCCTTTCTACATATAGAACTAGGGGGTGGGATTGGGGGCAGAATTAAAGTAGGAAAAGATCAGCAGAGAGTTGGGTGGAATGGAGTGGAGATAAGTCCAACCCTAATAGAAAGTAAAATGTTTTAACCAAGAAAAGACTGCAAAGAATCATGGAGCCTAGAGAGGAGCAGGCTGTAAGATCCACTTCATGAAAAGAAGAGGTACTATACATAGAGGGGCATCAAAGAATCACGAAACTTCAGACTTGGAAAGGGTCTCAGGGGCCTTCTAGTCCAACCTATACAAAGTAGACTCTGGTGGTCACCTACTCAATCCCTTCATTTTAGGAGTAGGATTATTAAGATTTAATCTGGGTACTATTAGAATGTAAACTCACTAGTTATCTAGCTTCTGCTTGAAGACTTTGAATGAGGGGGGATCCATTTCCTTTTTTTAAATTTTAATTTAATTAAAAAAAATTGTTTTAACCTTCCTTTTGAGGCAGTCTGTTCTACTTTAGATAGATCTAATTGTTAGGGAATTTGTTCTTACATTAAGCCTAAATATTACTTTGTAATTTTCCTTTATTGTCACTTATATCCTTTGGGATAAAGTCAAATTTATCCTTTCTCTTCTTATTCCTGACAACCCTTCAGATACTTGAAGATGGCTATCATGTCCTCTCAGAGCCTTCTCTTCAGGAGATGAAAGCAACCCCTGTAGAGAAGGGGCCCAATGCCCCTTCAACCACTGTCACTAACTTCCATTGCTAGAGTAAATCAACTAAGCAAACCAACTTAGCTGAGGCACCAAGGTAGCCTGAGGGTCAAACCACTGGCGATATGGTGGTCAATCTCTTTCCCTCAGACTCCAGTGGAGACAAGGGAGGACCCCTGTGCCCAAGAATCCTGGAATTGGCAGGGTTATCCAAACCACCTTCCTTAACTTCCAGTTCAACTTCCAAAGCCATCACCTTGTGAAGATTCAGCCTGGAAATTGCCCCTTCAGGTGCCCTAAGTAATTGAAAAGACTGAAAACCCTTGGTGCTATCAATAGCATAAAGGAATATGGTTTTATCAAAGGAAATAAAATTAAGCTGATGCATCTTCATGTTTTCCACTCCACTTTCCACCTGCCCAGCAGCTGAACCGA
Source organism: Gracilinanus agilis (assembly GCF_016433145.1). NCBI lineage: Eukaryota > Metazoa > Chordata > Mammalia > Didelphimorphia > Didelphidae > Gracilinanus > Gracilinanus agilis. The sequence goes on from NC_058132.1 coordinate 53,600,500, forward strand.
ACCATATGTGTTGTCTTCCCCTGTTTATTCAATTCAAGAAAAATTAATTATATATCTGCTATGTACTATGCACTGTGCTAATTAATTCATTCCTTCAACCACTCCTCATACACCCTGAACTTGGGATTCTACTGTCTACTCAATGTTTAGACAATGATATTTATGATTAAAGAAACCTCTACCCAAATTGTGACCAGTTCAGAGTCCAGGCACACAAACAGCTAAACCCTATTGCCCCGGTGTAGAAGGACTAGAGGATTTAGAAGTAAGGGGATCTTACTTGGTGTATTGACTTGGCCATTAACTATCCATGTGACTTTGAGCAAAGCACTGAATCCCAATCTCTTGGAACCAGAAGGGACTTTAGAGATAATCCTCTACTGGAAAACTGGAAGCATCCTTGTCCTAAGAGAGAGTGGACACTAACTCTGGCCTACCCCAAACCTATATTAGGACTAGCCCTAGGGCCGGAGAACCCTTAAACTGAAGCAAGAGGAATGGAATCATCTAACTTATTCATTCCCTTCATCTTAGGATTCTGATGATTAAGTCAATGTATATAAAGCTCAGCCTAGAGATGGTAGATCCTGGATTCAAATCTGTCCTATTTCCTAGCTGTGTGACCTTGGGCAAATCACTCAACCCCAATTGCCTAGACCTTATTTCTCTTCTGCCTTAGAGGTGATACTTAGTATTGATTTAAGGCAGAAGGTAAAGGTTAAAAAAATTAATAGATAAGTTGAAGATTATAGTGAGGCAACTGGAGTAAGAAAGGTGTCCTACACTCATCACCCACAATTAATATAACCAACACTATACTCTCCACCTGAACTATTTATTCAGTGAGAACATCTCTTTGATGGAGTTACAGAATCAATCAATAAAAGGTGAAAACTAGGTGTGAATAAGGCCTAGACACATCTATTGATTGAATGAACAAATCAATCAAAGGCAGAAATTAGGTGTGAAGTCCTTAAATAATTTGGAAAGAGTGGAGTATTTTCAATCCATTGGTTTAAATTAGAAGGCAACACACAGAAAATGTATTGGAATTAAAAGAATTAATTAATTAATTTAGAGAACTGGTGTTAAAAGATTTAGACAAATCATTAGACCCATGTATATCAGAGAGGGGATTCTAGCAATAAGTTGAGTCAAGTTTTGGGAGAACCTTGAGAAGGCAGCTTCAGGAAATTCTCTTCAGGATGGAGAGTATTGCTATGGATTCTAACAAAGGCATTGATGCTAAGAGCCTAACAGAGAATTCAACCTCAGGGAAACTATAAAGACGCCACAGAGGACTTACAGTAATTAAAAGATATAAGTTTAAACTTTTTGCTGTATAAGCTCTCTAAGCTTGAACCCATTTTCTACTGGCCACTATGTACCAATATGAGGGTGTGCTCCAATTTTCTGGGGATATTTTGTACCAACTTATTCTTACTTTACCCTAGTAAATACCCATTTTTAAAAGCTAGTGAATTCCGACTGACAGATAGATAAATCAATGAGGAGTTCACTGGTGGGGGCTCATGAGTAATAATACTAGTCCTTTAATTTGACCATGAGAGGAAAAGTAATTATCTATCTTCTGGGTATCTATCTGTCATTTGGAGTTGAGGTTGGTAGAGTGAGCCCAGAGGAAATTCAGAGAACTGGATTCAGAACTTTAGAGGACCTAGGTTCAAGTTTCCATGCTGCTATTTACTATTTGTATGACAATGGGCATTTAACCTTTCTGGGGTTCATTTGTTGATGTTAAAATGGGGGGTAGGGAGGCTTCTAAGGCTTTTTCCAGCTCCAAATCTTTTTAAATTTTTTAAATTTATTTTTTTTATCAATGATACGTAAATATAGCTCTTTGTTACCATCCCCTTTCTTTTGCTCAGTAAACCCCTCCCAGTTTAGTCAGGTATTGAAAAAACCAGACCCCTAGTGTGTTAGAGGATTTTGGAGATGAAAGTGTCTTTCCAGAAATACATGTGGCCCAGTGCACATTGGATATGGGAAGAAAGAAAAAAAATTAAATGTCGTGTCCTTGCTCGACAGGGAAAATCAAAGGAGAAGGTCATTTTACAGTGAGTACACTGAGTTGGTTCCCAAAAAAGTTATGAATACAGATGACCCACACCTGCAAAGACCTGTTGAGGAAATCAAGAGATTATAGAAAAGACACAGGTAGCCCTAGAGAAATCTATTTCTCAGAAGGATGCTGCAGCTATGCCAATTAAAGCTGCAGATAAACTAGATGCAACTCAATATATCCAATACACACCATCTCAGCAAAGAGTAGTTTTCAGTTCTGGAGCTTAGAGAATAGTTATTTGGGGGCAGATAGATGACTTAGTAGATTGAGAACCAGGCCTAGAGATCAGAAGTTCTGGGTTTAGATCTGGCCTCAGATACTTCCCATCTGTGTGACCCTGGGCAAGTCACTTACCCTCCATTGCCTACCCCTTACCTCTCTTCTGCCTTGGAACCAATTCACAGTATTGATTCTAGGACAGAAAGTGAGGTGTTTTTTTTAAGAAAGGTGTTATTCAGATGGTGGAAATTTAAAAAAATACAAAAAGATTCAATGGAGCCTCCAAAATTAAAAATTAATAAGAAAATTCCTCTTAGACTTCTTTCTCCTACACCTGTCATGCATTCTCCTAGCTGAAGGATGACCATGAAGGAGCAGCAAGAATAGAAAATATCTCCTTGTGTTTCAAATTGGAAAAATGCAAAGGGCTATGCTATGCTATTAGACAAACATCTGGCTGGTGATGAGAGTGGACTACAGACAATTCACAGTAATGAAAAGTTTTCCAAAACTTGATGAAGCTCTTTACATTGCTGATCGAAAGGCTTATGAGGCAGTGGAGATGTGGGCTCAGGTGGAGAAAAAGACAGCTCAAAAGGAAAGGGAATAACATGAAAAGGAGCTTCAAGAAATGGCTCAGAAAACTCAGGAGAGAAAAGTTGAAATCAACACCCATTTAGAGAACGAGGATAGGGAGGCTTAAGGATGGAACAATATAGGATATGCTAAATGCAAAGAGGGACAACATAATGGGAATCTCCTGATAAGAGGTCAAAACCATAGAGAAGTAAAAATCAAGAGATCAGTGAAATCATTGTCTAATCCATGGACTTCTCAGGAAGTTCTGTCTGACCAGGGGCTACTCAAGCAGCCTAAGAGTATTGCCAAGTGATTTTGCTAGTGGAGAGGATGAAATTTATAAAAATTATGAAATATAAATTATAAAAATATAATTTATATAAAATATAACTATAAATTAATATTTATGACATTTGTTTGATCATGATCAAATATGGAGAAGTGTCAAAGACATGAGCCAATATGTCCATAAACCCAGTAAAAATCTGGACAAAGATAGGTGTGGCAGTGACCTAGAGACCTTAATATTAAGACCAGGAGCGTTGTTCCAGATAAGGGGTTCTCTGACCCAGGTTGTAGACAGCCAGGCCATATGACTATAGGTAGCTTTGATTTCTATTTATACCCTTTGACCATTTATCAATTGGGAAATGATTTGAATTCTTATACATTTGACTCAGTTCTCTTTATATTTGACAAATAAAGTTTTTTTTTTTTCAGAGAAACTTCCAGGTCCAAATCTATGAGCAGAAGAGGTCCCACCTCCTTTGGATATCTCTTCATGATGGCTTCAGACCATACTTGTCCTTTGTTTTGAAAACCTTTCAGTTTTTACTTCTTGTACATTTGATTTTTGGTTAGATAATATTTCATAGTGTTATCAATGGCTCTAAGTCTTGCCTCCCTAACTCCATTTTAGTGGCCTCTCTGGTCCTCAGTTTCCTTAACTGTAAGGATTGGACTAAATAATTAGTTCAATCTCTTTCTGGCTTTAAATCTAACAATTCTGAGATTCTCTTAAGCCACAGCCAGTGGGCAGCAGAGTATTACCAAGACTGCTGCCTGAGTTTCAGGTCATGGGTTAATGAGTAGCCTAGAGATGGGGCAGACATCTGGAAGGGCAGAGTCGAATTCATTAGTAACAGGGGGAGGGTCAACCTGTCTGCTGAGCAAAAGCCAAAGCTTGAATTTCCAGGCAGAAATAGGCCTGCTGAACCTCCAGGTGTGACTAGAAGAAAATGAGATTGATGGTTTAACAAACAGACCAGAACCTACAGTTCCAAAAGCAGGTCATTCCTTTCAAAGCAGTCATCTTTGAGAGGCTCCATCATTGACTCAAAGAAATGTAGGGGCTCTTCTTTGAGAAACTTCTTGAAACTGTTGGTTGGTTCTATAGAAATGAGAACCTAACTGCTTAATTGTGATATTATTTAAATATGATATCCACTCATATCCTACAAATCAGAGCTTAGAGGGACTTTTGAACAAAGAATATCAAAGTGGAAAAAGGTCTTTGGACAGAGAACATCAGAGTTAGGAGAGATCTTAGAACAGAAAGTGTCAGAGCTAGGAAGACCTCAGAACCCAGAATGTCAAACCTATTAGGGGTCTTAGAACAGAGAATAATAGAGCTGGGAGGGGCCTTAGAACATAGTACATCTGAACTGGTAAGGTCCTTAGAACAGAAGAATATCCAAGCTTAGAAGGGTCTTAGAAAATAAAATGTCAGAATGAGATTGGGACCATAGGATATGATATGCTAGGGCTTGAAGGGATTGTAGAACACAGAATATTAGAACTGGGAAGAACATAGAATGTCAGAGATGGAAGGGAATTTAGAACATAGAGAAATGGACTACCAAGTCAAACTCCTTCATTTTACAAATGAGGAAACTGAGTGTCAGAGAAGAGAAAGTAATTGCTGATCACCAAATATTAGTTTCCCTATCTTGTGGAGACCTCAAAATGTTAAGTAAAATGTTAAGGAAGATGGAACCAAACTGGACAGAGAACAGAGGTCTGTTGCCTAGACTGAGCATCCTAAAGGCTGTCTCATTACTTGCCTACCCTCCTTCCTGCCTTTAAGGTTTCAGTGTCCTGGAGGGTAGATGTCTCCTCTCCAGCTGTGTACAGCACTAAGGCTGCTCATTAAGGGAATCTCCTTGACCCAGGGAGAGAAACTTTGGCTGGGGAGGGACCCCTGCTCTCTTTTTGCAAATTTACAGGAATCACACAGGTTCTTTCTGAGTTGGAGCTAATAATATCTAGACATTAAACGTTGGAGGGAACTGAAAGAGAGGGGCGGGATTGTAAATACTCATTGTTCTATCAGGAGAATACTTCCTATTTTCTTGCTAAAGGGAAGGTTATGTTTAATTAATTCTGCTTGTTTGCTGGGGACAAATCCTGATTGAAAATGAGCTAGCTAGTAACAGGGAGCCACAGTTACTAAGGGGAAGGAAATAGAAACCTTTAAAGAGCAAATCTAGCCTCCAAAGGGACCTGGAGCAGAGTTAGTAGGGGATTTAAAGAGTCCTAGAATTTAGAGTTGAAAGGAACCTTAAAACATGAAATATTAAAATGGAATGTCAGAGATAACAGACACCCTAAAAGAAAAATTAGGAAACTGAATTGGAAGGACTCTTTGCAACCATCTAGTCGACCTATCTTATTTACAGAGGAAGAAACTGAGACTCAGAGAAGTAAGTGATTTGTCCAAGGTCACACAGATAGTGGATCTGACTTTTAACAACACATTTCCCTGAGTCCTGAAGTTTTCTCTGTTCTAACACTACATCTTGTAAAACCTCAAAACCATAAAGCTAGAGCTAGAAAGAATTCTAGAGATTGTGTTTTCCAGACCCCTTATCTTACAGATGAAGAAAACAAGTATCTTCTTGTTACTGTGGTTTCTGTTGAGTTGTGTCTGACTCTTTGTGATCCCATTTCAGGTTTTCTTGATAAAAATATTGGACTAGGTTTCCCATTTTTCCCCCAGCTCATTTTTCAGATGGAGGAAACTGAGACCAACAATGTTAAGTCACTTGTCCGGGGACACACAACCAGCAAGTGTATGAGCCTGAATTTGAACTCAGGTCTTCCTAACTCTAGACCCAGTGCTTTATCCAAATGTGCCACCTAGCTGCCCTTAAACTGAGACCTATGGAGGTGAAATAACTTGCCCCACATCACTCTGGTAGTAAGAGGTAGGATAGGAGCTCAGGCCCTAACTGAATCTACATTCAGGGTTCTTTCCGCTGTGCCATCCTATAAAACTGTCTCATTATCATCAATCAATCCACCAGAATCTTTAAATGCCCATGATGTGCCCTTAGGCACTGTGCTAGGCACAGAGGACACAAGGAGAAAAGAACCCAACATGCTCTACTTACAAGAAGCTTACATCCTAATGGAAGAGCCCACGAATGCATATTCATAGCTATAGTATAAATTTTAAGTGAATTAATATGAATATAGACAAAACAGTCAAATACAAGGTAGGTTGGGAGGGAGGGCAGGCGCTAGTGGTTCAGGGATCAGGAAAGGGAGGTTTCATACAGCAGATAGTGCCTGAGCTGCATCTTAAAGAATAAGAGGTAATATTAACAATAGTAATATTACCTTCTGATTACAAAGGGCTTACAAACAACATCTCATTTGATCCTCTTAACCCCGGACTGGAATTCATTTCCCCTTTTTACAAGTGAGGAAAAGAAGGCTCACAGAGGATCAGTCCCTTTGCCTTGGGAGCCTCGACTTCTTCAGCTGTAAAACAAGGAGATTAGATGAGATGATTTCTGAAGTCTCTTCTAGTTTGAAAAAATCCGATGATTTTTCCCAAGGTCGTCCAGCTAGTTATCTTTTCATTGCGCCTGCCTAATCAGAGAGGTAGAGGCAAGAGTGTGTGTCTGTGCATGGAAGGGGTGGGTATGAAGGCACTGGGGCATGATTCCAGGTGGGAGGCAGACAAGGTCAGGATTGACAGTGTGGCTGGCGATGGGTGGGCATAGCCTTGGGCTGGCAGCTAGCCCAGGCAATGATGCAGTGAAATGGGTGGGGAAGGAAAGGGGGTATATGATGGGACCTTGGCACCTTTATAGAGGAGGCTGAGTTAGGGAGGGATTAGATGGCATTTGGGGGGCAGTTGAACTGAGTTGGGAGAGCCAGAGGTAGATGGGTGGGTGTGCTGACCACTATTATCATCTAGGATAAAAATAAAAGCAAGTAAGGAGGCAGTTTGGGTGGAGGAGGAGTGTGTGTGTGTGTATGTGTGTGTGTGTGTGTGTGTGTGAAGACACTGTTATATTCCTGTCTGAAATTTCTGTGTCTGTGGGAATGTATTGATGCATGTGCATTCATGTCTCTGTATAGCTATTCCATATGTTATGTAGAACCAAGCCAAGTGGCTTGGATTCTGGTCCTGACCTGCCTACTCATATGTAATCTTTGGAAAGTCCCTTTCCATCTCTAAGTTCCAGTGTCTTCATCTGTAAAATGCTGTGTTTAGAATCATGAAATGATTTCCAAAGACCCCTTTAATTGGAGTATTATTCTGTGTTAGAAGAACTTGCAGTTTGGAGAGTCTACTTAATGTTCATCCTTCCAGATTTAATATTCCACGTTCCAAGGTCACTCCTTGCTCTTTTCCATTCCAATGGCCTATGCTCTAAGGTCTCTCCCAGCTCTGACAGTCTCTGTTCTAAGGTCTCTCCCAGCTCTGACAGTCTCTGTTCTAAGGTCTCTCCCAGCTCTGACAGTCTCTGTTCTAAGGTCTCTCCCAGCTGACATTCTCTGTTCTAAGATCTCTCCCAGCTCTGACATTCTCTGTTCTAAGGACTCTCCCAGCTCTGACATTCTCTGTTCTAAGGTCTCTCCCAGCTCTGACAGTCTCTGTTCTAAGGTCTCTCCCAGCTCTGACATTCTCTGTTCTAAGGGTCCTTAGCGCTGATATTCTGTGCTCTAAAGGCTCTCCTTGCTTTGATATTCCTTGTTCTAATTGCCCTATTTCTGACATTCTCTGTTCTAAGGCCCTTTCCAACTCTGACAGTCTGGGTTCCAAGACATTTAAGTTCCCTTCCAAGTCTGACATTTTCTGGCCTAATTAGTGACCTATCCAGGGGTGCTATTGTAAGGTCTTAGTGTTCAGACAATGGAAAGAGTTGTGGCTCCTGCCTCTGATTCTACCTGTCTGATCTTAGGAAAGTCTCTACCTTTATTGTCCATATAATAGAGACAGAGGTAGATTGGTGGGTGTGCTGGGTTAGATGTCATCCAAGATCTCTTTCAACTTTAAAAATATATTACCAATGACCATGTGTGTACTGTATGACTATATGTATTGCTTATGTTTGTATTAATTTGTGGTGAGCTGTGCATGTCTGACCGAGGCTCCCAGCATCTGTAGATGAGACACTTTGGTTCAACACCCACCCACAATCCTTTTCCATGAGCCTTTGAGCCAGGGGGACCCTCCCCCCTTTTCTAATCATACATTTACAGCTGGGAATAGGCACTGCTGGAATAGACAGGGGGCCAGTCTGGGTCTCCAGGCAGTCTTTGGGGAAGGAGAAGGAAAGAGGAAGGTTGGGGAATGAGGTTGGGGTCGAGCTATTTCTGGTTCATGATTAGCAGCCTCTTGCCCGTCTCCAGGCCTTCTGGCCAGCACAGGGGCTCATCTGAAGGGTGCGGAAATGGCTTAATCAAACATTGCTGCCGACAGAACTGATTAATAGATGCTCTTGCTTAAAAAAAAGAAAAGAAAAGAAAAAAAGAAACTACTTCTGTAAATCAGCTGTTTATTTAACTTTCCTGGCATTTAATGATTGCAATGTTGGGTGGGGGAATGGAGTGGTGGTGGTGGTGATGGTGGTTTAAAATTAATTTGAGTCTGGCAGGAGCAGCCAGTCAGGGGAATAATGAAGCACGCAGCCTTACGGGAAAATGGAGACGTGGGGGAAATGCCAGTCATGAGTCACAGCTCTATTCCCTTCAGGCTGTCAGGCACCCTGAGGATGGGCTGGCAGAGGTAGAATGGCTGGATGGCTGTAGTTGGCAAGCTGGGAGACTCAGGTAGCTTGGACAGGTCATAAAGTCTTGGGGTTTACAGCTGGAAGAGGATTTAGGACATAGAAGATCAGGCTTGGTTATGGCTTTGAAATAAAAGAAATCATAGATGGGAGGGACCTTAGAACAGAGGATATCAGATCTGGGAGGAACCTTAGAACCCAGAATGTCAGAGCTGGGAGAGACCTTAGAACAGAGGATGTCAGAGCTGGGAGAGACCTTAGAACCCAGAATGTCAGAGCTGGGAGAGCCCTTAGAACCCAGAATGTCAGAGCTGGGAGAGCCCTTAGAACCCAGAATGCCAGTGTTGGGAAGCCTTAAAATACAGAATGTCAGAGCTGGGAGAATCTTAGAACATAAAATGTCAAAGCTGGAAATGACTTAAAGGGTCTTAAAACACAAAAATTTTCATCTTGAAAGAACCTTGGAACATTGAATGTCAGAGGTAGAACAGGAAATATTGAAGTTGACATGTACGTAGGAACATAAAGTGCTAGAACTGAAGGGACTTAGGAACATGAAATACTAGATCTCATTTTTGCTGAGCAAGAAACCAAGGTCCAGAAAGATTCAATAGTTTCCTAAGATCATACAAGGCATAAATGAAAGGACATGGTTTTGAACCATTTCCTTTGGCTCTAAATCCCACTCTTTCTTTCCATTGCCCCACACTGCTTCTACCAATAATATTCAAGTGCTTCAGTTCTCCCTCTTAAGTACCATGACCAACTTTGTTATGGGACAAGGCTCTCTCATTCAGAATATTAACCTGTCAATTAATATTTATTCCATGCCTACTATGGGCCAGGCACTGTGCTAAGTGTTGCTATCAGTAATTAAGTCAAGATTTGTAAGTAGTATACAAAAATGTGTGAATGGTATCTCCTGCTCCCTTTCTCTGCATGCCGCTGCCACTGTAGAAGGAGACTGTGCATCATTTTTATAATTTTTGTCTTTTTCATTGGTCACTATAACTGAAGTGCTACATCACCAAATAGCCATCACCTGAATGTAGGTGCTCAGCCTCTCTGCACCTAGAATGATAGATCCTTGAGCAGCAATCATAGCCTATAGCTAGAGCTAAATTCTATTTATTTTTCTAGTTCAGTAGAACCTGGAAAATCCTTTAATCTGCTGACATTGACTTTGAGAAGGCCACTTGCATGCTGAAATGAAGCATTGGAGTTCCGGTTTTGCAGGAATTTTAAGGTTTTTTGGATAGAGAACTGGACGTATGGTCAGAGGTCCAGGTTTTGGATTCTGCCTCTGATGCGTCCTCTCTGGATAATCTTAGGCAAGTCATTTTACTACTTTGGATCTCAGTTTCCATGTCTGAAAAATGAGGTGATTGGATCATATGATTTCTAAAGTCCCTTCTAGTCCTAAGCTCTCCGTGTCTAATGATGTAAATGGTTCTCATATCTCTCCCTATGCTGGCCACCTTTCACTAAATGAACTTCCTTATTCTCCAAGATATAATTTTCAATCCATTGACACTGGCCATTCCACAGGCAAGACTCTTCATCTCTTGGCTCTGGATATTTTCTTTGCTGTCCCCCATGCCTGGAATGCTCTCCCTCCTCTACTCTGACTACTCAGCAACCTTGAGTTCCTTTAAATCCCAACTAAAATCCTACCATCTAGAGGAAACCTTATCCAACCCCTTTTAATTTCAATGTCTTTCCTCTATTAACTTTTTTGTATTTATCTTGTCTATAGTTTGCTTTGTAATGCATTTATTTGCATGTTGTCTCCTTCATTAGATTGTGAACTCCTGGAGGGCAGGGACTATCTTTGACCTCTTTTTATATTCCCAGTGCTTAGCACAGTGCCTGGCACATAGTGGGTGCTTATTAAATGTTTATTGAATGAGCAAACTCTAACTTGTCAATGTCCTTTCTGAAATGTGGAAACCAGAACTGAGCAGAATTCTCCAAATGGAGTCTGGCCAAGGTACAAATTATCAAGGCTAATTTTGGACCCTGTTAGGTCTCTTCTAATGCAGCTGAAAATAATGTTAGCTTTTTTTGACTGCCATGTTAATTCACATTGAGCTTTCAGTCTACTTAAGGCCCCTCTGTCCTTTGCACATGAATTACTAATTATCCCTGTCTTTTCTAAGTTCTGGCACCACCACTAACTCTGGCTAATTTGGGGAGGAAGTAATTTCTACTCCCGAAACTTCATTTTCCATATTGACAAAATGAGGAAGTCGATAGACATAATATAGAATGTTAGACATGAAAGACATTTTCCAATAATCGTGGTAATTTTATAAGTATTACGTCATTTTATCCTTAAAGAAGCTCTGGGAGGTAGGTGCTATTATTGTTCCTATTTTACAGATGAGAAATTGAAATTGAAGACTCCAGGGTCTTCATATAGCTAGGAAGTATATGAGGCTTGATTTGAACTCAAGTTTTCCTGAATCTAAGCCCAGCACTGTGTCTACTGAGTCACCTCTCTGCCTCATATCACTACGAAATTGTGATGCAGGAATATAATGGAACCTAATTAGAGGTGGGAGGAAGTACTACCTATTGAAAACAATCTACTGGATCCAATAGGTAGTATAATCTATTAAGGGATTACTCTACAGAATGATACAGTAAGAAATAATAAATATGAAGAATTCAAAGGAGCAAAGGAAGACTTATATCAACTGATGCAGAGTTAAGTCAACAGAATCAAGAGAACAATGTCCATAGTGACTACAGCAAGTACATGAAATGAACTAAAAGAACAAAATATCTTGTAAATATAAAAACCAACCTTGATCCCAAGAGAGATGAATAAATGTAGTTCTTTCTATTCTTTGCAGAGGTGGAAGAAGATGGGTGTGGAACACTGCCTAGACTGTCAGACTTTGTTGATGTGTTGAATAATTTTGCCAAACCAATTTTCTCTTCCTTTTTTATTCTTTGTTATAAGTGGTGGCAAAGGAGTGGGATACATTTGGAAATTATTATAGAAAAGCAAAATATATAACTTTTTTAAAAAAGAAAGAGAATTTAGATGCCATCAAGTCTATTCTCTTTACTTGGTAACTGAAAAGACCAGTATGCAGGAAGGGAAAAGCAATCTGCCCAGATAATAGCTATTTAATGGCAGAACTGGCATTTAAACTCAGGGCTTTTGATTTAGTTTACTGTGCCACCTCCAGGGTCATTTGAAAAAAAGAGGCAGTTGGTCTAGGTGTCTGCAAAGGTCCATTTCAAGGTCTTAAGTTATGTACTTGTGGTCCTTCCCTACCTTTTCCAGCTAAAAGCTGCTTTTCCTAACTCCATATCCAATATTCTTTCTACTGCATCACTCTCTCACATAGAGAAGGTAAGCTCCTTTAGGGCAGATACTATTCCATTAGTGAATCCCCAGGGCCTAGAGCAGAGCCTGGCACATAGGCCACCTAGAAAGTCCCTACTAGGTTATTCCAGCTATTGAATCGGTTGGGTTTAGTAGATAGTATTTTCCATCTCTAACATTCTAGAATGGTCTTTGATTCTAAGACCTGAAAGGAAATAATAATAACAACAACAATAAAATAAATTTCTTTACTTTAGAGCTTTACATGTTAAAAAAAAACAAAAGCAAAACCTCTTCTTTTGTAGTAAGTATGTGATACAGTTTTTCCAAGAAGCATAGACCTCCTCTGCTGAGAGTGGATCTCACTGCCATCCAGCTTGGAGTCAGAAGAATGGCCAGAATTACATCTGAAGTCACTCCTGGGGTTTCAGATTCTTCGAGTAACAATGCCATCTTTGCTGACTCAGGGATCTTTATCATCCTCTGATGGCAGCTGCTCTTGAGGCAAGGCCACTGAAGGAGCTATTTCCCAGGTCTGCCCACGTTGTTTGTGCTAATCTTGAAACCCATCACAGTGCTTATATGACATGATACTATAGAATTACATGGATGAGTGGAGGGATTCATGGTTGAGTGAGTGAGTGAGTGCGAGAGGGAGAGGGAGAAAGAGAGAGAGAGAGAGAAAGGGGAGAGAGAGAGAGAGAGAGAGAGAGAGAGAGGTTTTTTTTGGTGATGGCCAGTGATGATGAGCTCCCCCATCCACTGCTTCCCCAGGATGGATTGATAATTGATTACACACCTTATCTTCTCCTTGGCTCAGGCACCTGGATTCCCAGATGTCTTCTCTGTACTTGCAAGAGAATCATAGAATCCCATAGGATCACAAGATCTAGAGCTGGGAAGGACTTAAAGGGTCATCCAGTCTAATTGATTTATTTCACCTGTAAGGACAATAAGACCAAAAGAGGTTTAAAGAAGTAGTCTAAGGTCACATTGATAGTAAGGAGAAGAGGATTAGAATCTAGTTTCTCTGATTCCAAAACTGGTTATTCTTTCCCTAGTATTGTTTAGGGGGAGGAGAAAGGAATAAATGTTTATTAAACACCTACTATGTGCCAAGCACTATACTCAGCACTTTATAAATATTATCTCATTTATTCTTCATAACAACTCTGGGAGGTCAATACTTTTACCTCTCTTTTATAGATAAGGAAAACGAGGCAGTGAACAGTTACCTGATTTGCCCAGGTTCATATGATTTTAACTACCTTCCTGACTCTAGGCCATTGCTTTATCTACTATATCGCCTAGAGCAGTAATGGGCAAACTGGTCAGTGGGCCAGAAGCAGGACCCCTGAAATGTTCTATCTGCACAGGACATTATTCCCAATCTGACGAATACAATGAGTAGGATACAATACAATGAAACTTTGAAAGAGTTGCCTTAGAAACAGACTGACCAATGAGCATTTCCTTTCCTTCGGGGCCCCCTCTTTAAAAAGTCTGCCCATCACTGGCCTAGAGGAAAAGCATTGCAGGACTTATGGGCAGAAGAAGAGGGACAGAGTCTACTGCATTTTTCTCAGAGATTTCTTTGAACCTCTGAATGTTTGAGAGAAAGCAGGGGCAAGATTCAGGCTGACCACATCAGCATTTCCATTAAGCTTGCAGTAGTTGGGGCACTTACAAAGTTCTGCCAAGAGGACAGAGTTGGTATATTACTGATCAGATCAGCCAGGACAGGATGGTGAATAGAAAGAATGTGTGGAGAAAACTTAAGGAGCCTCAAGTCTCCCTACAGGCTTATCCAGGCATCCCCATCCTTTTGGTGTTTCCTCCATGTGAAATGCCCTTTCCTGCTCACTCTCCTCTTAGAAAAGGAATAAGGGGAGCTATGAACTTTGGGCCCCTGAGGGGCCATGTTCACATTCATTTCTGGCCTGGTGCCCTGGAGCCAGTATGTCTGAAGGACAATTAGTTTTGACAAGATGTGTCCAGAGTCAGTGAATACCCAATCTTTAAGAAGACCTGATCTATTCCCCTGCCAGGTCTATATAAGGTGTATGCCAGGGTCAGGTCTATATCAGAATTGTAGAGAATTGTAGGACCTAAGTTATTCAGCAGAATTGGCTGCCTGGAAATGCTTAGTAATTGCCTTTAAAGTACTCTTGATACATGGTTTAAGAATCCAAAGTTTGATTATTTTCAGGGATAGAGAGCTGGTTGCCTGAAAAAGACACTCTATTGTACTGCTGGAGGCTCTAATTGTTAGAACATTCTTTATGGAGACTGGAGGTTTTAGTACTAGTCAATTGGGATATGAACACTGATGACTCGAGGGTTCAGGATTTCCTTTCCCAGGGAAGCTCTGAAAATGATAGATCCTCCTTCCTTCCGGGACCCAGTTGCTTTATGCTATTTACTTCAGTGAGCACAATTCTGTTTAACCTTTTCTCATATTGTTGAATGAGTTTTTAAACTAACACAATTCAAGGATCATAGAAAAGTAGGGTAGAAAAAAATAATAGAGGCAACCTAGTCTAACTTCTCCATTTAACAGATGGGAAAACTAAGGCCAAGGAAGGGGAAATGGTATGTGACAGAAGCGGGATGCAAACTCTAACCACTGACTTGAGTCTAGTTCTCTTTCCATCCTACCATTCTCCCTTTCTTCCCTGAATGTTAAGACTTATTACTTGTGTGACATTTTGGGAAATGACTTTTCTGGATATAAAATGAGGAGGTGGGATTAGATGACTTCTAAATTACCTTCTGGCTCCAAGACACATGAACCTATGGGAGATGGAGCAACATGGGAAAGAAGAGGCACTAAACTGGAATGGTAAGGCCACTTCTTTCATCCTTTTGTCTTCAGAAAAGACTCTCCACATTCATCTTGGAGAGGCCATGCTGCATCTTGCCTAAGCAGAATAGAAAGAAAGAATGGAAATTTTCTGATCATCCTCTGCAAATGTTTTTCCTTTTGTTATTTTCTCTCTCAAGTTCCTTTATTGAAGAAATTCAACCAAACAACTCAAACCAGCAGTGACAGTCCTCTCCAATGATCTTATTCCACATGGGTTAGGGGGTGGGGGTAAGGGAAGAATAGCATCCTTCCCTGCTTCCTGGCCTGTCAGTTTCACTCAAGATCAAGCAACCCATCTGGCACCAATCCGATTAATCAATCCTATTTGTTATATCAGACCGGGTATTCTGCTGACAGGCCATGAGCTCTGCCTTGGCCCAAGGGGTCAGTATTGGACCCAGTTGGCTAGCCACCAGAAGCAGGAAGGGGAGAAGAACATTTGACCAGTAAGCCATCTCATTATTGGAGGACCAGGGAAATGGTTTCTGTTCTTACATCTGTTCTAGAGAGTAAGACAGTTTGCATCTTCTACTGAATGAAATGGAATACCATAGAATATGAGGGCTGGAAGAGATCTTAGTCTCTATCTGTCCACACTTTCCTTCCCCTAACATCTTATGGATGAAGAGTTTGAGGTCCAAAAAGGTCATATGACTTGCCCAAGATCACATAGCTAGCAAGTGGCAGAGCCAAGATAGAATGAATTGAATGGAATGGATAGCTATCTAATAGTGCAGATGTTAGCACTAATAAAATGAAGGATTCAGTGCTATTTTTGACCTTAATTCCTTCCATTGTATGGTAGATGAGAACCATTACACTACAAATGAATCTTTAAGAAGAAATCTCTAGGGTGGTATGATATTTTGGAAAAAGCAATGGCCTGGGAGTAAAGAGACCAGAATTCTCAATTTCTGCTGTGTTACTAACACTCTGTTCAAGCTAGGTCAAATTTCTTTCCCTCTTCTGGCCTCCAATTTCCATATTTTCAAAGTGAAGGGGCATTGGACTTAATGGTCAACTTTTTCCCCATGTTTACGTTTGTCTCTTATTTAGTTGTACCTAACTCTTGGGTCCCAGACAGGATGAATCAGTACTAGCCCCTTCCATGCATCTTCAGCATTTGTGCTAGTATCTATTTCCACAGGCACCAACCTCAAGTCCTAGCAAGTCTTCTAGGCAGGAAGTTTATCCTTTGCCATAATGTGAGTACCCCTCCTACCTCATGCTCATCTGGACTCTAGTTTCCAGCATTCTATCATCCTCTTTATAAATGAACCTGTTTTTAATGCAGAGACAAATCCAAGGGCTTCTTTCATGATCCCAGGTTAAGGTTTTCAATCACATGCTCTGGGGTTGTACAAGTCTGTAGAGATGTTGGTGACAGGTCCATTGTGATGCTTCAGAATAAATTAGGCTACTCAGAGTAAAGAATATACTCTTCCATGTCTGGGGACTTGGGCCCAGACTGAGGAGTGTAGGAGAGTGAGAGGCCTGTTCACTTAAGTCTGGTCAGTACCAGAAGTTTTTAAACCTCTGGGATAGGTTAAATCAGCAAGCCCTTGTTATAGACCAATTTGTGTGCTAGGCACTCTGCTAAGGACTGGGAATACAATAAAAGCAAAATTGAGTCCCTGTTTTCAAAGATCTCACAAGCTGATGGGGAGGGTACATATCAAACCAATAAGATCCAAGTCCAATTTCGCCTCAGTTCTAGAATCAGTCTATTATTACCTTGGTATGATTTTTTCTTTTAATATAAAATAAGGATACTTCCTTCTTTTTATGCCTTATTTTTGAAACCTTATACGTACAGTGAGGTGGCTCAGGGGATAGAGTTCTGGGCCTGGAGTCAGGAAGATTTCATCTTGCTAAATTCAGATCTGGTGGGCAAGTCACATAACCCTGTTTGCCTCAGTTTCTTCATCTATAAAATGAGCTGGAGAAGGAAATGGAAAACCGCTCTAATATTTTTGCCAAGAAAATCCAAATCGGGTCATGAAGAGTTGGTTATGACTGAAATATCTGAACAACAACATTATAGTGTGTGTGTGTGTGTGTGTGTGTGTGTGTGTGTGTGTGTTTATCTCAATCTGAGAGATCTCTTAGGCAGGCACTGTCTATGAGACCCTTGCCTCAAGGGAAGAAGCCTTGTGTCTTTTGTCAGATTTGGAGTACTTCCAGAAGAGAGGGCAAGGGGAACTGGGGACTTCAACATCAGAGAGTTCAATTGTTTCAAGGTTGATGGGGCCTCAGTCCACTAAGGGTGTGGAATGCAGTGCTTATAGGATGCTCTTGTCCATGGTGCTGATCATTAACCAGACTGACATTCAATGCTCATGCTCTGCTGTTTTCAGTCAATAAGAGAAGACTCTTCTCCTTCCTCTCTCCCACCCTTGGGAATGATGGATCCTCACAGACAGACAGATAAATGTTTGCTAAGTGTGAAAATAGATCCATAAGGCTTGTAGGGACAGGCAGAGTGAAGGGAGGTACATTGAGCTGCCCAGGCTGTTCAGCTTCTCACCTGATTGTTCTGGTGGGGGTTGGTTCAATATTCTTTTCCCTTCCCCAACCCCACCCCTCACATGCTGCTTGATTCATCCTTCCTAAAGCCTGGCTCTGATCATGTCACTTCCCTGCTCAAAGAATTGCAATAGCTTCCCTGCTGTCTACAAAATGAAGTCTAAAACTTTTTTTTGCCTCTATTTCCTTTTTTTCTGTTTCTCTTTATAACTCTATCTTTCTGAGTCTCAGTCTGTTTTAATGTCTCTGCCATTTTTTTCTACCTATGCCTCTTTGTTTCTGTCTTTTTTAGACTTTTCATGATGTGGGTACCCCCACCCCAGCCTTTCCCCCCCACTACTCTTGTACCTGAGCCCTGTGCTCCAGCCACACTAGTTTCATTCACTGCCCTTCCTACCTCCCAACACACTTTTCAAACTCTTAGCATTGGTGAGTTTGGACAAGAACTAGATTAGGAGTCCAGAAGTCTAGACTTGAGATACAGGGTTGTCATTTGTGTGCCCTTGGGAAAATCAATGATCATTTCTGAATTTCTGTTTTCCCCATTGTAATATGAAAGTTAGTTAGATCATCTTGAAAGCCCCTTCCATTACTGACATGTCTTGGATTCAGTTCTATAGGGGGCAGCTAGGTGGCTTAGTGGATTGAGATAGGCCTAGAGACAGGAGGTCCTAGGTTCAAATTTGGCCTCAGACACTTCCTACCTATGTGACCCTAAGGCAGAAGAGCAGTAAGGATTAAGTGATGGGGGTCAAGTGACTTGTCCTGGGTCACACAGGAAGTGTCTGAAGCCAGATTTAAATCCAGGTCTCCCTGTCTCCAGACTCAGCTCTCAGTTCACTGAACCACCTAGCTGTCCCCACACACTTTTATTCTTTTCCATCACTTTAAATTCTACTCATCCTAGACTTTGGGAATAAGAGCTCAAATTTATTTCTGCCTCCTCCACAAAGCTTTCCAGGATTCCCTCAAACCCTTAATCCAGAGTGCTTTCTCTCTCCTCTGAAGGCCTGAGATACCTTTCTAATTCATTTGGTATTTTATGATATTCTGCCTGGTGTTTAACTATGTTGTGTGCCAGTCTCTTTTCTTCCATGACACTGTGAATCCCTGGGGAGCAAGACATACATACATACATACATACACACATACATACATACATATATATATATATAATTAAATATCAGAACAGTAAGCCTGGAATCAGGATAAATGAGTGCAAATCACACTTTCCAAATGACTGTGAGGTATGTGATCCTGAAGGGCAGTCACCTCATTTCTCTGAACCTTAGCTTCCTCAGCTGTAAAATGGAACTAGTAAATAGATGTGTTCTGGGGAGATGTTTTGTATACCTTAAAGCCTTCTACAAATTTGAATGATTTGATGATGATGATGATAACTAACAGATATCAATATGTAGGTAAATTCATTCATGCTGTAAGAATTTACCAAGTACCCACTATGGTCCAAGCACTATATTAAATAATAGGAATCCTAGGAAACAAAAAAAATACTAGCCTTGTATTCTCAAGGACCTCAAAAGTTTAATGAAGTAGACAACATGAAAATGGCTATATATGAACAAACTACAGACAGGATAAATCTGAGATAATCAGCAGAGGGAAGGCACTATAGTTAAGAGGGACTGGGAAAAGTTCCTGGTAGAAGGGGGGAATTAAAAAAACCCTTACCTTCCATCTTCAAATCAATATTATGTATTGGCTTCAAGGCAGAAGAGTGGTAAGGGCTAGGCAATTAGGGTTAGGTGACTTGCCCAGGGTCACACAACTAGGAAGTGTCTGAGGCCAAATTTGAACCCAAGACTTCCTATCTCTAAGCCTAGAAGGTGGGATTTTATCTGGGATTTGAAGAAAACCAGAGAAATCAAGAGGTGATAAAGAGGGAGAAAATTACAAGCATGGAAGATTGCCAGAGAAAATATCAAGAGTCAGAAGGTGGAGTTTTCACTTGAGAGAAATGGGTAGGTCAAGGGTAGCTGGATGGCAGAGTACCTGGAGAAAATAAAGTATAAGATTATAAAGAGGCCAGGTTGAAAAGGGCCTTGAATGCCAAAGAGAGGATTTTATATTCACAGAATGTCTGAGTTTGAAGGGACCTCAAGTGATATACACATAATCACAAGCTTCTTCTACTACCTTCCTTACAAGTGGTCATTCAGCCTCTGTTTGACTTTGTGACCCATGACCTCAATGTAATTTTTCATGATATCAAGCTTAATTTATTTTTTTGAGAGTTTCTCCTCCCCCAACCCACCTCCTCCTCACTCCATTGGTCCAAATTCTGCCTTCTGCAACCAAGTAGAAAGGAAACCTAATCCCTTTTCCAGAAGGCCAATGAGTATTTGAAGACAGCATTCATGCCTCATCCTCCTGGTCTTCTATCTAAACATCTCTAATTCCTTCCATGTACAGCATGGTCTCCAGGTTACTCACCATCTTGATTGTCCTCCTCTGTACTTACCCAGTTTGTCAGTTGTCCAGAAATCCAGCATCCAGAACTGAACACAGTGTTCCAGATTGGATCCGACCAAGCCATAGGCAGAAGCACCAGTCTCGACTTGGTCCAGCATTTGGCACAATGCCTGGAACACAATAGGTGCTTAAAAAATAATCAATGAATTGAACTGAATATCATGTGGACAAGATGTATACCAATCACCTTAAGGACCAACTTCTGCAGTCATAATGACCCTTCTGATCTTCCTGGGTGGCACCTATTTTGAGGTTTAAACTTTTCAATGTGTGTGTGCTTAAATGTAGACACAACTAATGGATGTTAGTTGGACCAAGAGTTATGTGGACTTTGAACATGGAAGCTCCAACTGGGAAGGACATTTAAACAACAGAGAATATTTCCTGAGGAGTGAGAAAGAATTGTCGGGCGAGTATGCTCAGGGATGGGGGGCAGGGATTCCCCTCTCTTCCTTCCCTTCCCAATGGATAGTAGCATTGAATCTGAATCCCTTAGAATTGGTCACCTGTTGGCCCATTTGTCTACACTCTTTCTTTCCTACCCCAGGACCACCAGGGTTTCCAAGTCCCATTAAGTATTTCTTGAAACTTATTATGCTATATGAAAGTATTTTTATTGTTAACATTCTTTAAAAAATTAAGTCTTACCTTTTTTTCTTAAAATTGATACTAAGTATTAGTTCCAAGGCAGAAGAGCAGTAAGGGCTAGGTAATGGGGGTTAAGTGACTTGCCCAGGGTCATACAGCTATGAAATGTCTCAGGACAGATTTGAATACAGGACCTCCCATCTCCAGACCTGGCTCCCTATCCACTAATCCACCTTGTGCTCCTATTATTAATATTCTTATCAAGAAGAAATTATATAATAATATGAATGGGAGTTAGGAAGAGCTAGGTTCAAGACCTTTCTTTGATATGTGCTAGCTGAGTGATCCTTGGCAAGTCTTTTTATTTCTTAGTGACCTCAGACATTTATCACAATTATTAGTTACAGATTCAGTTCATTAGATTTTCTACACCATCAGTTCAGTGCTAATGCTATCACAGATTTAGATAAAAAACAAAACAAGACATAAATAGTGTGCTGGGATCAGTGGGGAGCTGGGAATTGTATTTTGGAAAGAATACTGGCCCTGGAGACAGAAACCCTCAGTTCAAGTCCTACCCCTGACATTATTTCTGTGAACTTGTGCAAATCTCTTCTTTTTTCTTGGTCATCTTTTGTTTAATTGTAAGATGAAGGGGTTAGCCTGTTGTTATTCAGTCATGTCCAACTCTTTGTGACCCAGTTTGGAGTTTCAAAGATGGAATAGTTTTCCATTTCCTTCTCCAGCTCATTTTACATATAAGGAAACTGAGGTAAACAGGTTTAAGTGACTTGCCCAGGGAGACACAGCCGGTAAGTACTTGAGGTAGGATTTGAATTCCTGAAGATGAGTCTTCCTGAAGGTTTTAGACTAGACAATCTTCAGGCCTCTTTCTGGTTCTGACATTCTTCAATCTTATTTTTTGTCTTCCTATCCCCAACACCAGGAACAGTGACCAGAAAGTGGTAGATGCTTAACAAATGTATACTGATTGCCAGGAAGATGGAAACGAGACCACAGAAAGGAACTTAACTATCATCTCACCCAATCCTGTCATCTAAATAAAAGAGATACAGCAAAAAAGAGAGACTTGTCCAATGTCGTAAAAATAATGTCACACATAGGGACAGCTAGGTAGTTCATTGGATAGAGAACCAGGCCTGGTCAAGAGGACTTAGGTTCAAATCTGACCTCAGACACTTCCTAGCTGAGTGTGTGACCTTGGACAAGTCACTTAACCCCAATTGCCTAGCCCTTCCTTACTGCTCTCCTGCCTTAGAATTGATAGCATCTTTTCTTTTCAAATTTTAAACCCTTATCTTCCATCTTGGAATCAATACTGTGTATTGGTTCCAAGGCAGAAGAGTAGTAAGGGCCAGACAGTGGAGGTTAAGTGACTTGTCCAAGGTCACATACACAGCTAGGAAGTATCTGAGGTCAGGTGATAATATCTTTTCTAAGAGATAAGGTAAGGTGGTTGTTGTTTTTTGTTTTTTTTTTTTTAATAATGTCACACAGGATTGATTTACGTAGGGA
Source organism: Gracilinanus agilis (assembly GCF_016433145.1). Classification (NCBI taxonomy): domain Eukaryota; kingdom Metazoa; phylum Chordata; class Mammalia; order Didelphimorphia; family Didelphidae; genus Gracilinanus; species Gracilinanus agilis. Next base: position 53,622,759 of record NC_058132.1, read on the forward strand.
TAGATGCCCTCGATTGAGGGATAATGTTGACCTGCTGTGGGATCATGGTCAACTCACCTGACCTCTCTGAACATTGGTCTCGTTTTCCATCTGATGGTAATAAGTACCCCTGCCTGCCCCTCCTCAAAGGGCAGGCTGTGCAGTAACCTGAATTCCCACTTGTGGTTAGGATTCAAAAAGCAGAAAGGGTCTTCACAAATGGACAGATTATTCCGATCATTATTTAAGCCCAGCCAGGCTTGAGACTGTGAGTCTCAGCCAAGGAGCGGGAGGCTCCTAATTACCTGAGATGCAGCAATTCCCACCCCCCACCCCCCACCCCCAGCCTAATTCTCTTTTCAAAGGGGAGACCTGGGGAGGCAGAGGCCCCCAATCCATGCTTCCATTTGGACAGCTTTTTTTGTGTGCGACTGCTGGTTTTTCTGAGGCCTTTCAGTGGGGGAGAGGAGAGGAGGGGGTGCGGGGGGAGGTGAGGCAGCCGGCTGGATTTTAGTCAGAAGCTAAAAAGCCCGTTGATTTTTCTGATCTCCTTTGAATGTTCCTCTCCTCCACAGACAGATCCTCACAGCTGTTAGGACTTCAAATTCTTCAGGCATTGAGGGGGGGAAGAAAAACGATATGAAAGGCTTTTTGGTGAACACAAAAGCGGGGAACAAAGGGGGAATAAAACCAACAATGTACTTAATAGAGAAAACGGGGAAATTTCTGGCACTCGCCGTATCATTAATCTGTCTAAAGTGCCTTTGATCTCCTCTGCTTTAATTAACTTGTAATTATAACATGATTATTTTTGTGGTGGGGGAATCTGGGTGCTGGGGTCTGAAAGCAGCTCCAGCCGCTGAGGGGCATTGAAAAGCGCTGTTTGTTGGAGCCGTTGCCTATCAGAGCCTCGGCAGTGGGGCGATGCTTGTGTGTGGCACAAACACACACACACACACACACACACACACACACACACACACACACACAGGCAGGCTTACCCATCACATGCTATCTCTGGGCTCTGTTCAGGTTCCTTCAGGGGCTCCATTATGAAGCTGCACTTTCAGAAGCCTATCTCTCATGCCACAGGTCAGCTTATTGACTAGAGAGCTGAGTTTGAGGCTGGGGTCACAGGCTAGCACTGGGAAAGCTGGGAGGGATCTTAGAAAATAAAATATCAGAACATAGACTGTAACGGGGAGGGACCTTTGGACATAGAATGTGCCCAAAATGATCAAAGAGCCTTAGAACAGAGAATGTCCAAGCTGAGAGAGACCTTAGAACAGAGAATGTCAGAGCTGGGAGAGACCTTAGAACAGAGAATGTCAGAGCTGAGAGGGTCCTTAGAAGACAGAATTTCAGAGCTGAAAGGGGCTTTAGTATCAACAGTGTCAGAGACCTAGAACACGGCATGTCAGAGCTGGGAGGGTCCTTAGAACAGAGAATGTCAGAGCTGGGAGAGACCTTAGAACAGAGAATGTCAGAGCTGGGGGAGAGCTTAGAACAGAGAATGTCAGAGCTGGGAGGGGGCTTAGAACAGAGAATGTCCAAGCTGAGAGGGTCCTTAGAAGACAGAATTTCAGAGCTGAAAGGGGCTTTAGTATCAACAGTGTCAGAGACCTAGAACACGGCATGTCAGAGCTGGGAGGGTCCTTAGAACAGAGAATGTCAGAGCTGGGAGAGACCTTAGAACAGAGAATGTCAGAGCTGGGGGAGAGCTTAGAACAGAGAATGTCAGAGCTGGGAG
>NC_058132.1:53627563-53690358 GCF_016433145.1 Gracilinanus agilis
TTAGAACAGAGAATGTCAGAGCTGGGAGAGACCTTAGAACAGAGAATGTCAGAGCTGGGAGGGACCTTAGAAGATGTCAGAGCTGAAAGAAGCTTTTGAATCAATAGTGTCAGAGACCTAGAACATAGCATGTCAGAGCTGGGAGGAACCTAAGAACCCAAAATGTTAATGCTAAAAGGGGATTTCTAGTATCTACAATGTTAGAGACCTTAGAACATAGAATGTCAGCATTAGAAAGATACAAAATTTCTAAGGTAGAAAGGAAATGGCCCAGAGAACCAAAATCATTTTAGTCCTTCACCATCAAGTTACATCTCTCAGAGAAAGAATCTGTTTTGTGGCTTTTTGGGGTGATGTTCCAACTTTTATTGGTCATTTCTCTATAAAATTCCCAGGCTTGAGGGCAAGAGAGCGTTGGTGATTTTTTCGGGAACCCACTGGCAGAGGAACAACCAAGACTGTACCTTCTTTTGGTTAGATGTCAAGAGGACTATCATCCCATAAGAAGAATGGAAAATGCAAAAACACTTAATAGGATTGTAGCATCTAGAATATCAAGACTAGATCAACATAAGAGCATTGATTTTGAAGTGGATGAGGCCTTAGAGTTCATCTGCCCAGAGACCTTCAGTTTCTAGAGCCCATAGAGGAGAAGTGCTTTGTTTGGGGTCATTCAGCTTCTAACTTGCAGAGCTTGAATTCAAATTCAGATTTTCTTACTCCAAACATACTGTTTCCCCCGCCCCCCTCCACTCTAATAAACAGCCTATATGGCCTTGATGATCTCTCCTGAGCAGGCTGAACTTATCCATGGAGGACAGATTATAGGGCAGAGTTTCCAAAGACTTATTGTCCTACCAATCACCTCAGAAAGGACCCATAAATCAGTTCTATCTTCATCACCTCTAGTCTTTTCTATCATTAAGAAAGAAGCCCTGTGAGGTCTGAAAGCTTCTAAATGGTGAGATTTGGAGTCAGAAGTCCTGACTTTGAGAATTGATCCTGACACTAACTGTTTGACACATTATTTTAGCTTTCTGAATCCCAGGTATTTCATCTAGACAATCAGGATACTCAATCAATCAATAATGATTTAGTAATCACCATCTATGTGCCAAGACATATACTAGGCACTGAGGATACAAATGCATAAGTGAAAAACTTCCTTCCCTCAAGAAGCTTATCTTCTACTAAGAGAGAAAGCTAGTCTATGTGTATATCTTTAGCCATTTCTCTCTGTCTACCCATCTGCCTCTATTTATTCATTTACCTCTCTATCTACCCATCTTTATCCCTCTATCTACTCATCTGTCTATCTATCCATCTATTTATCCTGCTCATCTATCTACCCTCCCACCATTTATTTATCCATCTATCTGATACCCATCTATCTCTCACTTTACCTATTTTTCTCTCAACCCATCTATCCATTTATCTCTCTCTCTATCCATCAGCCTACCTCTCTATCTACCCATCTTTCTAACTATATATCATCTCTATATATATATATTTATTTATATGTGCGTGTGTTTATATATGCTTGTGTGTATTATATATGTATTGGGGTATATGTGTGTAAGTAAATATATGAGGCAATTGGTGGCTCAGTGGATAGAGCACTGAGCCTGAAATCAGGAAGACATGAGTTCAAATCTGGCCCCAATTACTAACTGTATGACTCTGGATAAGCCACTTATCCCCTATTTGCCTCAGTTCCTCATCTGTAAAATGGGGACACACTCGAGAAGGAAATATCAAACAACTCCAATATCTTTTCAAGAAATCTCCATTGGGGGAGGGGTGCAGCTGGGTAGCTCAGTGGATTGAGAGCTAGGCCTGGAGACGGGAGGTCCTAAGTTCAAATCTGACCTCAGACACTTCCTGGCTGTGTGACCCTGGGCAAGTCACTTGACCCCCATTGCCTTAAAAAAAAGAAGAAGAAGAAGAAGAAGAAGAAGAAGAAGAAGAAGAAGAAGAAGAAGAAGAAGAAGAAGAAGAAGAAGAAGAAGAAGAAGAAGAAATCTCCATGGTTTGTCAATGGAGTCATGTAAAGTCAGATGTAACTGAATGACTGAACAACATGTATATATATATATATATATACATACATAACATATATGACTCAATTAGATCAATACCTCAATGAATTTGTTGAAGTTTTAAACATGAAAACAATATGATTGACTTATACCTTAAGATTTCATTATGGAGTATGAACTTCTTTGATTGGGTCAAGAAAGTAATGTGATTGACTGAAGTCAGTCATAATTATTAGACCTATGTATGAAAATGGAAAGTCAGTCAAATTTCATTAGTTTAGTAGTGGAAAAGTTTCCGTTCCAAGAATTCCAGTTCTAGAAACAGAATCAAGTCCCTGAGAGGAAAATATTGGAGGAGGGGTGCCGAATTTCTTCCTTAACTCCCCATTGCCTATTGATCAGTCCAGAGACTGTATCAGGACATCTAACTAGGATAAAAGAGACTAGGCCAGTAGAAGACAACATGTCTAGGTGTAAGTGATAGTCACCTGAGGAAAGGGCATCTTCAGGAAACACAAACCTTCATGGGAGAGAGCAATGTTGGCTATTGACTCCTTGAAGACTTGGATGTTCAGAGAAATACCCAAGGAGAACTTTATGAGGACTTTTATGAAGGGAGAAAAGAACTTCTAGTAACCAGGGGTTGTTAGTTACCATACCACAGATATTCTGTACATGTGTCTTTTTTAATGTTTCTGTCTATTCACTCCATTGACCTAGTGAGTGTTTGTAGGAAAAAATGTCTTACATTTTTGGTGAGAATGTTTTTGAAACTACTGTTATTTTTATATCATCTTAGCAAATACTTTTGCTAAAAAGCTACTTAAGTAGGGCTGGGCTGATTGTTAGTGGAAAATACATAAATGGGGGCTCATGAGTGACAGTATTAGAATGCTGGTCCTGCAATCAGATGAAATAACATAGTGTAGCAAATAAAGCACTGAACTGGGAGGCAGGAACACCATGGTTCAAACACATTTCAGGCCCTTGCTAGCTGAATGAGCCAAGCAAATCACTTAACCTTTCTGGGCCTCAATTTCTTCCTCTGTAAAATGAAGAGGTTGCATATACTCAAGGATGTCTAAATTCCCTTCTAGCTCGAAATCAATGATCTTATGATGCCTACCCTCTCTGAGACTTTGGAAAAGGTAAATTAACCTCTCTAAGCCTCAGTTTTCTTGTTTGAAAATGAAAGAGTTAGACTAGATAGCTTTAGAGGTCCCTTCCAGCTTTAGATCTCTGATCTTGGGATCCTATGACATGGTCCAGGTGGGGATGTACCTGTCTTTCCTCCCTTCCTTGGACCTCTCTCATTTCCTTGATCTCCTCTCCCAGTCAAGCTGAAGAGAGAGCCACAATGAACCTAGATTGCAAATCAGCCAGAGTGGCCACCTGGCCCATGACCAGACTGATCCCACAATCTCCACAGAATGTTCCCAGGCTGTGTTCTGTCCCTCCAACAAAAGGCATCAGAACATATGGTGGTCAGTGGGGAGGGCAGGAAGGAAGCACAACATAACAGTGTTAAGTAGTTCACAGAAGCCCTCTTCTTCCAACTAGAGCAGGAAGCAGGTTGGACAGAGGCTTCCCACTGACTCTCCTGAATTCCTCTGATCCTGATGGCCCATCCTCACCCCACCATATGGTAATGACCTTCACAGAGTGCATTTCCTGCTCCTTTCCAATACACTGCTCTTGCTTGATGTTAATAACAGCAGCTGGCATTTACACTGGGTTTTAGAGTTTGCAAAGTACTTTAGGTCCATTATCTCATTGGAACATCACAACAACCTTACAAGACAGGTGAGAGATGTCTTATTAGTCACATTTTACAGAAGAGTAACTCGAAACTCAGACAGGTTAAGTGATGTGTCTAGGATCATACAACCAATGTCATCAGCACGTGACAGCATTGGAGTTTGAATTCAGTTCTTCTTGCCTCCAAGTTTGGCATTCTATTCTCAATGCAAACTTTAAAGCATTATAGAATTATTCCTCCTCCTTTTTCTTCTTCTTCTTTCTCCTATTTTTCCTCCTCCTCCTCCTTCTCCTTCCCCTCCTCCTCCTCCTCCTCCTCCTCCTTATTCTCCTTTTCATGTTTGTGCTTTCCCCCATTCTTCCTAGTCCATGAGCTCTATAATAGCATTGGTGTTAGCTAAATTTTGTGACATCTCTTCCCAACCAATGGGTACAAAATTAATATTCTTTTTTAAAGAAGAGGTCAATCCATTGAGAGACAGACAGACAGACAGAGAGGGAGACAGAGACAGAGACACAGTGAGAGAGACAGAGAGAGAAGAGAGAGAAGAGAAAGAGGAGAGAGAGGGAGAGTGAGGAAAGGGGGGAGAGGGAAGGGAGAGAGAGACAGAGAGACAAAGAGAGAGAAGGGAGGGAAAGAGAGAGGGAAATGAAGAGAGAGAAGGAGAGAGAGGAGGAGAGAGAGAAAAGAGAAGAGAGAGAGGGAGAGGGAAAGAGAGGAGAGAGAGAGAAAAAGAGAGAAGGGGGGTCCTTCTTTGTATCATCAACTTCCTTGGGAATCTCTGATCTTTGGGAATGTTACTCCCCTAATTTATTTGACTGGATAATTGAGAACTGCCTCTGCTTCGCGTCAATACACAGGTGGTTCCTTTGAGAAACATACAATTACTTTTCCAAAAAGGTCTCTTATATGTCTGTAATTTGGGAGGGTGGGTATTAGGACATACAACAAATTTAAAAACTGAGATGGAGAGAGGTCCAAAGAGATTCCCAAAGCCCCATAGTGAAAGATCGTCAGAAGCCCAGTTACCTGGCCTCAAGCCTAATGTTCTTTATATGGTTTATTGCACCTCAGTCATTCCATGACTAGACAGCAGGGGGCTGGCTTGAAGTTGCCTACCCACAGCTCAACAGTGATGAGACCCCTGCCCTGCCTGGTTGGCTCTGAAAAGCTCAGGGACTTTTTCTAGAAGATGTTAAGATTCAATCAGAATAAACTGCCTATTGATTTTTCAGTAACTGCTTCAAGTTCCTCCTTCGTCACCTCTTTCCAGTGGAGATAACAAGGAGTAAAAGGAGCTAAGAGACATATTTCCTTGCCCCGGCCCCCTCTTAACTATCTCCTCAACCTTTCTCCAATAATGGCAGCCAAACTAGTGTTGAGGAATAAACATTAAACAGGACACCAAGAGATCCAGATTCTAGTTCTGCCTGCCTCCAACTGTTTGACCTTTGGTAAGTAATTTCTTTGTTCCACGCTTCATTCTCCTTTGTAAAAAGAGAAGGTCAGATTTAAATCTGACCAAATCACTTCCACCTCTATTGATTCGAACTTGAGAGAAGAGTTTGGAAGAAATGACTATTTAAGTCCTTTACACTCCAGGAAACTGTGAGGGAAATGGGGTATCCCAGACATACTTGCATAAAACATGCACATTCAAGGCCCACCTCAAAATAATATTATTAATAATAATTGCATTTATATAACCCCTTAAGGCTTGCAAAGTCATTGTAAGTTTCTGAGGCAGGATTTGAAATCATGTCTTCTTACCTCCATGTCCTGAGCTGAATACCCTCTGCCATCTGGCTACCTCATTATTCTTGGGTTTTTTTGGCAGTAAGTGTGCAAAAATACACACTGTGCGGGGGCAGCTAGGTAGCTCAGTGGAGTGAGAGTCAGGCCTAGAGACGGGAGGTCCTAGGTTCAAATCTGGCCTCAGACACTTCCCAGCTGTGTGACCCTGGGCAAGTCACTTGATCCCCATTGCCTACCCTTACCAATCTTCCACCTATGAGCCAATACACCAAAGTACAAGTGTTTAAAAAAAAATACACACTGTGGTTCAGTGGAAAGAATCCTGAGTTTGGTGTCAAAGGACCTGAATCTCTATCTGAGCTTTGCCATTTACTGCCTGTGCAACTTTGAGTCAGTCATTTTACTTTCTTGGCCTTCACTTTCTTCATATGTAAAATGGACTTGATGACCTCTAAAATCCCTGTGAGCTCTGAATCTATGATCCTTCCATTACTACAAAAATTTTGAGAGTTAATTATTTCAAAATTATTTTCTTAAGGCACAGGTTTGATTAGGAGACTCTCCTGCTCAAAATCTCCCTCTGACTCCTCATTGCCTCAACAGTAAAATACAAACTCTTAGCCTGGCATCAAAGGACAGCCTCCAACTTGCTCCAGTGTTCTTTTGAACTTTGTCTTATGTTGTTCTCCTTCATACGTTTCTCTACTAGACCCAAAGAGACTCCTAACTATTCTTTGATTGAATCTAGTCCTCTTTAACTTCTGTGCATTCTCAGAGGCCATCCCTTCAGTCCTCAATGAACCTCTGTTTTTGGTACCTTCAGCCATTGAAGTTCTTCTCTTCCTTCAGGACCTAGTACAGATGGCACCTTATCCAGGAAAGCTTCTCTAACTATCCCCTTCCCCCATATAATCACATTTCCCCCTCTCATTATGCCCCTTTCCCTAGACATCTTTGTCTATACTATTCTCCGTTATAGAGGGATTTCTGAAGTTGTCCTTATACAATCAGAGCTCTAAAAGGGATCTCAAGGGTCATCCAGTCCAACCAAATGATTTTACAGGTAAAGAAACTGAGGGCCAGGAAGTTCAGTGACTTGTCCATGGTCATACTGGTAGTAACAGTTAGAATTTGAACCCAAGCCAATTGTACTATATTGCCTCTTCTTCACAAGTCCCTTGAAAGCAGGCCCTTTGAAATCTCCAAGGCTTATCCCAGCACCCTGGACAGAGAAGCTGCTTAAAAGTCTTTGTTGAATTAATTTGTTTTGCTTCTTGGTAACCCACTAAAGGCAGGTGGGCTAATAAGGTGGTATATTGACTTATGAGGTAGGCAGGTCCTCTCAGCTAACCAGGGGACTGGCACTGGCTGAATGTAGGGCTTGGCTGCCATCCTAATAACAGTTATTTCTTCTATTTTTGTGAAAGGAGTGGTGTCATTTCGTAGGACTGTGGCTAAGTTGCTTCCTATCTCTATGTCCCAGTTTTCTCCTTTGGAAAATGAGTGGGTGAGCCACACTGTCTAAGAGTTAAGGAACCTTGTGATTTCATATTCATTTTATTATTTGATATAATATATGCACAATAACTTTATAAAATAAAAATGGAGTTTTTGATTTTGTTTTTAAATTGGACCTGTGATTTCCATGGGGTAGAGAACTTCCAATGAGGAAATTTTACCCATCGATGCTGACCAGCACTAGCTCTGTAATTTATAAACTTAGACAAGCCCCTGGGGTCATGGTAATACTGAATGAATTGCCCAATTTATACTAGCGAATCTTTCTGATTTTGAGTCTACCATATCATATTAGCTTCTCACAAGTATAATTATCCTCATTTTACAGATAGGGAAACTGAGGGTCAGGAGAAAAATTATGTGCCTAAGGCCACACAACTAATACAAAGCTGAGTTGGGACAGACCTCAAGTCCATGCCTACTTGGAGTTCTGGAAGTCCCAGGGATCAGGGCTGAGGAAGCCCGGTGCTGGCAAAACTTCATTTGTAAAGAGCCTCATTAATATTTCAAACAATAGATGAATCCATAGAGCTCCCTCCCTCCATTAATAACAGAGGGCTCCTCCGGAGGGTGGCAAGGCAGGGCTAATGCATCGCTCACCGCCAGCGCTCTCCGGCAAGTCGTCATAAAGCCCATTAGGTAAGTCAGAGATCTATTGATCCCTGATGACGGATGCTAGGGCTAAATGAGGCTGGCATTTTCGGGACTGGTAGGGGGATAAGCATAGAGAGGGCCAAGCTGGAGAAAGGCCTTTGGCTTTCTCATTCTCTTATCACTCAGAAGCCCAGTGCAGGTAGGGGGCTGGAGGTTGTCCTGGGCTTGGTGGGGCTAAGGCTGTGAGATCTGGGCACTGAAGGGGTGAGGAAGAGTTGACTTTGGCTCCTTTACTGAATTCCCAGTCCTAGTTGTACCACTCAGCCAGGACATAACTTAGACCAGTGATGGACAAACTTTTTAAAGAGGGGACCAAAGGAAAGGAAATTCTCCTCTGTCAGTCTGTTTCTAAGGCAATTCTTTCGAAGTTTCATTGTATTGAATCCTACTCATTATATTCATCAGATTAGGAATAATGTCCAGCTGCCCGATAGAACATTTCAGGGGCCACATCTGGCCCGAGGGCTGTACTTTGCCCATCCCTGACCTAGATTAATAGCACAGAGAATTATAGAACTGGAAGAGACCTCTGAACATCAAATATTAGAGCTTAAAAGGAATATGGAATGCTAAGTATATTGAACAGGGAGAGAACTAAGAACAGAGACCTAGAAGGAACTTTAAAATGTTAAAATTGAAAGGGACATAGAATATGAGATCTGGAAGGCTCTTAGAAATGATTGCCAAAGCTAGAAGGACCCTTAGGACACAGAAAAAATGTTGTGAAATACTGGATTTGGAAGTAAGAGAGTTGGGTTCTAATTTCACCTCTGCTAACTTAGTACCTAAGTCTGTCACCCTTGTACTCTTTGAGTCTCAAGTAAAATGAGCAGGCTCGACTAGATAGCCTCCCAGGTTTCTTCTAGTCCAAAATAATTGGGTTCTATAAATGCTCCAGCTGGAAGGTACCCGTGAATGCAGAATGTTCTAACAGTCAGTGAATTAGAAGCAAATGCATGTCCTGAAGCCAGGCTTCCCAACTCTCTTTTCCAGGATTCTTCTTACTCACTCCTGCCCCTGTATTCTTAGTTATCTTTGCATGTATGTCTGGGTTCTGTACTCCAACGAACCTGAGAACTCCTTGGGGGCAGAGACCATGCCATGCTCACTTGTCTGTACCCCTTATGCTTTTAGGGCAATGCCATACTTAGCAATTGTTGATAAGAGTGAGGAGCCCAGAGAGAGTATGAAGATTCTCCATTCATGGGTTTATGTGCCAAAGTGGGGAGATTAGAGCCAACCCTAGGGATGAAGATTTTTTAGAATGATGGCAACCATTTATTTCTTCTAAGCCTTCCATTGAACAATTAAAAATAGTTTCAAATGTCCTTGGGAGGAGTGCCAGGAGTAGAGTTAAGTGAGGGGGTGGGAAGTGGTGTTTAAATGATAGGGAGTATGAGGCTGAGCACAAAGGATGAGGACTAAGGCATGGCAGGTATGGTGGCCAAATTCTGAAAAGGGGGGATTAACATCAGATTAGACTGGCTAAATTCTAAGGATGGAAGGTGGGGCAATATGACAGAAAACAGGAAATAGATTGCCATGCCAGAGATGAAAGATAAATGCTAGGGATGAAAGCCAAATTCTGAGGATGAAAGCTAGGTGTCATGATGGGGAAGAAGTTTTAGGGCTCAAGGATAAATTCTCAGAATGAGTCTAAGTATCAGGGATGGGATTCTAAGTACAGAGGAAAGGAGGCTAAACACTTGGGATGAGTCTCAGTGTCAGGGGTAGGAGTGATCCGTTTTGGCATTGGCGACTGAGTTTTTAATCATCAGTTTTAGGGGGATAAACCAACTCCCCCATTTTATAGATGAGAAAACCGAGATCCAGAAAGATCAAATAATTTGACCAAAGTCACAACATTAGTAAATGGATTACAGGATCTGAGCTAGGGGGCTGAAAGGAGCTTCAGATGCCATCTTCTATAACCTAACACTTTTACAGATGAGGAAAATGGAACATTAAGTAACTTGGCCAGATCACACAGGTAGAAGATCTAAAGTCATCTGACTCTACAAAGCTCTTCCACTTAAGTAGAGGACAATTAAAAATATTTATTAGCAAAGGACCACAAATTTAAAGCCTAAAGGGACAAGGGACTTCAGGTCATCTTGTCCAATCCCTTCATTTGACACATGAAGAAAATAAAGCCCAGAGATTTAAAGGAGTTTACATTTCCTTGAGTAATGAGAGTGATAATGTAAACAACAACAACAACAACATTTCTCAGCTTTATTTATCAGCTCTTTAAAGCTTTACAAATATTATCTCATTTGATCCTCTCAACAATCCTGGGAAGTAAATGATAGTATCGACCCTATTTTACAGATGAGGAAACTGAAGCAGAGGTGAAGTAACTTGCTTAGAGAGTCTGAGGCTGGATTTGAACTCACATCTTCCAGATTCAGAGTCCAGTGCTGTATAAATTGCAGACTGGGGATTCTGTCTGCCAGGTCATCTGACTCAAAGTCCAGAGCTCTTCCCATGACACCACTTTGTCAGTTTATTATGCATATGTCCTTAAAGTTTTATATTTTCTAACTCAATTTTTCCTCTTTCCTCTGTCTTCCTTAGAGCAACAACCATAACAAAGTAGGTTAAAAAAATTCTCAACTCTGAGATCACTGGCTTGGGAGGGGAGGAAGTTTTTAGTTATGGGTTGAGAACCAGACTAGAGAAAAGAAAAAAAAAGAAAAAGAATAAATATCTGTGGATATGAAAGTATTACCAGGGAACATGGGGAATTAAGAGTGGGTAGTAGCAGAGTATCTTAGAGACCTTAGTGCCCAAACCCCTCAACAGCATAAATTTATAGCATCTTCAACCTGGATAGGACCTCAGAGGCCATGGAATCTTACTCAAAGTCAGACTCGAATCCCTCCTATAATATTCTCAACATGTGGCCATCCAGCCTCTGCTGAAAGGCTTCCAGAGACAAAGACTTCACTAGCTTCTTAAAAGGAAAACAAGACCATTTCTTTCCGGGACCACAAACAGGAGAGGCTGTTGAAAAGGAAATTTCCCATCCACTCTCATTCTTCCTGCTATGGAAAAGCCTCAAGATCGATTCATCACTTATTACCTCTCGGCTTCCAAAGATGGATTGTGTAGATATGTAAAATAAGTGTAACAAATAAAGAAAATACATTTAAAACGTGCAAGAATTGGCCAATTTTGCAATATTTCACCTCAATTTTATATGCTGTCATATATATTTGAAATACATGTGCGCTAAGCATGACAAATCTATAGAAACTCAAGCTCTATTATTTTGCTGTAATGGGCCAGGGGAATAGCCCTGGAATAATATTCTTCCATCTCCAATAAAGGCTTTTCTCTGAAGCTATCTTAATGCTGGGAACAAAACCGGGGCAATTTCTCAAAGGCTTGTTTTCTCAAATTAACCCACACACCAGGCTGGTAACCACTAAGGTGTGTGGAAGGGGGAGACTGCTGGGGACTAGTTCTGGTTCTTCCTTTCCTAGCACCAAAGTCACAGAATGTTGGAGCTGGAGAGACCTAAGAATTTAGAATTTTAGAACTGGAATGTTATAACACAGGTTGTCGGAACTGGGAGGGGCCTTAGTACCCAAAATGTCAGAGCAGAAAAGGCCCTTAGAACATAGAGAGGGACCTCAGAACACAGAATTTCAGAAATGGAAGAGGCCTCAGGGCAAGGAATGTCAAAGCTGGAAGGGGCGTTAGAGCACAGAATGTCAGAACTGGAAGGGGCCTTAGAACAGAGAATGTCAGAGCTAGGAAAGAACTTGGGACACAGACTATCATAGCTGAGAAGGGCCTTAGAAAAGGTGGGAAAGACCTTAGAACATAAAATGTCAGAGCTGGAAGAGGCCTTTAGAACACAGAAATTCAGAACTGGGAGGTGCCCCTAGAAGAGTTGGTATAAACTATGCCCAAAGGGCTATAAAACTTTGCATACCCATTGATCCTATAATACCACTGCTGGGCCTGTTTCCCAAAGAAATAATAAAAAAAGGGGAGAGGACCTACTTGTAAAAAAATATTTATAGCAGCAATTTTGGTGGTGGCAAAGAATTGGAAACTGAAGAATGTCCATCAGTTGGGGAATGACTGAATAAATTGTGGTACATGTTGATCATGGAATACTATTGTGCTAAAAGAAATGATTAGCAAGGTGATTTCAGAAAATGCTAGAAAGATCTGCAGGAACTGATGCAGTCAAATAAGCAGAACCGGGAGAACATTGTACACAGTAACAGCAATATTGTAGGATGATCAACTCTGAAAACTTGGCTACTCTCAGCAAAGCAATGATCTGGGACCATCCTGAAAAACATGATGGAGAATGATACCACTTCCAGAGAAAGAACTGCTGGAGTCATCTTTCACATCAGCATATTTATGGTTTTATTTTGGGGGTTTGTTTTTATATGAGTGTGCTCTTACACAATGACCAGTATGGAAGTGTGTTTTGCATGACAATAAAAATAAAAAATAATTTTAAAAAAGAAGAATTGGTATTTGAATCAGGATTTGAATCCAGATCTTCCTGACTCTAAGTCCTAGACTTGATTTCAACATGCTGGCAATAGGAACTGTAAATGGGTGACCAGGGGAGAGCTACCTATGAGAAATATGAAATGTGTCAGGGCTGAGAAGGACATCAAAATGTACAGTATTGAGGCCAAGAGATAACTTGAAACACAAACTATTAGAGGTAAAAGGATTGTTAGAATTTAGGATTCCATGGCTGGAAGGTTAGACAACAGACAGCCAGAGGAGGATGACCTAAACACAAAAAATGTCAGAGCTAGAAGGACTTCAGAATGCCAGGTACAGAAGGGAACTTTAAAAATGTTAGAGCTGGAATGTCAGATGTAGAAGGGACCTTAGAGACCCACTATCCAATGACCTCAGTTTATGGAGAAATAAACAGAGGTCTAGAAAAGCCAGGTGACTTGCCCATGATCGCACGAGTAGGAAATGAAGCTCACAGCTTCTGGGTATTAACTAAGAAGCATTAAAAGGGCTCTTTTCCTGGTAAGGACCATTCTCTGGACTGACAGGAATGTCCAGATGATGCTAGGTGCCATTTTGAAGGCTCTTCTTATGTACATTTGATTTCATCCTGCACAATCCTCTCTCCATGAGTTAATCTTCTTGAGTCTCTAGAGATATTGAAATACTTCTTATACTTTCCTTTTCCAATACCTGGTATAGCAGTGTAGACAAGCACCTTAACTCTACCTGGAGGCTTAACAAATCTCATTTTTCTGGAAGTTCTTCCCCAAATCTAACATCTATTTCTCATGCTGCATAACCGTCATTGTAAGTTTACTTCTCTCAGTCTGTTCTCAATCTGATCCTCTTCTCTTCCCCTGCTTTTTTCATTTTTTTCCTTATAGTGATACAGAATTTTAGTTGTGAGAAAGTATTGTTGGGATCATTCTATACAATCCCCTTCATTTAAAGACAGAGAAACTGTGGACTAAAGAGGAGGAAGAATCTTATGACTAGTAAATGTCAGAGTCAGGATTTGAACCCAGGACTCCTTATTCCCAAGTATTCTTTTCTCTGCACTGAAAGGCTTGGCTGTCTTTTGCTCCATTTGGCCTCTTAATAAAAAGTCTTCTGTCTTAAAGACAGCTAGGTGGTGCAGTAGATAGAATGCAGTGCTAGATCCAGACTTGGGAAAGCTGGAGTTCAAATCCACCCTCAGGTACTTAATAGTTGTGTGACCCTGGGCAAGTCAATCTTTGACTGCCTCAATTTCCTCAACTGTAAAATGTGAATAATAATAATAATAAACATACTTCTCACAATTGTCATAAGGATCAAATATGAGATTTTTAAAATGTTTAACACAGTGTCTAGGCACATAGTAGGTGCTTAATAAGTGCTTGCTCCCTTCCATTTTTGTAGGAAACAGAAGAGGCGTTAATTTTGTACTATCTTCTTTTTTTAATCAGAGGTGGGGAATATGGCTATAGAATAATGCTTATACAGTGAGACTTGGTTGAATTGTTGATTACTTGTGCCAAACTCTTTATTCTTCCTTCACTTTTAAAATAAGGGATACTTTTTCTGGAAGGGAAAATGGATATGAAGGTAATAGAAATTTAAAGATATTCAATGATTTAAAAAAATACATTAATGCACTCTAGACCAAGTTTGAGGCAAACAGATCTCTCTGTTCTTTGGTTTGGTCTGTGCTGGGAGGGCAGGCCAACCTTCTCCCCAATTGACCCCTTAATTTCTTCCCATAATGGGGCCATCAGCTAACATTGTTCTCATTAAAAAGATCATGAATCGCCTCCGCCAGTGTTTGCTAAGTGAATTGATGGGATTTATAATCCAGCTCTTGGTTCTGCAAGGGCTCCTTTGGCCAAGGTATGAATTTCAGAGCTGAAACACAAGATGTCAGAAATGGAAAGGCCTGGGGTTGGATCACGTCATCCAATTTCCCCTTATTTTTACAGGTGACAAAACTGATTTGCTAATAGAAAATGAGACTGGGTGGAGAGGCAGCTAGGTGGCTCAGTGAATTGAGAGCCGGGCCTGGAGATGGGAGATCCTGGATTCAAATCTGATCCCAGAAACTTCCTAGCTCTGTGGTCCTGGGCAAGTCACTTAACCCTCTGGTTGCCTAGCTGTAATTGTTCTTCTTCCTTGGAGCCAATCCAAAGTAGCTATTGTAATACAGAAGATAAGGGTTTTGTTTTTTAAAAGAAAAAGTGAAGAGACTTCCAAGATGTTGACACATTCACCCATGTGCATTGATGAAGACACATACATATACATACACAGACATATATGCACAAACGAGGTAGAACACACATCAACCTACAGACACCCCGAGAAACATACCAAGGTCTGATGATGTGGAACTAGGCATTGACCCTGGAGCCAGGGGAAGCCTGGCTTTGAATCCTCCTTCCTGAGTCCATTAGCTGTGTGATCCTGGGCAAAGTACTGGCCAGCTCAGATCTTTCCAATTTTCCAATCTGTAAAATGGAGGTAGAAATGCTCATAGTGAGCTCCCTACTGTTTACCATAATAACGGAATGAAATGCTCATAAATTTGGATGTATATAAATTGACTAACATGCATGAAAACTTTTTGAAAACTGTGAATCTCTGTATGAATGTCATCTATTCTTAAAGTTGTTGGTTTTTTTAAATGACGGGTTTTTACTTGAAGAGCTATGACGAGGCACAGACATCCATACATACAGGTAAACCAACATGCACACACGGAGACCCAAATACATGCCTGGCCCCAAGCATGAGCAGACATGAGCACGGTGCCCACAGAAACACGCCCACATCTCTAAAGGGCACAAACAGATGGGTCCCTGCACACATTTAGAAGCACAGGCACACACCCTGCAGCACATGCATATTAGGGCACAGATCCACAGAAAGTACCCCCACGTGCATACACACCAAGAAGTTTAGGCATAAACTTCACCCAGCATGTGGCTGAAGATACACAACTGCTCAGCCAATGGCAGACACGCAGGCAGCATCAGGCACAAGTACTTACCATTCAATCAACAAGCATTTATTAAAAGCCTACTATGTGAGGGGGTAGCTGGGTAGCTCAGTGGACTGAGAGTCAGGCCTAGAGAAGGGATGTCCTAGGTTTAAATCCAGCCTCAGACACTTCCCAGCTGTGTGACCCTGGACAAGTCACTTGACCCCCATTGCCTACCCTTACCACTTTTCCACCTAGGAGCCAATACCCAGAAGTTAAGGGTTTAAAAAAATTTTTTTAAAAAGCCTACTATGTGCCAGGAACTCGGCTAAATATTGGGAATACAATGAAGAAAGGAAGGAAGCAATTATTAAGTTATTAATAGTCTACTGTGTGTCAGGAACTGGGCTAAGTGCTATGGATACAAAGAAGAAAGGAAGGAAACAATTATTAAGGGCCTGCTATGTACTAAGTGCTGGGGATACAAAGAAGAAAGGAAAGAAGGAAGCAATGTGACAGGAACTGGGCTAATTGCTATGGATATAAAGAAGACAGGAATGAGTACCTACTATGTGGTAAATGTAGAGGATACAAAGAAGGATATAATTATTGAGTGCCTACGATGTACTAAAAGCTGAGGATACAAAGAAGAAAGGAAAGAAGGAAGCACTTAAGTGTCTACTGTGTGCCAGGAACTGGGCTAAGTGCTATGGATACAAAGAAAGAAGTACCTACTAGGGCTAAATGCTGAGGATACAAAGAGGGAAGTAATGATTAAGTACCTACTATGTGCCAGAAACCTAAATTCTATGAATGCAAAGAAGAAAGGAAAGGAAACAATTATTATTAAGTGTCTATTGTCAAACAGGATCTAGACTAAGTGCTATGGATACAAAGAAAAAAAAAGCAATTATTAAGTGCCTACTATGTGCCAGGAACTGGGCTAAGTGCTGAGGATACAAAGAAAGACAAAACAGTCCCTGCCCTTGAGGAACTCTCAACCTAATGGGGAAGACAACATGCAGATAATTGCACACATTGAAGATCTATACAGCACAAAAGAAAGAGAATCTCAGAGGGGAAAGCATTAGCAGTGGAAGTGGAAATAGTAGATGAGAAAGGGCTCTTGGAAAAGGGGAGATTTAAAATTTTGAAGAAAGCCAGGAAATGAAGATAAGGAGGAAAGAGTTTTCCAGGTATGGGAGTAAAAATAGATGAAGTGTGGAGATGAGGGGCTGTGTTGTGTTCAAGAAATAGCCAGGAGGTCAGTGCCACTGGTACATATAGGAAAGAAAAGTATAAGAAGAGTGGAAAGGTGTGTATGTGGGTTAGAGGCAGGCTATGTATGGCATCAGATACTTCAAACTGAGGGTTTAATATTTGATCCTTGAGATAATAGGGAGCCACAGAATTTGGGGAGCTCTAGAAGCCTTGGTTCCCAGCTCTCTTTTCTTTTTGTTTCATAGGAGAGAGGGTGAGGAGGATTTGATTCCTAGCTGGTTGAATCAAACCAGGCTAACAGGGATGTTGGCTCCTGTGCTTTAGGTCACTTGGGGGCTACTAGCTAAGCAGTGTTTGCTAGGTTTGGGTTTTAGGATACTTCAAATCCTTCAAAGCTCCCTTGTTGAGGTCTCAGTCTTAGACAAGGTACATAAGACAGCCAGTCCCATTTCTAAGATTCTGACCAGTTAATCGAGGAGGGAATCTCTTCATGTGATTCGATTCCCCTACCAAGCAATATGGCGAGGTAGAAAGAGTCCAGGATTTGAAATCGGGGACCTGAATTTAAACCTTCACTCTGACATGTGACCTCATTCATCTTCCTTTTGACCTCAGTGAGGAAAAGGGAGAAAACCCAAATCACAGCTGGCACTTACTTTTTCCATCTCCCTAAGCAAACACCACCCAAATAGTGACTGTTCTGGGTGCAGTGGGCCCCAAAGAAAGGAGCCTTTAGGTCCTAGTTGAAGGATGCTGGAATATTTACAGAGAAGCTTCAAACTTTTCTATCTAGTTCCAATGATTCACCTTGAAATCTAATCCTGTTATCTCCGGCTTTCTGGTAAAAATCCTCACCTGAAATGGATGCTCTCCTGGCACCTGAAACCTTGTCCAGAATTTGTCACCTTCCTCCTCCCCTTTGCCACCCAAAGCAAAGTCATCCTCCCAATTTGCTTATTTATGTTTATAGCCCCTCTCTTCTCCCAGGTACCTCGGTTCAAATCCCAAGCCATCTTTGGCTCTTCCCCTCTCTCATCCCCCACATCCAATATAGAGACAACATATAATATTTATATATACTTATTTATGTATATACTTATTTATATAGAAATAAGTTCATGTCTATATAAATATATATGCTTTCCTTTAGTTCATCTAAAATTTATATATAAATATAAATTTATACATAAATATAATATATTACATATAAACATAACATGTATTATGCCATAAATATATTTATGTCACAGAAATACATTATAGATATATTTATAAATATATACTTATATGTTATAAATATATATGTATATATGTTTTATATATGTATATATATATCACAATGATGTGAAAGGATTTAACTGTCAGAAAGAAGAGTATACATTTGATCTTGGATGTAATGGGGAGTACCTGGAGTTTCTTGAGTGAGGGGTAGAGGGACATGTTCAGATTTGCACTTTGGGGGGAAAAATGTTACTCCCCTTCACTTCTGCCATATTCCAGACAATCTAGACTCTAGGTGCTCTCTGACATTGCCCTGTCATTTCCCAACTCCACACCTTTGCATTAACGGTTCCTACACCTGGAAGGAACTCCCTTATCGTCTTAGCTTTTTCTGCCTTCAATGCCTAGAATGAATGTCCCCTCCTGCCTGGAACTCTTCTTGATACAGGCTCTTTCACCCTTCTCTGCCATCTTGTGCTTGAGTCTGTGAGGTTCAACAATTTATCAGTGATTTGAAGGAAGGCATCTATGTTATTGTTGATCCAATTCAGATGACTAGCCATGGACAGAGTCAAGATTTCAGTGTAGTTGTGGGTTGCAAATCTGGTGCTTCTTTGCTACTCCATACTGCACCTCAGGCTGTTGGCTCTCTGCGGTCCTTTTTTTTTTTAACCCTTACTTTCTGTCCTAGTAACAACTCTAAAACAGAAGGGCAAGAGCTAGGCAGTTGGAGTTAGATGACTTGCCCAAGGTCACATACATAGGAAGTGTCTGAGGTCAGAATTGAATCTAGGTCCTCCTGACTCTATCCAGTATGCTACCTGTCTTCTCCATCATGGAATCTTAATGACAAATTTGGAGGGGACCTAAGAGGTCATTTAATCCCATCTCCCTGATTTTATAAATGAGAGTGATTTAGTAACTTGTCCAAGGTCATGCAGGGTCTAAATATCAAGATCTGAACTCAAGTCTATTCTTTTTTGTCTCCTTGGGTATGTGTGTAGGGGGAAGAGCTGGTTCTATGATCTAAATCACTCTCCCTTCCCCCAAACTCCTTTCCTTCCTCCCCTGTCTTCCCCTCTGACTCATTCCCCTCTTTGCCCTCCTCCGGAGAGTCAGGAGGGAGTGAGTTGACCAAGCTCTCACTCCTCAGGAAATGAATGTGCCTGTTCCCAGAGGACTCTCCAACCAAACGGTAATTGTTGAACAGCTCTGCAAAGAGTAGTGGTGAGGAAGGGGCCATCAGTGGGGGCCGGTGGTGCGTTAGGGAAGAGCCACATCCCCGGCCATCCTCACTGTAAATCTTCCTGAGGACCATTAAAGGCCTTGCAACTCAGAGACAAATTAAGAGGCAGGAGGATCAATGTTATTTTTTCCACAAGCTGAATTCATAACAGTTTATGGCAAAATCAATGCAAATCTTCATGAATAAAGTGGTGGCAGGTGCACATTACAGAATAATAAGAGAGGATGAAAAACCCACAGTCAACCAACAGAAGTGTCAGGTCACTGCCAAGGAGGCAACTGACGGCAGATCATTTATCGGCCCCATTCCTTTTTATCTTCAGAGCTAGAAGGGACCTGGGGAACAGCAAATGTCAGAGCTGGGGGTGGACCTTAGAACCCAGAATGTCAGAGGTGGGAGAAATCTTGAAACAGAGAATGTCAGAGCAGGAAGGAGTCTTAGAACTCAGAATTTCAAAGCTAGGGGGGCTTAGAACACAGGATGTCAGAGGTGGGAGAATTCTTAGAACAGAGAATATCAGAGCTAGGGAAAGGGGCCCTAAGAACATGGAATATCAGAGCTGGGGGTCCTTACAACCTAGAATGTCAGAGCTAGGAGCACCATTAAAACTCAGAATGTCAGAGCTTGGGGGTGGGAGTTTAGAACCCAGAATGTCAGAGGTGGGAGAAATATTAGAATAGAACGTCAGAGCTAAAGGGTTCTTAGAACCCAGAAAGTCAGAGCTAGGAGGACCCTTAAAACTCAGAATGTCAGAGCTTTTGGGGGGAACCTTAGAACACAGAACGTCTGAGGTCAGAGAAATCTTAGAACAGAGAATGTCAGAACTGGTGGGGGGCCCTTAGAACATTGAATGTCAGAACTAGAGGACCCTTAGAACCCAGAATTTCAGAGGTAGGAGAAGCCTTAGAACATAGGATATTTGAGCTGGGAAAGATCTTCGAATATAGATTTTCAGAACTAGGATGCAGAATGTCAGAAAGTTGGTTCAAGTATCTGAAGAAGGTGCCAAGAAGAAGGATGAGTTAGATCAAGTGAAAGTGGTCCAGGCCTGGCTAGTAGTTTATGGCCCCAAATCAGGACTGTGGTTCAGGACTAGTGTGTCGCTG
This sequence comes from Gracilinanus agilis, assembly GCF_016433145.1. Classification (NCBI taxonomy): domain Eukaryota; kingdom Metazoa; phylum Chordata; class Mammalia; order Didelphimorphia; family Didelphidae; genus Gracilinanus; species Gracilinanus agilis. The sequence goes on from NC_058132.1 coordinate 53,647,545, forward strand.
TTATGACCTATTTCTCATTCAGCTGCATTTTCTTTCTTTCCTTCTTCCATCCCAAATTTTAATTAGATATTGATAACAGATGCTGGTGCAATGTATCCCCATGGTCCCGGGCTGTCGGGGGCAGAGGGAGGATTGGAGGAAGGGGAGGGCAGAAAAAAACACTCATTCCTACCTAATTCATTCAATTCAATGAACAAGCATGTCTTAGCATCCCTACTCTGCTAGGCATTGTCCTGGTTGCTGGGGGGTACAATGGCAAAAAGGGGACAGTCTTTTGCTCTCAAGAAGGTCATATTACACTGGTACGAGAGTTACAGGTACAAAAACAAATGCCAAACAACAGAGAGAGGAGCTAAAAGCCCAGACCCTTGAGTTTTGGGGCAATACAGGTATCGGTATTTAGTAAAAAGACCAACGGTCTTGGAATCATAGGAGGCAGTGCAGTTCAGTGGTCCTAGCTGTGAATCTTAACTCTTGTTAGTCACTGGCTGTGTGATTTTGGGCCACTAGCTTCCTTTCCCTGGTTTTTAGTTCCATCATCTGTAAAATAATCCCTTAGGTTCCTTTGTATTGCTAAATTGCCAGTGTTTTATAAACCCTGTTTTCTTCCCAAATATAGATAGTGGGGATCTCCTCTCTGTACCCCCATCTAACATTCAAGGTTTCCCTGTTCTGAGGAGAGTGCATTATTCTTCTCAACTCCGGTCCTTCTGCCCCTGCCCTATACTTTCAGGAGAGATTATCGGAGTATGAAGAGTTCAGATTAGAAGAGACCTTAGAGGACCTTTGGGGGGGGTGGTGGGGTGTTCATTCATTGTCTTGGAGCCACAAGCCCAGAGACTATGTCCTTGCCTTGATCTTTCCAACCACCTTGCATTAACAGCTGGTTTTTAATGTCCAGAGGCAGTGGGCTCAAGTCTTCCAAGAAGGAGCAAAAGTAGAATGGGTTACATCAAGAGAGAGATAGAGGTTCACATTTGGAAGGAAGCAAATAGCCCAGGAGCCCCTGGAGGACTGTGGCTCAGGACCATTTTTGTCAGCAATATGACTCATTTATTATTCAGTTACATTTTCTTTTTGTTTCCCCCATGTCTATTTAAAGTAGAGGATGTCTTGCCCGACTCCCTTCTTTTATAACTGGCTAAACTGAGGTCTAAAGCAGTTAATTGACTTGTCCAAGGTCACACGAGCAAAAGTGACGTATGTAGAATTTGAACTTAGACCATCTGACTCCAAAGCCAGCTTTCTTTCTAATGAGTCATGTCCAGGCTCTATGATTCCTGTTAGGGTGGTAACTAAGCCTGCTTCTTGGGGTGATTTTCTAATCCTTTGATTTCTGTGCCTCAATTATCCTTCTAAGAAGCTTTCCAACCTAAAACTTTAGTTTTTCAATCTGTAAAATGGGTTCATAAATATTCCACTCTGGAGTTCACAATTTGAATTCAGGTTTTCTGAGTCTCATACTAATAGTGTTTTTGTTTGTTTGTTTGTTTTGTTACTGGTGTAGGTTAACAGAAAAAAATGGAAGAGGCGAAATGACTCTCATTGTGGCATGATTGATGAAAGGAAGCAGGGGATAGTGGGTAACATTCTGAATTGGGTACAAAGAACTGAATTGTAAGTCCCTATTCTGTCAGACTTTCATTGGGATTTTGGATAAGCCACAACCTTTCTGGAACTCAATTCCTTCATTTATGAGTCTACAGACAGTCCCTTGTCTACTAATGATTTCACAAGGATTGCCACCAGGACACCCAGTACCCATACTACTCCTTCACCATCCATTCTCCTTCCTGCCCAAATTTCTCAAAGTGAGGTGGAATATTGAGAATTTGTCCTATCTGTTAAGGAAAATAGGGAGAAAACAAAAGGAAAAAATAAACATTTACAAAGCATATATCCACAGGCTTGGAGATAAAAGCTTTTTACCCATGATCCTGTGAAGTAGGTATCATCATCATCATCATCATCATCATCATCATCTCCATTTTACTGTTAAGGAAACCAATGCAGTTAGAATTAATTGACTTATCCAGGATCACAGAAGTTGATAAACACATGAGATTAGCTATGAACTCAGGTCTTCCTGACTCCAGACATGGCACTCTATCTACTAAAGGATGTCATTGTAGGCTATAGCACTACAGAAGCTCCCTGGGACCTCAGTTCCTTCTAAAGACAGATTCAGGGAACTCTTGGGCTGCCATGGCTATGGATACAGAGTTAAAAATGCATTAAAAACTTTTATTGTCTCAGTTTCCCCAATTGTAAAATGAAGGCAATAAGTGTCCACTTTCCAATATTGTTATGAGGATCAAATTAGATATTGAAAAATTACTTATTACAGTGCTTAGCACATAATAGCAGCTTAATAAATGCTTGTTTCTTTCCTTCTTACACAAGGAAAAAATGTTTTGCCTCAAACCCACAAGTTTATGGTTAACATTGTGGTTTTTTAGTTTTAATTTAATTTTTTTTTTACCAATTACATGTAATAATAAATTTCCCCATAAGTTTTCCAAGGTTATATGATCCAAATTGTCTCCCTCTCTTCTTCCCTCCCCTTCCAAGAGCTGGCAAGCAATTCCATCTGGGTTATACATGAATTATCATGTAAAACACATTGCCATATTGTTCATTTTTGTAAGCAACTAATCTTATAAAATCAAAACCCCACAATATATACTCAAATAAACAAGTGAAAAATGGCATGCTTCCATCTGCATTTCTGCTGCGACAGTTCTTTTTCTGGAGGTGGAGAGCATTCTTCATTATAAGTCCCTCAGAACTATCCTGGATCTATTTTTTTAGTTTTAGCTGAGGTAGATTCCAATACTTCCCCCGGACCCCACCATGTCAATGCCCTGATCTGACCTTTCATACCTATTCCTCAACAAGAGAAGGAAGACTAGCATTCTTACTCAGTTCTGTTGGAGAATGTGAATCCCCATCCTCAATGGAATTTTCAGAAAATGGGTAACCAGAAAATAATATATATCCCCCTTCCTCTGACTTGGGTATGGTTCTGAAACCCCCTCAGGTATAATGACCTTGACAAGAGAAAATATAGATGCTACAGGTAGGGAAGGGCAAAAAATGAATAGACATATAATATAATGCTGTATTATCCAAAGACAAGGGTTCAGAAGAGTAATTTTGGAGCTTTCCATTGTGGCTGGTAAAAGAGACAAATCTTAGCAACTGTCTTAGGGTAGAGAGCAAGAAGACCAAAAGATAAAGCTTAGGGATCAGCTGAGCTTCCAAGCAGATGAAACCAGTAGGGAGATCCATGAAGAAAAATTGAAAAATAAACAGGGAATCCAAGAAAGGCAAAAAATATAGCGTAGAAAGTTTATCATGTAAAGAAAAATTACCTCCTCCCTCAAAAACCCCCAAAGTAACAAATTCTATATTACCCAGAAATAGTGGAGCAATAATAATACATTTCAGAATGTTTCAAAAGAGAAACAGAAAATTAAAGGAGAAAATTAAGAGTAAAAAAATGACAAATGAAAAATTAGTATATTTAGAACACATGATAGAGAATCTACTTAAGCCAGTAGAGGTTCTGAAAGAGAATGACAAATATGTAACTCAGATGTATAAATCTGGAGGAAAAATGGACAAACCAAAATCAGAGAGCCACAGAATTGGAGGACTTTATTACTTTTATACAAATCAAAGAGACTGATCTTAAGGATAGGATGCACAGAGATAATTTGAAAGCATAGGTCTTCTAGGAAAGAATAATGAAGTAAAAGTTCTGAGTATGACACCAATGGGAATAATTAAATTGCCCAGAGATATTGAAAATGTTGGGAACACACTAATGATTAATAAAATCCATGGACCACTGACTGAGAGAAACCTTAAGCTTCAATCACTAAAGGACACAGTGATTAAACTTTAGAATTGCAATGTCCAACAACAAATATTGTAAGCAGTAAAGACAAGGGCATTTAGCTATCAAAGAAAATAATTTTAAACAGTCCAGGACTATTCCATACATGAGAAAACAAAGGAGAGATTCAATTATGATACATAAAAAAGCAAAAAGGATAGATAGAGGAACCCCAGAGTAACACACTGTGCAACGATATACCTACTAGTCAGTGAAAATAGAAGAAATTCTTCCAAAAGAATCCAATGGAAAACACAAAAAAGTAGACAATCAGTAAAAAAAAGTATATATAATACAACATGCAAAGACTTCAAAGGGAAGAACCAAAAGAAAAGTACAATTAGTAATGAGTGCAAATAATACTCTCTCATAATTCTAGGATATGATCATGACATTGTTCTAAAATGTGTTAATTTTTCATTGAGAGCTCTAATTTCTAGTCTCTGCCCATTGTTCCTATATGAATTTTCTTTCCTTTCCCCCCAAAAAATTCTAGACTTTCTTATCACTGTTCCCTGTTCTTTCAAAAGTCCACCAGATTCTAACATTCTTTTTTTTAAATCCTTACCTTTCTGTCTTAGAATGACTACTAAATATTGGTTCCAAATTATAAGAGCAATAAGGGCTAGGTAATTGGAGTAATTCGAACCAAGGGTTCCACAGTTAGGAAATATCTCTGGCCAAATTTGAACCCAAGACTTCCCATCTCTAGGCATGACTCTCTATCCACTGAGCCAGGTAGTTGCTTCTGGATTCTACTTTTCATCAAACATTGCTGATTCATTTTCTTTCAAAATAATTGATGAACAAGCCACTTGAGTTTTTATCCATTTTTTTGGCTTTTAGGATCCTTTCTATTAGTTTATTTGCTTCCCCACTGAATTTTAATGGAGGCTTTTCCTATCATTAGCCTAGGTATTTTAGCTTTTTTTTTTTTTTCAGGAGCAGGGGAAGGAGCTAGTAATAGTATTTCCCCATCATCTACTCTGATCAATCCCCTTTCTTAGTGGACAGACCTAGAAAGATGGGTTATAAACCTGCCTGAGCATTCCTCAGTTAGGCCAAATAAAATAAGTTTCTGGCCTTAGTCTCTACCTTGAGGAACTCGTGGCAGGACAGGAATTTCTCCAGTTAATTTTTTAATCCCCTCTATTCAGCGCCTATACAAGTAGACCTTTAATCTGCCTCATTACTCTCAGAAAGCTCTTTTTTTCCTCCAAATTATTTAGAAGAATAAGTGCAGGCCTCTTTGACCTGTAAGTTTGTTCTTGCTTGTCACTTGCCACAGGTTTGTGGTCATCAATGGGAAAGAGCACCGAGTGAAGCTTCTAGTTATTAAATTTCTTCAGTGTTAACAATCCAGTGTTTTAACCTTGGGATGGGATGGAGAGATTGGGGTTTGGTCTTCTCTTATGTAATTAGCAGTCATTACTTGATATCTGGTACATGATTCCTTACCTTTGGTACTAAAAGGTTGAAGAAGTTTTCAGAAAGGGACTAATCTTGCTGAAACCTGCTGACTTTACACCTCTTGGATCTCAAACAAAAACTCTTACCTTGATTGAAGGGCAAAGAGAAAACAATGAGAGGTCATCAAGGGAGTAAAAAAAAAGATGGAAATGCTATTGATTTTTTAGGGATCAAAGAAGGGAAGGAGAAATAAATGAATGAACAATTCAGGGACTAAATAGGTACATTATAAACGCCATCATTTTATTTGGTGTGGACAAGATATTGGGAGGGTTAATATCCAGAGAGCAATTATTTAAGCAAGAAGGGAAGCAATTGAAAGGAGGAAGTTGGACATATACTCTTGTCAAGCTTGACTTTGGGAGACTAGAGGAAGGAAATTTCTTCAATTCTCCTCTGGGGATTTAAGGAGAATAAAGTAAGAATAGTAAAGCAACGGGTCCTGGTTTTAGGGAGCAGGAGGCAGGTAGGGTGACTGGTTAGGGGAGGGCATCAAAATATACTTACTTGAAGGGAATAGCAAGAGGGGCTCTATAGTGTGTGTGTATATATATATATATATATATATATATATATATATATATATATATATTAGAAGAGAGTGGATACCTCAGGGACCCATTAGCTTTTAGAAAAGAGTGATCTTCCCTGAAATGCAATGCATCCCAGGAGAAGGAGTATATGGGAACCTGAGGGTATCTAGCATCCAATGTGTGAGGCTATGAGTCCTGTGCTGGTATGTATTCTGTTTAGGGAGAAAATGAATTTAAGACTAGAGGCATCATAAGCCAACAAACATTTTTCAAGTTTCTACTTTGTCAGTCTATGGGCAGTTAAGTGGCACAGTGAATAGAACATCAGGCCTGAAGTCAGAGAGATTCATCTTCTGAAGTTCAAATCTGGCCTCTGACACTTACTAGCTGTGGAATCCTTGACTAGTCATTGAACCTGTTGGCCTCAGTTTCCACATCTATAAAATGAACTGGAGAAGGAAGTGGTAAGCCAACTCCAATATCTTTGTGTGTGACCCTGGATAAGTCATTTAACCATATTGCCTCTGTTTCTTCATCTGTAAAATGAGCTGGAGGAGGAAATGACAAATCACTCCAGTGTCTTTGCCAAGAAAATCCCCAAAGGGGTGATGAAGGGTTGGACATGATTGAACTGGGGATACAAAGAAAAGCTAAGACAGTCCCTGACTTCATGTAGTTCATATTCTAATGACAAAGATGACATGTAACAAACTGTTGTTCCCCAGAAAATCTCCCTTGAATGAACTGCAGAAAGATGAAGGAAGAACCTGTAGACCTATATCCAATGAATGGTAGACTGGATTTCAGAACAGATTAGAAGGGAAGAAAAATGAGGGAGAAGAAATAAATTAGTACTTCTTGGAAAAGAGTGCCACAGATGAATATTGTTCAAGAGAAGAAGATGGATGAGTGGGTGGAGAGACAGAGAATATTCTGAACCATGCTCTAATCTTGACTGGGAGCAAGTAGAATATAAAGAGAAAAATGAATGATTACATAAAATAAAATTCCAAGATTACTAAATTGGTAAAGAAGGAAACGCTGTAGACAACTTTTTAGAAAACAGAATAAATTCACCTAAATGAATAAATAAAAAAGGAAATAAGAAGGGATTATAATTTCAGTAACTCAAGAAATTCTGGCTAGAATCAGGAAGGAAGAGGTAAGATGAGCCTGGGGTGGAGGGCAATGGAGATTAGAATCAAGTTAGGTTAACCTAAATTAAGAGCAAGGGCCAAGTTCTGATTTAAAAGATGAGTTGGAAGGAGTATAGTGGTGGAAATGGATAGAAAATAATTTTGGGGGCAGCTAAGGGGCTCAGGGGATTGAGAACCAGGACTAGAAAAGGATGCGTATGGGTTTAAATCTGGTCTCAGTCATTTCCTAACTGTGTGACCCTGGACTAGTCAATTAACCCAAATTGGCTATCCCTTACTGCTCTTTTGTCTTAGAGTATTGGTTCCAAAATAGAAGGTAAGAGTTAAAAAGAAAATAATTTCTCTGATACATATACGATCTCATTGATGGGGGCAGTTTCTCCTGTGATATGGATCTCCACTCTTCCTTTTTGACTTTGCCATGCTAGATATCACAAAGAGAAGTTCCAGTGAAGGAAGAATAGTTTTAGGATATTCACAGGAGAAAAACCCCAGGAAAGAAAGTAATAAAATCTATGGCCTCCAATGCCAATACACAGATGGCTAAAGTTTAGGTAACAAAGAAAAAGAATTTAGGGTTCCTAACACAAGGGGGTCAAGTTGACCTTATAGCTGTCACTGAGACATGGTAGGATGAAACCTATGGTTCAGACATGGCTCTGAATTTGTATTCCTTATTCAAATGAAATAAAACAGGAAAAAGATGGGTGCCTGTCGGTAGGGCATTGTGTGTTAAAAAGGAAAATGGAGGAGGAAATTCAGGAACCAGAAGAAGGAAGAACAGTTAAGAACACGTGCTCAAATGCCAATGGAGGGAGAAATAGAAGTAATTTTGTCATTGGAGTGTACTCCAAACCATCTGGATGGAGAGATGAAATAGATGAGGAGTTGGGAAAACGGATCACAAGTCTAGCACACAGGCAGTGATGGTGGAAGACTTCAGATATCTATCTGCTGGCACTCTCACTCTGCCAAAAGCAAAAGAGCTAATAACTTCTTTACTTGCTTCAGTAATCATTTCATCCTTCAAAACAAGGGAAAATTCTGTTTTGCATACTATTCTCCTGGTAAGTAGGGCTTTATACATGCCCAGATCACCTGAACTGGAGGAAACCATGAAGGAAATTCCAGGGACCTGTTTCTAGCAGAAGATATTTTGTATTTTCCTCACTGGTTCAGTTCATGACATCCATGCTGTGAATGAACATGATCTTCACCCTTTCTGGACACCACAGAAAAAAGTGTCCCAGGCTGGTCATTTTATTTTTTTTAAACCCTCACCTTCCATCTTAGAATAAATGTTGTATATTGGTTCCAAGGCAGAAGAACAGGAAGGGCTAGGCAATGGGGGTTAAGGGACTTGCTCAGGGTCACCCAACTAGGAAGTGTCTCAGGCCAAATTTGAACTGAGGACCTCCAGTTTCTAGGGCTGGCTCTCAATCCACCGAGCTACCCAGCTTCTCCCTTTAGTCATTTTAAAGATGCAACAAGTTCTAGAAGCTAGTGGAAAGAGGGTACTCCCTCTCACAGAGTAAAGGGAAGGCAGGATACATGAAAATAAAACCTCCCTGGAGTTTCCTATAAGACTATCTCCATTTTAAGTGATTTAAGCATGAGCAAAGTCAAGTCCCAATCACATAAACTAGAGGGGAAAACTGATAGAGTGAAAATGGTGGTGGCTTTTAGAAGTGACCATTCCCTTTAGAATTTGTGATAGAAAAGAGGAAAGGTAGGCATAGGCGGACATGTACCCTAGATTTGGTGAAAGCGAATTTTAAAAGGTTCAGGGAAAAGATATGCCACAGATAAGGATGCCACAGATTACAATTCTACAGCTGAATCAGGCTGGGAAGAATAGCAATTGCTCAAGAATGAAGACACACACACATACACACACACATTTCCAGTGAGGAAGACCAATGAGAACTGTGAAAGGCAACTGCTATAGATGCAAAGCGTAGACTTTTTAAAATGCGCAGAAGATAAAAGCAAGGGCAGAAATGGGATGAATATCAGAACATGTCAAGATTCTATTAAAAAAAATGTGTCAAGAGTGCTAAAGGTCAGAATGAGCTATGGATGGCAAGGGATGCAAAGGACAGCAAAAAAAGTGTGTGTGTGTGTGTGTGTGTGTGTGTGTGTGTGTGTGTGTGTGTATCCAGTACTGAAACTCAAAAACAGTCTCAAAAATAGGAAAGGACCTTCCTTTGTGATGGGTTGGGAAATGATCACTGATGGGAAGAGAGAAGTGAGAGCTGTCCCAGTTCTGATTTTGTTTCTGTTTTATTTACCAAGGAAAATGATCTTTGCCCTGGAAATGACAGAATAAAATTTGCTAAGAAGAAGCTGGTATCTAAGATTAGTGGGCAGAGAGAGAATCCACCTAGTTGCCTTTGATGAATTAAAGTCATCTGGATCGAATGAATTACATCCTCCTGAACGGAAAGAACCAACAGAAGCAATTGCTGAGCCCTTGCCTGTGATATTGGAGAGATCATGGACAATGACACAGGGATCACAAAATTGGAGGAGGGCTAATATTTTCCTAATTTTCCACAAAAGAGAGGACAGCAGAGACTGTGATCTATAGACCAGGGAGCTTGACATTGATTCCCAGGAAAACTCTGGGAAATTGCATTTAGGACACGGTTGAGGAATATCTAGAAAGGGAAGAGGTAATTTCAAAGAGCCAATGTGGCTTCCGCTTCATAAGGATGCCATGCCAGACTAACCTCATTTCCCTTTTTGATAAGATCACTACATTGGTAGAGGGGGAAATGCTGTAGATAAAGCTTACTTAGATTTCAGTAAAGCATCTGATAAAGTATCTCCTACTGTTCTTGTAGAGAAAATGGGGAGATGTGAACCAGTTGATAATACAATTAGATGATTCAGAACTGGTTGGATGGCTTGTCTTGATGACTGATTCAAAGTCAGCTTGGCAGGAAGTTTCCAGTGGAGTGACCCAGGAATCTGGGCTTGGCTTGTGCTGCTTAATAAAATTTTTATCAATGACATACAAAAACATAGATGGTGTGCTTATCAAATCCGTAGATGACACAAAGCTGGAAAGGATAGCTAATAGAGTGGATGGCGAAGTCAGGATCCAAAAATGTCTTGCCAGACTAGAGAATTGCACTGAATTTAACATGATAGAATTCACTGGGCCAGATGTAAAGTCCTGAAATTTATATATTTTTAAATACTATCTAAACAAAGAATGGATGTGTCCTGGTTAGAGGCAAGTAGCTCTGAAAATTTTTGATAAAAGATGGGTGGTAAATTTAGAATGAGTTGGCTGAATTACTGTGACCTTGGATGACATGTTTTTTTTTAACCCTTATCTTCTATATTAGAATCTATACTAAGTATCAGTTCTAAGGCAGAAGAAGAGTAGTAATGGCTAGGCAGTTGGGGTTAAGTGACTTGTCCAAGGTCACACAGCTATACCTTGGGCTACATCTTGAGGCAAAACAAGAAGGCCTTCTTTGACCTTATCTGGAGTATTGTGATTATTTTTGGGTACCACAGCATAAAAAAGACACTTATAAACCAGAATGAACCCAGAAGAAGCCAATCAGGACAGTCTGTATCATAGGAAGATATGATGGGGATGTTTAAACTGGAGAAGAGAAGATTCTGGGGAGACAGGAGAGTTGTTTTAAAATATCTGAAAAGCTATCAGTCTCCACCCAGTCACAGAAATCAGCCTTCTTATGATAAACTTCCAGCAGTGGCTCTAGCCTTTCTCTAGCTATGCAGAAAAATAATACATCTCTTCCAATCAGAAAATTTCTAGCAATAGCAGCTGAAGATTCAGTTCTCTCAGCTGGAAGGTTTCTACATTTCCTGTCTCTGGCTTCTTGCAACTCCTCTTACACTCGGCTTACTCTCTTGCTCCTTCTTTCTATGGCTTCCTCTCCTGCTGGCTTTTTAACAGCTTTTAATACCTTGTGACAGAGTTTCTTAGTGGTCAGTGATTCATTTTTATCTTACAAAGTAAAATTCACCAAATTCATCTTCCTGACAGTTATGAACCCAACAGTCCTAACATAATTTTCCCATTGTCCCCAAAGTTCTTTGATTTATCATTTTGTCATATATGTTAAATAACATAGCCCTACTCTGATGCTCTTATAACTTTTAAAACTCTAAAAACAGTCATATGAAAATGAGCTCATGGATCTAAATGGTCTGTGTCCATCTTTATCTCAGTCAATGTTCTGCCTTCAAACAACTGATCTTAGTATGGCCATCAGAAAGGCACTCAGAAAAATATGTGTCTTCTCTCAACATTTTATATGAGACTGTATTGCATCATAATCTTCTTATCAATTTTCTTTACATTACTTTTCTTTTTTCAACCTTTTTTAGCAACCAAAATAGTCATTCGCCAAAAGGGAAGTACCTTACATAGATACATAGGTAGGAGGTCTTTGGTTTCTCTCATTCCTTATACCATATCCATATGTATATATGTATATATATGTATATGAATAACTATGCACACATTTGTTTTACTCTTCTCATCTATGCTTCCTATTTTACCTTGAAGAGTCATCAAGAATCAAAGTATTTATTGATTTCATTTGGAGGGTCTTACACAGCCCTCTGTGGAATTTTTCTGCATCTTCATCCCCTTTAACTCACGTTGCTGCATAAGCCACACTTATTTTTTGTTATGGTCTTTTGACAAATACTTATGAGTACTGTAATACAAGATGATCAAATGTCCCATGAAATGATGTTTCTTGATGCCTTGGGCACGCAATAAAACCAGCTCTGCTAACGCTCTAGTTTGCCTCTCCAAGGAGAGCCTGCTCCTTTACTTTCATCACAGCTTATTCCTTTAGCGGCTTCATATAGAGAAAGATTGTCATGATCAATAGTATTCAGGTCATTTAAGAGCATGTCTGCTCATCAGTCACACAATCAAAAAATCTCAGAACCTTAGAGCTGGAAGTCAAGTTAGTGGCCGTGGAGTTCAACCCATACTTGAAAGGAACCTCCACTATGACATACCTGACAAGTGGTCATCCAGCTTCTACCTGAAGACCACCAAGGAGGGAGAAAGGACTAGTTCCTGGGGAAGTCTATTTCAATTTTGGATTGCTCTCATTGTTATGAAGTTTATCCTCACATAAAGTCCAAATAGGTCTCTTTGGATCTTTTACCCATTGGTCCTAGTTCTTCCTTCTAAAGCAAGCAGAATACATTGTCTCTTTCTTCTACAGGATAACTTTTTCCAATATAGAAAGGCAGCTATCACATTTCTCTTGAGTATTCTCTTCTCAGTAGTAAATATCCATTATTCCTTTGACCTATTCTCATATTAAATAGATTGAAGTTCCTTCATCATCCCTTCTTATGAACCCCACCCCTCACCTTATAAATAATCTTAAAATGGGGGCTCTAGATTTAATGCAATATTCTAGGGGGCCAACACATCCTTATTCAAAGAAGTAACACCTCTCCTAACGAAGCTCAAAATTATATTGCCCCCCCATGTCTTTGTACAAGGAACTCAGAGTACTAAAGGTCAAGTTCAAATTAATATACAGCCTAAAAATTTGTGATTTTTTAGTATCCTCTTGATCCTTTTATATCACTATGCTAGAATCACTTCAGAAGTCTACATAAAAAGAAAGGCTATTTCTTCCTTTGGTTTCATGGGATATTATGGTCAAATGATCCATCTCCAAGTAGCCAGCCTATTGATGATAATCCTTACTGTACTTAGGTGATCCTTAGAAGGCCATCTTCATCATGGTATTTGCCAGAGCCATTCTTAAAGTCTCCCAAGAATTTGAGAGCGTCTGAGGTCTGCGGGCAAAGGTTTTGAGAACTCAGGGTTACCATTACACCACGATAAAACATAAGAGTAGGGCTATGTGCCCCAAATAAGATTTTTATATACTATGAGCTACTAGAGGGAAGAGACGGTCTCATATTTGTATTTATATCATATAATAATAATTAACAATATCACAATTATTATGTACTGGCACTGGGCTAAGTGTTTTGCTTGTTGATCAAAACTTCTAAAATTGCATAAGAAAACAATCACCAAAAAATTAAATCGAAGAAAGCTCAAGTCTAACAATTAAAACCTTAAATGTGAATGGGTAAAATACCCCAATAAAATGAAAAGGATAAGAACATATGAGAAAACTTTAAAAGATTCAATTATATATGTGATCTCATTGATCTAAAATTCTCTCCAATGATGTAGAGCATCTCCTATTCATTCCTTTCCATCCTGGGTGACTTTGGTCCATCTTCTCCTATAAATTTTTCATTAGTGGTCCATCCAATGTGCTAGAGGCTTTCCTTGAGTTTTCTCCTCTTACAAGGATACTAAGGGAGCATTCTGGCTGACAACCTGCCATCTCTTGTCCTTTCCACATGACTGCCCACTTTCTCTCTCAATATTGCTTTGATGATGTCTTTTACTACTATTCTTTTTTCAAAGTTCCCAACCAGTCATTTGTTTCAACCTGCTTACACTCATGCTGCCTTTCTTCATTGTCCTTTGTATGATAGTCATTTAAAATTTTTCAAAAACTGTTGTATTTCATGGCATCCTGCCATGTTGTTGTTTTTTGTCCTTTGTTTTCAAAGAGGACCAATGAAATTACAGTGTGATGCCTTAACTTGCCCTTGAGTTGGACTTAAGTGAGGCAGAGTTTCACAGAGTCATCAGATTCACTCTCTCTTCCAAAGTCATTGAAATCCAGTGGCAAGACAAAAGTCAAGATGCCTGTTGGTGACCTGGGAAGAAATGGGTGACTGGTGTCTTCTATGTCTGACCAAGCTCTAAGCTCTCCACAGTGCCTAATTCAACCACTTACATAGCCAATGGAATAAATTGTTCTCATCTACCCACTCCATGAAGCAAGTCTTCACATGCTTGGGTAGACATTCTCCTAACTTATTTAAGGGTTTGTGGTCCATCAGTTACCCTTATCCTGGTTTTGCTCAACTGGCATAACTCACTATCACACAGTGATGAGAAAAGAAAACAAAGCCCAACAATTTTCTCTATCAAAGAAAATACATTTAAAAATAAAGACATTTAAGCTGAAATGATGACCTTGGACAAAATGTATTATGTATTAGGAAGTTCCAGAAAAGCAGGAATAGTAATCATGATTTTAGACGAAACAAAAAGAAAAAAAAATCATACTGTCAAGAGAGATCCTATTCATCCCCTGCTCTCCAATCAATGGACCACGAGAAACCATGCCTAGAAAGAATTCAGCTGGGAACACCTTGAGACTAAGCATTCTCATTTTTAGGTAATGCTTCCTGGTTCTGCTCAGCCTTTACCTCAACTCTCTATCTTGCTTTGAGAACTGTAATCAAACCAACAGTACCATTGCATCTAGTAAAGGTGTGCCAATGAATTGTCCTCTTGTTCTACTCTTCACCTTTGTGGCTTCCCATATCATAACTCCCTTTCCTGACTATCATTCCCCTATTTGTAGAATCTCTCCTATTATATTATAAGCCCTTTGAGGGCAGGGACTATTTCTCATTTGTAATCTCAGGTCTTAGTACAGAATTTGGCACATGGTAGAATTAAGCACAGAGACTAGATCTGTGATTTCACTGGTTGAGGGAAACCCCAAGTGAAGAAATTTCCTCTATCAATGCAGGTCAGCATCAGCTTGACAACTCTTCACCTCAGAAAGATGCTTAGAATGCTGAGAAGAATGTTCTTGTGACGTAAGTGACTTATCCAGAAATCCTAGTATGTCAGAGATAGGACTTGAACTCAGATCTTCTTGACTTCGATGCTTACATTTATGCCATGGTACCTATCATTACATATGAAAAGTTCTTAATAAATGAAAATCATCCATTCACAAAGCTACCATTCTAGTTCAAGCCCTCATCCCTCTTCACCTGGACAATTGCAATACTTTTCTGGTTGGTCGCTCTGACTCCAGCCTTTCCCCTTTCCAATTTTCCTCGATGCAGCTGCCATTCATCAAACACAGGTTTGATCACATCACTTCCCAATTCAAAAGGCTCCTACGGAAACCTATCAACTCTAGGACAAAACCCAAATCTTTCTGGCATTTAAAACCCTTCACAATCTATTTCCAACAAATCTTTCCAAACCAGTCGTGCCTTATCCCCTCCCTATCTGCCCACTCAAAATCGTGTATGTGGTGTACATTGCTTGAGATGTACATTTGCTTCTCTCATCACCATGTCTTTGCAGAGGCTGAGATGCTCTCCCTCCTTCACTTATACAACTCAGGACTTCTAATTTCCTTCAGCATTTAGCCGAATGCCACTTCCTACAAGAATCTTTTGGGATTCCTTCAGTTACTAGTGCTAGGAGTTCATGGACTCCACTTGGTTCTGGGTATTTCTGAGCAGAATCAGAGAGATGGAATGTTGACACTTATCTTCTGCTGGCTGACCCACAGGAGAACAGACCAGGGGCTCAGGGACTGCAGTGAGCTGTGAAGCAGAGGTTAGATGACTGACCACTCATCATGATGTTGGAGAAGGGATTCCTGTTCACGTATAACATCTGAACTAAAAAGCATCCGAGGTTCCTTTCAAGTTCTGGGATTTTATGATTCTTTCTCCGAGGGGAGAAAGACTAGATTGAGTCACAAAAGGATCCAGCCCAAGATGAGTCTGATGACAGAGCTCGACCTTTGAAAGTAGATTCTGCTAATGAGCTCATCTCTCCTTTCTTTCCAGCATCTCTTTTTTCTTATGCTTTCCTCTCCTCTCCCCCCCCCCACCCCATTCCTTCCCGCCCTGGTCTCTCCCTTCTTAATGAACGGTTTCCCCAGGGGGCCAGAGGGGATAGGACTGAATTAATGAGGTGAAAAGGGCTTGTCTGTCTCTGGCCTGTGTTTGATGGTTCTGAGGGAGACCATGCAGAAGGAACAGGCTTGTACGGGTGAATGATAGGTGTGGGCACTGAGGCCTCAGCCAGGGCTGGAGGGTGTGTGGGAGCTTTACACAGCCCCCCTAGAGAGGGAGTGAGTGCCCTCAAACTGTCAGGAGAGGTTAGTTCAGCTCACAGTGGATTCTCAGAGCTTCTGAGGCTTGAGTTCATAGGATTTCAAGCTAGAAGAGTCCTGGTTGCCTCACTGACCTCTTCATTTTTAGCAGAGAAAGAAACTGAGGCTCATCTCACCAAGATCACATACAGAACCAGGTTTCGAATCCACATCCTCAGATTGCAAATCCATCTTCGGTGTAGAGCAAAGGTGGGAGAGGTGTCACCAAGGGATGGATAAATGGTGGGACTGGAAGCATGGAGGCAGTTCCACTCTCAGCCCACAACCCTGATCTGATCCCCACTTCCTACTCCAGCAGAGAAATCCATAGGCAGCTGAGCACAGCGTCTGACCTCCTGCTGGGTCTTCAGAAAAAGCTCTGAGCAGTTTTTAAACTTTTAAACTCTGATTTCAAAGGTTGACAACCCACCTGGAAATAGCATTTAAAGGGAAATTGGCCTCTCTTCCCACAGCTGATACGACCCTTCATTCATTCTGCCAGCCCCAGAAAAAACAGTTTACCTTCTCATCCAGAGTTACCGTTTAATATGTGTTCTTGGTTCTGAGATAAGAATGTTGATAGAACTGGAGGCTGTCAGAGTTGGGCAGGACTGCTAACACATAGAATTTGAGAGCTGAAGGAGGCTTTCCCAGGATTATATGGTGACAGGGGTGATCAGGCCCATGACAATAGGGTCAAGGATTTTAAATTGGATGTTAGGAGGACTTAGAGGCCATTGGTAATACCTGTTTCATTGCTAGGAACTGAGGTCCAGAGAAGTTGTCTAATATCATACGGAGAGTAAGTGACAGAGACAGGATTTGAACTGAGGTCCTCTGAGTCTGATTTTCCTTTTTCTACGTACTCTACAGTGTCTCCTAGAGCATGCGACATTAAACTTAGAACAGTTAGAGAGGAATTTGAAATATCATTTTAATTCAAATCCATTTAATCTAGCAAGTATTTGTGAGGACCTTCTATGTTCGAGGCACCGATACTCAGTACTGGGAACATCAACACATTTAAACCTTTAGGACATAGGATATATGAGCAGAGACGAGGAGGAGAGAGCATTAATATAACAACTGAGATCTGTGTATTACCAGATTAGCTCAGGCATTAAAATAGATAAGGGTGTTTTTAAAGATGGAAACTTTAAACTGAAGTTTCTGAAGAAACTGAAAATACAGCTCAGAGAGGCAAACATTCTGGGTCTTGCAGGATGTCTCTTCCTAAAAACTTGCTACCTTTATCAAACATTAAAAGTAACTCCATATTCCATATTCTAAGGTCTGTCCCATCTCTGACAAAGCTCTTTTCAGCTCTCACTTCTCGGTTCTAAGATCCCTCCCAGCTCTGACATCCTGCATTTTGGGGTTTCTTCCATCTTTGACACCCTCTGTTTTAAGAGTGCCTCCAGCTCTGACATTCTCTGTTCTAAGGTCTCTCCCAACTCTGACATTCTCTGTTCTAAGGTCTCTCCTAGCTCTGACATTCTCTGTTCTAAGGTCTCTCCCAGCTCTGACATTCTGTGTTCTAAGGTCTCTCCCAGCTCTGACATTCTCTGTTCTAAGGTCTCTCCCAGCTCTGACATTCTCTGTTCTAAGGTCTCTCCCAGCTCTGACATTCTGTGTTCTAAGATCTCTCCCAGCTCTGACATTCCCTGTTCTAAGGTCTCTCCTAGCTCTGACATTCTCTGTTCTAAGGACTCTCTCAGCTCTGACATTCTCTGTTCTAAGGACTCTCTCAGCCCTGACCTCTGTTCTAAGGGGCTGGAGTGAGCAGAGAGGAGAGCCAGTCCAACTGATTGTCAGATTGAATTGCCTAGTTGTTTGCCTGAAATAGGCTTCTGCTTGGAAACAGACTCATCCCAGGATATGCTATTATGCAAACATCCAAGCAATGCTACCTGAACACAGGCATACCCCAGGAGTCCAGCCTCAAGAAGAATGGGAAGAAAAGAGCATTTGCAGATGTCAGATTTATTTCCTGCTTCTCTTGTGGAAAAGAATGATGTTTATTTCTTTCTACTCCAGGAGGGATGGGGAGGTGCTTCCCTGGGCTGGCTCCCCCAGTGCCTGCCTCTCCCCCTTCCCCAGGCTCTCAGTGCAAAGGAAGGAGCCACACCAACTCCACTGAGTTCCTTAAGTGCCAATCTGTATTTCCAGTTTTAATAACCACTAGTCCCTTAATATGCTGTGCAGCCTGAAAAGATTAGAGTGACCTCTCTAAGCCTAGGAGTCTTCAAGGATTAGCCCAGATCAATTAATTCAGAGGATTATAGAGACTTAGAGTTAGAAGGGAAGTCAGAGGCCATTTAGTCCAATGATCCCATTTTACAGATGAGGAAACTGAGGTTCATAGAGCTTGTGTCAAAAGCAGAATCTGAACTCAAGGCTTCTTGTCTCAAAGTCAAGCACTCTATCCATTTCCTTGTACTATTTCCAAACAAACATTTATTGTCCACTTACTATATAGTTCAGCCTTGTGGAAGAGACAGTCATATGTGCAATTAGAGAGATAACATGTGCAAGTTCTAGTCCTGCCTGTCTCTGGGTGGCCGTAGGTAAATAACTTAACTGTCCTTGGTTTACTAATCTATAAAGTGAGAGGATGTGACAAAATTATCTCTAAAGGTCGTTTCATCTCTGAAATTATTCTAAGGTGATGATTTCCAAAATGGAAGTTCTATGACCATAATAGTCTGTGACATGACCCCAAGGTATAACCAGTCAGAAGGTGGAAGACTGGTCCCATTTGAGCTTTCTAGGGATTGGCAGTCAGCAAGCTTTTCTCCACCCTATTCCTGGCTCTTTTACCCATTGTCCTCTGACACTCTCTCACTCCATCCCTTCTTGCTAGTTGCCTTCCATGGCTTTCATTATTTCTCCCCTGAACTATTACAAAAGATTTCTAACTGGCCTTCCCATCTTAAATCTCTTCCTACCCCAATCCATCCTCCATAGTGCTGCCAAACTGATATTACTAAAGCTGACCATATTACTATCCCGCTCAATAAACTCTAATGACTCCCCATTACCTCTAGGATAAAATTTTATTTTATCTTTATTTCATCCTTTAAAATTTTTCTTGTTTTATGTATAAATTATAATGAACATAATTATCGGTACAGTAGTAAGGATAGATAACTTTTAAATAAGTAAATCCGCATATATGTGGGATATGTGTTCAAAAAATAATTTACTGATGGAGTTGTACCTTTGAATGGAGAGCAGGGCAGAAAGCTTCTCCCAGAACCTCCATTTAGGAGGAGGAGACCCCGGCTAGCCATCTCTTCATTTCCCACTCAGCTACATTCTTTTGGAATTCTTCATCATAGCTATCCTTCCCCTTTCAATGAAGATCTTTCCTTTGCTTGCCAACGCTTTGAGTCTCTTTGTTTTGCATGGCATATAGTGGGCCCTACATACTCATTAACTGATTAATATACCTATTAAGTAGTCCACCAACTTCTACTTAAAGATGAGCAGAATCCTCTACTTCCTAGAAGAGTGGCCCCTTCCACTTTTGAACAATTTTCCTTGTTTTGAAGTTCTCTTGAATTTCTAACTTCATTTGCTCCAAGACCCCTTTGAGCACTGACATTCTGGGTTCTAAGACCTCCCACAGTTCTCATATTACAGGTTCTAAGGGCTCTTCCAGGTCTGACATTCTCTGTTCTAAGGCCTCTCCTAGATCTGATATCCTGGGTTTTAAGGGCCCTCCCAGTTCTAACATTCTCTGTTCTAACAGCTCTTTCAGCTCTGACAGTCTCCACAGGTCCCTCTCACCTTGGACATTCTTTGTTCTAACTTTCCTTCCAAGCCCCAAACTTATGTGATTGTACCTCATGTAATTACTCTGAGTATCAGCTGTCTCGTCTGTCAAACAAGGAAAATGCCATTTGTTTGTAGGTACATTTCTGGGATGTTTTAAGGATCCAGTGAAGACAGAGATGTGGAAGGGAGAGAGAGCTGAAATCTGAGCCAAGAAGGCCTGGGTACAAATCTTGCCTCTGACAGTTACTAGCTGCATGACTTTGGACAAGTCACTTAGCTTCTCTGAGGAGAGCTCTGAAGGAGTGGGAGGAGAGAAGGGAAGGAGAGAGGAAGAGAGAGATGGAGAAGGAGATAGAGGAACAAGAGGAGAAGATGGAGGAGGAGAAGGAAGAGAAAGAGAAGAAGGAGAAGGAAGGAGACTTTGTAATAAATATTTATAGTCAAGCAATATAGATTCCCACAGTGTCCATGCCCCAAAATGTGTGTCTTATTCTGTACTGAGGCCATCCCCTTTGTCAGGAAGTGGGCAGCAGGCTTCATCATGAGTCCTCTGGACGCACAATTGACCATTGCATTGATCAAAGTACTTATAGCTTTCAAAGTTTATTTCCAGTGTTGTGGTTATAAATTATCTCCCTGGTTTGACTCACTTCACTTTGCATCAGTTCATCCAAATGGACAACCACTTGTCGTCAAGATTATTCTAGAGCTAGCGAAAGGGATGGCCTCTGAGGAACCCTCCAACTACGGGATTCTGGGATTCTTTCATATCTGGAATGGTCCAGGACAACAACACTCCCACCCTCCCCTGACCCTTTCCAAGTACACATCCTGGTGGCCTCCCAGTATATCAACTGGTATAGTTGATGCTCCAGCCCAGCTCATCCTCAAACTCCCCGAACCCAGACACCCCCATTAGATAACTCCCTTCATGTATCTCGGGGAGTACCATGTGGCCCCTCTCTGCTTGCTGCTATCCCCCCTACTCCAACCCCAGCCACAACTTGTCAGGAAATACCAGAAGAGCAGCGGGGGAATAAATCTCACTCAGAAATTAATGTAACTCAGGGGGGAAAAAAAGTCCATTTACTTATTTCAGCTTCTTGTAGCAAGGTTCATAAGTGAATAAATCCAAAAATAATGTAACGGAGACTCGGGGAGAAGCCACAATAAATGCGAGCCCGTCGCCCTAAATGAAGACAAAGGCTCCAAAGCAATATTAAATCCAGTCCCTGAAGACCCATTTCATTTCAGCTCCGGATTTCCACCAAATCGAGTTTTCCGATGCAGCCTTACCCTATTCCTTTCTTCTCCCCCCAAACCCGACACCCCCTCTTTCCCATGCCCCAGTTCTAGTCACTCCAGCCTCCAACGTTGTTTTCTTCCCCACCTCCCGTCCCCAGAACACTTCTTGTGCCAGACTATCTGCTCCATATGCCGACTCATCCTTTAAGACCCTGTACGAGGTCTACCTTTTTCTAGGAAGCCTTCATTGGTAACAGGTCAGGGGTAGGAGAAGGGGAAGAAGTACAGAACCCACAGCAAGGAGAACCGGGATCACATTCTGGCTTCTGACGTGGATTAGCCTGGTGACATTGGGGAAGACATTTTTAGATGAGAGATATTTTGAGAAATGGCCATTTTGGATTTGTTTTGCTCAATTATATATATATATAGTCTAAGGGTTTTATTTTTGATTTTAATGAGAAAGAAGATGTGGTTGGGAGTGAGTGAAAAAAGTGCTTCTTAATTGCAAAAAAAATTTAATTTAAAAAGGAAAGTATATTGAATTTAAAGTCAGAGTGTTTGTGTTACTATCCCAGTTCTATTATTTACTACCTATATGAACTTTGGCAATTAGGTTAGTGCCTTACAAAATGAATAACATCACCGATTCTCTCTCTATATATATGTAGTGATATAAATATGTGTGTGTGTGTGTGTGTGTGTGTGTGTGTGTATACATAGAGTGCAATCCTGAGCAAATATTGCCCTGTGTCTCGGTTTCCCTGTCTCTGAAATGGGGACAATACTCTCAATACTGATCTCCCAGACTCATAGTGAGAAAAAGGAGATATTATTATAATAAGAAATCCACTGGGGGGTGGGGAGGGGGCAGCTGGGTAGCTCAGTGGTTGAGAGCCAGGCCTAGAGACGGGAGGTCTTGGGTTCAAATCTGGTCTCAGATACTTCCTTATTGTGTGACCCTGGGCAAGTCACTTGACCCCCATGGCCCACCCTTACCACTCTTCTGCCTTGGAGCCAATACATGGTATTGGCTCCAAGACAGAAAGTAAGGGTTAACAAAAAAAAAAAGAAAAGAAATCCAATGGAATTTGACCATCTATGACATCAGGGCCATTGAGAGTCTTCTTACTCGAGGATTTTTAACCTGTTAATACTGAAATGGTTCTCAAATAACCAGATAGTACAGGAGCTGACTGGCTATTTGGATCCAAATGAATTGTTTCAATAAATTAATAACTATTCATCAGACACCTACTATGTATCAGGCACTAAGAATACAAATATATTGAACTAGCTATGTACAGCCTGGGACCCCTATAGAACTATAGAACACACACACACACACACACACACACACACACACACACACACACACACTCTTCCTGGGGAACTGGTCAACAATGAGGACAAAGTAGCCACTCCCAAAAGCTTCCTCTTGATATCATTCTATAGTTCACTAAATGCTTTTCTCTCAGGGTTTCTGCAAGGAACCTGGGGGACAGTTTGGCCCACGGGAAAGAAGACTGTTTCTAGAAATAGTGGACTTGGGTTCAAATCTCTGCCTTTCTGTTTATCTGTGTCACCCTAAATAAGTCACTTCTCTTCCCTAGATCTCAGATCCTTGTTTATAAAAAAAGGAATTTGGAACAACTCTCCTCAGACATTCCTTCTAGCACTGGGCCAGGAGTTCTTAACCTTCTTTCAGTTTGTTATGGACATTTTGGGAAGTTT
Organism: Gracilinanus agilis; assembly: GCF_016433145.1. Lineage (NCBI taxonomy): Eukaryota > Metazoa > Chordata > Mammalia > Didelphimorphia > Didelphidae > Gracilinanus > Gracilinanus agilis. Next base: position 53,670,397 of record NC_058132.1, read on the forward strand.
GGTGACCCCTTTTCAGAACAATGAACCCTTTTAGTTAAGGACCTCTTTTCAGAATATAAGAATAACGTTTGTTTCCTACTTTTGAAATGGAAGGAAATGTTAAATTTCACTTGGAGGTTAGCAAAAATAAGAACATAATTTTGGTTTCTAATTCACGTCCCCAGACCCCCAGAAATCTATTGATGGAACCCCACATGTTAAGATCCTCTACTTGAAACCTATGATCCCTTTTTTAAAAAATTCTTACCTTCTGCCTTGGAAGCAAGGCAGAAGAGCGGTAAGGGCTAGGGCTAGGGCTAGGTAATGGGGGTGAAGTGACTTACTCAGGGTCACACAGCTAGGAAGCATCTGAGGCCAGATTCAAACCCAGAACTTCCCATTTCTAGCTGTGGATTGAAAGCCACTTTCAATCCACTGAGCTACCCAGCTGCCCCCCTCTGATCCTTTTTTTTTTTTTTTAAATCTTACCTTCTATCTTAGAATCAATATTGGGTATTAATTTCAAAGCAGAAGAATGATAAAGGCTAGGCAATAAGGGTTAAGTGACTTGTTGAGGGTCACACAGCTAGAAAATATCTGAGGCCATAATTGAAACCAGGACTTCCCATCTCTGGGCCTGGTTTCAATTATGGCCTCAGATATTTTCTAGCTGTGTGACCCTCAACAAGCCACCCTGCTGCTGTTGAAGCCTATGGTTCTTCATAAGTAAGAAGCACAAATGCTATTGCCCTCCACTTTACAGAGGAGGCTAAGAAAGGTGGAAGAGATTGACCCAACTTACTATTTGTGCTGATTACTCAGCTAACAATTAGCAGAGGTGAGACATTTAACAACATTACAGCTCGGGGCAAATACAAGGGACAGAGAAGCCATGTTGGGGAATAGAAGTCAAGACAAATAGGTTATCATCCAGCAGCCTTCAGAAACATCTCATGTGCTCCATGACCTCAGGCAAATGGCCTCCTTCCATCCAAGGGGAAATGAGGGAGTTGGACCAAAGACTGCTCAATTCCCTTCCAGTTCTTATCAAGATGATCACTGGATATGCTCTTTGGCTTATGTCTTGGTCACAGAGATGGGTTGGACTGACATCTCTTGCCTGGGACCCAAAGCAGACATTCTTCCCCATAACCTACTGTCTGGGACTTGAGTTACAGTTGGGGAAGTGGGGAGCAAAAGACTCGGATGTGCAAAGTAGCCTGGGTAAGGAATGGAATCTGTGCTCTTGGAAGTCTCAATGGAGCTCAGGGAGCCCTCCTCCTTCAAGCTCCAGTTTGTCAGGGAGAATGAAATGTGCCTTTACAAAAAGAGAAAGGAAGATTACAATATCAAAATGACAGAGGAAAGGGGTCAGCGGAGGCACAGGAGTCCCACCTGATGAAAAGGATCCTGGGGAGAGAGTGGCAGAGGAAAAGGAGAAGAAGGCAATCGAACTAACACTCATGAGTCTATTCCAGAAGAGGAAAGATGTTGCCCCTCTGGTGAAGGAGCAGTTGCTTGTACTCCAAGGAATAATAAGGGGATGCCCAGGTGCTGTCAGGTGAGAGACCTAAAAGACATGAGTAGTGGTTGCTGTCGACTCCCTGCTGAGGGGTACTGAAGCATCAATTTGTCAATCTGATAACAATGGGGAGGTCTGTCATCTTCCCGGGGCTTGTATACAATATGTGACAGGGAACCTCACAGGATGTGTCAGAAGGCATGACTATTACCAACTTCTGGTGATCCATTTGGACACAAATGATCCTGTTGGAAGGAATCCAGAAGGCACTGCAAGAGATTGTAAAGACTCGGGCAAGAAACCGAAGACCTTAGGGGGCACAATTGGTGTTTTCGACATTGCTGCTCGGCAGAGATGAGCTCTTCAGAAAGGAAACAAATCTGAGAATTAAACAACTATCTAAGAATACAATGCTGGAAGCAGGGGATAAGGAAGTGGTGCAGTGGTTAGAGTGCTAGACCTAGAGTCAGGAAAGTAAGTCTTCCTGAGATTAAATCTGGCCTCAGATGCTTATTAACTGGGTGACCCTGGGCAAATTACTTAACCAAGTTTGCCTCCGTTTCCTCAACTCTAAAATAAGCTGGAGAAGAACATGGAAAACCTCTCCAGGACCAAGAAAACCCCAAGCAGTGTCATGAAGAGTTGATCATGACTAAAAAATGACTGAAACAAAGTCCTATGTCACTTTGGAACAACAGGAAGCTGGAAACCGATTCTGGATTTTCTAGAAGATGGATGAAAATACAGGAGAGACAGGCTACTTGGCAAGGATAAAACAAATCTAACAAGAGCTGGTAGAAATACAAATGCCCAGAGTCTAACCAATCTTATTATAATCCATGACTCAGAACCCCAACCTCTGGGCTTATCTGGTCCAAGTCCAATCTTGGATCAACCCCCTATATAATTATAAATCTCTAGTCTCAATTAATGTAACTAACAAGATGCTCTACGCCCTGATACTGTTATCAGATGAGAACAATGCTTCTTTGATTGAATTACAGAATCAATCAATCAGCCAAATGTGAGAACTAAGTGTGAACAATTCCTAGACACCCCACTGAATCAATCAATCAATCAGAGGTGTAAACTAGATTTACAGAGTGAAGTGCGGCTAGTCATCTGATGAAATCTGATGACAAAATATATCAGGTTTGGGCCCAAGTATAACAAGAGAAAGGATTATAGTGAGAAAGCGGTTAAGCTTTGGGAGCCTTTTGAGCAACCAAAAAGGTAGTACAGTAGGTAGTATGGTAGCATGTAGTGCCGGGAGAGTGAGCCCAGAGGACGAGGTACACTTTCCCCTCCACTGATCATGCCAAGAGAGAGCCTGTACTAGTAACAAACAACGCTGTCAGCTGGAAGCTGGGAAAGGACAATCTAGAGAAGCTGAAGAATGGCAGCTGCAGGGAGCCTGGCCTCATCAGTGCAGAGAAAGATGCAGCTCTACATCTCTACAATGACCCAACTTGATGGAGACTTCAAGGAAGGAGAAAAGGACTCCATCCAACCAGAGGCTGTGAATTGTTCAGTTGTGATTCCATATGGGTTTTCTTTGCAAAGATACTAAAGTATTTTTGCCATTTCCTTCTCCAGCTTACTTTACAGATGATGAAACTGAGGCCAACGGGGTTAAGTGACTTGCCCAGGATCACACAGCTAGGAAGTGTCTAAGACCAAAGATAAGTCGTCCTTGTCTAAAGGACCATAACTCTATCCACTGTGCTACCAAGTTGCCCAATATATTGGGTGAGTAGAAGAAAGCCTTGTTAGTTCATGATCTGGGACTTGAAAACACATGAGGATTCCAAGAAGTAGAGAAGAAGAGGGAATGTATTCCAGGTATGAGGCACAATCTGTAAATAAAGGCATGGAGATAAAAAAAAGGAATGTGATATATTGGGAAGAGTAGGGCAGAAATGTAGAGGAAGGGAAGGGGAATTATATGAAATGAATCTAGAAAGGCAAATGGGAGCTAGAAAGTAGAGGCCTTTTCATTTCATCCTACAGATAACCGAGACACAGAAGCATCTTGAACAAGAGAGTGACAGCTAAAGCCTGACCTTTAGGAATAGCAGCTCTGTAGAAGTTGTATTGGAGAAGAGAGGGATTAGAGATGAGTAGATTATTTCACTCGGTCAAGTGGCAGAAAGTTGCCTTTGCATGTCCTGCTAATTAGAAACTGGAGAAAGTAACTACAAAAGAGATAAAGAATTGTTAGTAGACATAGCCAGAAGTTCAGAGGAGATGCCAGTTCTAAAGTGAGAAGACTTAGGTTCAAGTTCTCTTCTGATTCTTATTACCTTTGTGTCCAAGGTATTTCTCCTTGGGCCTCAGTTTCTTCATCTGGAAAACATATCCAGGGGAGCAGCTAAATAATCTTGGCGAAAGTGGCAAGAACCATGGCCTTGGAGTGGGTGGGAGAACATGTTGAGCCCCAGTTTCTACGTTTGCTAGCTGTATGATCTGGGGGGAAATAGTTCACCCCACTGAGTCTTAATTTGCAGTCCTTTCTAACTCTATAGTTATGACCCTAATAGCCAACATTGATTTAGAGCTCGGAGGTTTAAAAATGCCAATGCCCCTGTGAAGTAGGATGTGTGGGTCAAGTTAATAAGCATTTATTAAGCACTGTCTATATTCTAGGCACTGTGCTAAATGCCGGGGGATACAAAACAATGAATAAAAGCCAGTTCTTGTTCTCAAGGAGCTCACATTCTAATGAGGAGACAACAGGCAAACAACTGTGTACAAACAAGATTGGATGAGATCTCTCTAGGAGGAAAGGTGATCACATTAAGAAGAACGTTATTACTCCTGTTTTATAAATGTGAAAATGAGGGCTCAGTGGAGTTAACTTTCCCCCCAGGACCACATAGCTGGCAAATGTTCACGCTGGGACTCAACGATGCTCCTTCTCTCATTGACACCAAGGCCATAGTTCATGTCACTATATCAAATCACTCATCAATGAATTCAGGTCAGCCCTGGCTTCAGAGGCCAAGCCCATCCAAGTTCACCAGGGAGAGACAGGGACCCCCAAAGGAGATGATGCCAACAAATGTGGAAGGGATTGAGGGAGAGGGAAGGACAAAATGATCCTGCAGGCTGTCATTATGCTCTTCTTTGGGATAACATGAGAAACCAGGATAGTTAGAGGAGACTTTGGGGTCTACCAGTAGCACCGGAGAACTTCCTGAGCCAAAGCCAGGACGTTCTCCAGGTGTCTGAAGACCTAAAAAGACTAAGATGAATGGGATGTTAAGATTCAGCAGGAAGAAAGCTCACTTGATCATCATGCCTCAGACACCCAGGAGGAGGTCAGCCACCCTAGCTCCAGGGCCCTTTCTTACTGATTTTGTTTCCAAAGCGGTGTTTGAACACAGCTAGACAAATGTTGACACAAGCCTTTCCCTTCAGGGCCGAGTCTCTGTTGTCACTTGGCAGAGTCAGGGAGAAATATTCCCGACCAAAGGGAATTGTAAATGAACCTGGGAAAAGAACCACCAGGGAGAGGAGGGAGGGATATGTGTGTGTGTGTGTGTGTGTGTGTGTGTGTGTGTGTGTGTGTGTGTGTGTGTGTAATGTGGACACATGGGCCAGGCCAGACAAGCTCATTTCTTCCCTGTCACATTCTTCCCTGGAGAATGGGAAGGAGATAGTCTCTCCTGGGTGACTCATACCTGTCCCCAGGAGGCCAAGCCTTGGAGGAAATGATGGGAGCTGTCAGACACCCAGAATCTCAGAGCTAGGAGGGACTTCGTTGCCTCCGTTCTCTCCCTAACAAATGATTCCCCCAGATCCTCTTCTCTAAGACCCCATCCAGGAATGAGAAAAATCTCTACTTTCTCGGACAGCCCATGTTATTTTTGCATGACTCTAGTGATTTTTCTTCTCTTAAAGCACTTTATTAATTAAGTAGCTTTTACTAGGCATGAGAATAATTTGCCACATTATTCTGCTCTGTTAGGCAGGTAAGTGGCACAGTACATGAAGGGCAGGCAGGTTTAGAATTCAGAAGACAGGAATTCAAATCTTGCCTCAGAGACTCCATAGCTGTATGGCCCTGGACAAGTCAGTCTCTCTCAGCCTCAGTTACCTCCTCCGTAAAATGAGAATAATAGCTTCCATCTCATTGAATTATTGGAAGGATCAAATGCGTTAATATATGTAATGTTGTTTAGCCATCTTCAGGCTCTGACTCTCCTAGACCTTTTTTGGGCAGAGATACTGGAGTGGTTTGCCATTTCCTTCTCCAGCTCATTTTACAGATGAGTAAACTGAGGCAAATCGGGTAAAGTGACCTGCCCAGAGCCATACAGCTAGTGAAATGTTCATGCCAGATTTGACCTCAGGTCTTCTTGACTTCAGGTCTTGAACTCTAACTACTGTGCCACCTGGTTGCCTTTGTAAACCTCAAAGCATACATAAACACTAGTTGTTATTACAATTGGATGGTCTTACAATTGTTGGTCTTACAATTGGATCAAATCTGGCCTCAGACACTTACTAGTTACACATAGTCATCAGCCTTGTTCTCTCTTCCACTGTCGTCGTCTTCTTCTTCTTCTTCTTCTTCTTCTTCTTCTTCTTCTTCTTCTTCTGATGATGATGATGATGATGTCTTACAATTGGATCAGTTACAATTGGCCCTGCCATTGTATATAGAGAGGAAATTTGGCCCCAGTGCTTTGTGAAGTTCCAGTATATATTTCTATTTTTCTCTCAACCTCATCTTTTCCTACCTGCTCCTACCTTCTTGCCTCTCTGCTTTATTAAAGAGAAAGGTAGTTCATGGGAGTCACCTGGCTCTAATTGTTAAGAAGCTTTCCCTCCCATAGGACCTAAATCTGCCTCTCTGCAATGTCCAGTTGTGTCCCCAAGTTTGAGGCCAAGAACATGTCTAGCCCTTCTTCTACAAGGAAGCCATTCAGTTATTTGAGGACTGTTACTGTGCCTTCCCTCCTTGATAGCCTCGTCTTCTCCGAGCTAAACAGCTCCAGCTCCTTTCAGTCATCCTCCAATGGTATGACTGTAAGCCCTTTTGCTGTTCTAGTCACCTTCCTCTAACTATTTTTTAAGCCATTTGGTTTCAAGGTAAGGGCTAGAAATGGGGGTTAAGTGACTTGCCTAGGGTCACACAGCTAGGAAGTTATCTGAGGTCAGATTTGAACCCAGGACCTCCCATTTCCTGGCCTGGCTCTCAGTCCTTTGGGTCATTTAGCTGTCCATCCCTCTAACTTATTAGTAACGTTTTTGGTAAAATGTAGCTTCTGGAATAGGCATCACCTCCCCTGTCCTGAAAGGTTAATAGGACTGATTTGATGCTGGTCAGAAACTGTACTCTGTACTAGATTGATTCCTGAAATTCAATAGAATTATAGGAGGGCAACCAGGTGACACAGTAACTAGAACACTGGGCCTGGAGTCAGGAAGATATGAGTTCAAATCTGGCCTCAGACACTTACTAGTTACACAGAGTCATCAGCCTTGTTCTCTCTTCCAGGATCAAAGAAGTCTAGTGGCAAGACAGAAGCCAGGATGACCAGTGGTGCCCTGGGATGCAGTGGATGGCCTTGGCTTCTTCCATATCTAACCAGGCTCTAGGCATTCCACAGAGCCTATTTCAGTCACTTTTGTGGCTATGGGAACAAATTGTTCTCATCCTCCCATTCCACTGGGAATGGGGTTTGGGGAGTCTTCGCATGCTCAGGGTAGACCCTCTTCTAAGTCACTATCAGGTCTGAACCCTGTTAGTTCCCTTTAATTCAGTTTAGTCCATCTGCTGAGTTAGTTTTCCTGAGTGGGGCCATTGCCCTTTCTACAGCTTCTTGGAGCCACTGGTAAGGGTGGGGTGAATGGTGGACCCCAAAGATGGATGAGCAGCCCTTAAAGGGCTCAGCAAGCCCTCACCCCAGAGGTGCTGGTCCTCTCTGTACTCACTTCACTCTTGAGGGGCTCCCTATCTCTGGAAGATAACTGGGTTGATGTTGTGTGTGTGTGTGTGTGTGTGTGTGTGTGTGTGTGTGTGTGTGTGTGTGTGTGTGATAGTCGATAATCTTAAATGCTTGTGACTTTTTAGTCAAAATACCTTTATTGCATAGGTAAAATCCAGTTAAATTGCTCATTGGCTATGGGGTGGGGGAGGAGGGGAGGGGAAGAACATGAATCACGTAACCATGGAAAAATCTCCTAAATCATTTAAATAAATACAATTTTTCAATCCCCCCAAAATACCTTTATTGCCGTCTCAATGGGGGGTGATGGATGATTAGTTCCTAGCTCAGGGTCGGTGCCATTATCTCCTGAGGCTCTTCCCTCTCTTTCTTTGGACCCTACCAACAGGGCAGCCTCCTGGGCATTGGAGGGATTTGAAGAGCCTGGAACAGCGAAGGTGCTCATTCATTTGGAGTGACTTGGGTTTGAAGCTGGGCTCTAACATTTAGACTGTGGGCAAGTGACTTGACCTATCAGAGAGACACTTGCCTCCTCATCAATTGGGACTACAAATTGGTCCATGCCAACCTCATGGGAGCTGTGGTAGCATTTTCTAAATCTTAAAACACTCTAAAAAGGAAAGCTTCTGCTTTCGGTATTCTGCAACTGGACCTGAAGTGAGGCACACCGGAATTCAAATCCAGCCTGTGATGCTGATTAGCCAAGAGACCCTGGACAAGTTCCTTGACCACTGCCTGCCTCAGTTTGATCAACTCTAAAATTGAGATGACAGAGGCACGAAACTCTCCGGTGATTGTGAGGATCAAATGAGGTATCTGTTGATTATTTAGCACAGTGCCTGGAACATGGCAGGCACTTCATAAACATTTATTTCCTCCTTCCCATTAGTAGCAAAAGTGCCTGTCCAAAGCCTGTGGCTTTCTGGCAAGTAGTCTTCATCTGCCCTTGTCTTCTCTTCTAATCTTCTACCTCTTGAAGATCTGAAAAGGAAGAACTGCCAAGGAGCGAAGGGAGTGTGTGTGTGTGTGTGTGTGTGTGTGTGTGTGTGTGTGTGTGTGTGTGTGTTTGTGAATGTGGGCACATGTTCCAGGCCAACCAAGTTCACTTCTCTAGTCATAGCTGAGGAATGGGATGGAGCTACTCTTTCCTGGTGAGTCATTCATTCCTGTCCCCAGGAGTCTAAGCCATAGAGGAAATGCTGGGGGCTGCCAGACCCCCTCCCCAAATCTCAGAGCTGGCAGACACTTCCGAGTTATTGTACATTCTGAATCTCTACAACATCCCCCCTCCTCCACTCCTCCTGAATGTTTGGTTAAGAGAAAGCCCGTTGCATAACTGCGTCCATGGGCTGGTGGGTGCTAATTTTAACAAAACGTGTCACTCTCCCAGCACAGCGTCCCTTAATCAGGCAATTACTCAGTGATGTCGCAGCTTGTAGCAGAGAGAGAGAAAAAAAGAAAAACCACTTGAAATCTCAAACAATATCTTAGAGAGAATTAATTTGGTAAATGTTTGACTCAAGCTCAGGAATACCTTTTGTTTCCATTTCAAAAACGACAAAAGAGACCCCAAAGAAAGGCCTTAATTTGGTATTAATCAATCTCCTTCATTAAAATCAACTCTCAAGTCAGGGAAGGCACCCTGGGAACATCAAGCTATGGGAGAAAGGCTGGGCAAATAGCTCGGAGGGTTCTAAGTCTCCAGATGTGAGGAGCAAGGAAAGGGATGGGGAGAGGGAAAGGGAAAGAGCTGAATAGAAGAGGAGCTAGAGGTCCTATTGTGAGGCTCCTTTCATCTCTCTAGGCTCAGTTTTCTTTTTTCTTTTTTCTAACCCTTAACTTCTGTGTATTGGCTCCTAGGTGGAAGAGTGGTAAGGGTGGGCAATGGGGGGTCAAGTGACTTGCCCAGGGTCACACAGCCGGGAAGTGTCTGAGGTCGGATTTGAACCTAGGACCTCCCCTCTCTAGGCCTGACTCTCATAGGCTCAGTTTTCTTATCTGAGAAAAGGAGATGATTGAAGAGAGGCAGCCCAGTGTAGAAAGAAAGACTCTGAGTAAGGACCTGGGTTCAAATTCTGACTTTGCTACTTAGCATCCCTGTGGGCTTCAGCTTCATCTTTTGTAATATGAGGGAACTCAAATAAGATGATCTCTAAGGTTTTCATTATTATGATCATCTAACTCTACTTATACTATCTATGTCTCTGGGTTGGTACCTTTGACCCATAGTAAGTGATAAAAGACTAAGAGAATTGTGAATGCTACTATAGTCACTGTGATAGGTACTTTATACATATTTTCTCATTTGATCCTCACATCAACCCTGGGAGGGAAGTGCTGTTGTTATCCCCATTTTATAGATGAGGAAACTGAAGAAAACAGAGGTTGGTTGACTTACATGGGGTCATTTGCAGTCATTTTCAGTCATGGAAGACTTTCCACGATCCCATTTAGGGTTTTCTTGGCAAAGACAATGGAGTGACTTGTTATTTCCTTTCCCAGCTCATTTTACAGAGGAGTAAACTGGGGCAAATAAAGGTTAGGTGACTTGCCTAGAGTCACATAGCTAGTAAGTATCTGAGGTCCAATTTGAACTCAGGTCTCCCTGACTCCAGGCCTATTGCTCTACCTTCTTGCCATCTGCTGCCTTGGGTCCAACTTGATTCTAATTTTTAATCCTATGAACCCCTCAGAGTACCCATCTCATGGCCCATCTTCTAATCTGAATTGGAACTAATAAATTCTATTATGGCCAGGCTCTTTGTATGGCTAGTGGCATCCAACTCAAAGAACAAGAGGGTCTATTGAGTAGTACACAGGGATGCCTGAAGGTCACACCATGACTTGGTTTAAAAATGTAATACTATTTGTGTTTTATGATATTTTTATTTCTTTGTTTAAATGTTTCCCAATTATATTTTAATTTAGTTCAGTCCACTCTGTGCTGTGACTTGTAGACCTCATGTTTGACACTGATGGTGTAGACCACCATCATGAGGTTTGGGGGTCATGGAATCCTGACTCAGAATAACACTACCAGTTGTGGTGGACATTCTTGGGGGAGAAATAGTGGGGGGCACTTGGAATCAGCTGATCTCAAATCTAGTCAACTGTTATGTGACTCTTAGCAAAACACTTCCTCTCCTTGGTTTTCTGTTTCCTCATCTGTATCATGAGGGAGTTAGACTAGCTGATCTCCAAGGGTCTTTCCAATTCTGCCATTGCTCTAAATGCTCTTCTGCCTCTGAGATTCTGCATTCTAAGGTAATTTCAGGTTCCTCCCACCTCTGCCATTCCTTGTCCTAAGGTCCTTCCTAGCTCTGATGTTCCATGATCTCAGCTTCCCCCCAACTCTGTCATCTTGTGCTCTAAGGCCCCTCCAAGTTCTGCCCTTCCAGTTCTAAGGACCCTCAGAGATCTGGCATTGTGTTGCTATGATTCATTTTAACAGAGGAGCCCTGTTAAAATGCACGAAGGACAGGGCATGGGTAATCTATTTACCAGCTCTGACCCATGATTTCATTAGCAGAGATCAGGACCTATGGGATACAGGTATATTTTGGTGGAGGAAATGTCTCAAGGAAGACCTATAGCTTGAGCTACTGCCCTGGAACTGCTGGTCAAGTATCATATTGACCATACTGGACCACTGAGGGCAACATGAGTCCTTCAGTTGAAGGGGACTGAATGCACAGATGTAGAAATCTTGTTTGTGATTTGTGACTTGGCACAGGTCAATCCCACCTGTACCCAATCTTCATGAGTTAACATCACACAGTGCCTAGTACATAACTGGTGACCAATAAAAGCTTGTTTACTGAGTGCTGATATGTTTGCCCATATTCCATTATTCTAAGATTCTGGAAGTCTCTAGTATAATAGAAAAAGGCACTGAGTTTGAAGTTAGAGGACTTGGGTTTGAATCTTGACTTATTTTCCACCTCTATGACCTTGGGAAGGTCACTTACCCTCTTTCGCCTCAGTTTCCCCATCTCATTCCAGAAAAAAATTAAAGAGGTGAAAAAAAGGTTAAAAAAATGTAGAGGTGAAATGTGAAGGCTCTGAATCCTTGACTGCTTTGGTATTCACATCTTCCAAAGAATTCAAAGACAAATGGTTCAGAAATATCAAAGACCATTTATGTCCCTTTGAAAATCTATTTCACACAGAGATACTCATCTTGCCTTAGCAGAGACCCGCCAAAAGGGGAAAAAAAGATATCCAGAATGAGGGCACTGGACTAAATGGTCTCTGAGATCCTTTCAAGCACCAAATCTATGATTCTAAGATTGTGTAACTGCTTAGCTCTTCTTTCTTTCCTCCTTTTATTACTATTGTCTAGCCCTGTTGGATAAGTTGTCTTCCTCTGTTAGAATGTAAACTCCTTGAGGTCAAGAAATGCCTTTTCTTTTACTTATATTTTTGCTTTCATTGATAAGAAGCACAGCCTAATTAATTAATTAATTGATTTATTGATTATCTAATCTACAAATCAAAAATGTCATAGAATCTAACATTTTATGATCTTGAGATTCTGGGAGAACAAGATTTGATAAGTAATGGCTAAATTTTGACTCTAAAATCCCATGATTAAGATTCTATGAATCAATAATTCTATAATCAGACTTCTTAAAGTCTATGGATCTAAGGTCCTATGAAACTTTCATTTTATCCTGATCATCAATAACACAAATCTATCTCCATTAAGAGCAAGTCTCTTTGCTACCACCTCTGAGTCTAGATGTGATGGGGAAGAGCTTGGTCACTCTTGATAACAATATAATAGCAACTTGCCTTCAGCTATTTCTTTTTACTTCCTAAAGCTCATTCATTGAGATGATCTGGTTGGAGGATGGAGGTTCTCTACAATCCAAACTTGAGCTGTTCTCTAAATCTGACACTCAAACTCCTGCCCTTGCGCATTTGTACAAACCATCCTCCATACCTGGAAGGCACTCCTTCCAGACAAGAGTCAGTTCAAGTGCCTCCTCTTTCATAAAGGCTTCCCTGATTCCTTTCCCCCAGCTTTGATCCAATCATAAAATGAGAGATCAGAGATTAAGAACCAGCTGGATGGGAACTTAGAGGTCATTCTAGGCTTACTCTTTCTTTACAGGTAAGGAAACTGAACCCAGGGCAGCTAGATAGTACAGTGGATAAGGGGCCAGGCTTGGAGTGAGGAAGACTCATCTTCCTGAGTTCAAATCCAGCCTCAGACATTTACTAGCTATGTGATCCTGGGCAAGTCACTTATCCCTTTTGGTTTCAGTTTCCTCAACTGTAAAATGAACTAGAAAAGGAAACTGCAAACCACTCCAGTATCTTTGCCCGGAAAACCTCAAATGGGTTCATGAAGAGTAGGACATGAACAAAAAACTTGACTGAACAATAACAAATTTAGCACCAGGGAACTAAAATGATTTGTCCAAGATCTCATGGGGACCAAGTGTAGATTTGAATCCAAGCCTCTGATTCCAAATCCAGAACACTTTTCATGCTGGGCACTCTCCTCCTAATCACTTTATTGATCTGTAAAGTAACCCCATAGCTCAGCTCTACTAGAATGTAAGCTCCTTGAGGATGAGGATGTGTGTATCCCCAAGACACAACAATAATTTGTATATAGCAAGTGCTTCATACATGATATTGAATTTTTAATTAAGTTAGGAATCGTTGCTGCCATGTTACAGAAAAAGAAATTGGGCCTCAGGGTGCTGCCCCACAATCAGACAGAGTCTCAATGGCAGGACTGGGACTCAGACCCCAGGTATCTTGAGTCCTTTTCCAGGGTTCTGGGCATCAATCTATATCCAGCCAGGGACAGTAGAGGAGGGGGATGTCAGGCAGTATCCATGGCTTTGTACTCACCTTTTCATGAATGGAAGATGGCTGTGCCTGATGGACGTTGGTCTCCAGTTATGAGCTCACTCTGATGAGGGGTGGGTTATTTTTGCTCCCTGGGCAAGGGTGTGCCAAGGCTGTTTATAATGGAACCATGTGCTGTTTCAATTGATCCTGTTATTCTCTCTGGGTAATTATAGCCTCCTTTGTTAACGGGCAATCAGCCTTCACACTCCACTGTGCTGCAATGAGGGATTGGGTGGGGGGGGAGAGGAGGAGGGTAATGAGGAGGGACTTTTCTAAAGAGGGTGTTGGCCTGGTGGATAATAGGAGATGACAGGACCAGTGTAGGGTGAATGTTTGGGGGAAGGAAAAGAGGCTAAGCTTCTATTCCTGGCAGGCAGAGGTCAATGCAAGGTGGCTGGGGATTTATGATAAGGAAGGAATTCCCAGAAATGCAGAGGCAGAGAGCTGAGAAAGAGGCACCTGGATCACTGAGAGAGACATCGTGATGAAATGGAGAGAGCTGCTCTGGGAGATGGGAGACCCTGGGTTCTAATTCTGCCTCTGCTGCTTACAGGTGGGCCCATCTGAACAGGTCCCATAAACTCAGTCCCTCAGTTTTTTTCATCTATAAAATGATTGAACTTCATGGCCTCTAAGGTCCATCTCAGTTCTAAATTTATAACTCTGGGCCAATAATGTCACTTGCTTTGGGTGTCATTCTTCTCTTTTATCAAATGCAAAAAAAATAACTCACCCTGCCTTCCTGGGGGGTGCTTGAGAGGCCTGAAAATGCCAAAGAGATGTGAGCTATGGTTATCATCTGATTTGGAATGTCCTAGCCATAAGGGCAAAGAGCACTGGACTCCATATCACCGTAACTGTCTTCATCAAAGCGAGGAATGTGTTATAGAAAAAGGGCTGGACTAGGAGTCAGTACCCTGGAGCTACACACTTGGCAGTACTACTTGGTCAAGATATTGCTTTCTTTATTACATGAGGGTTTGGACTATGTGATCTCTATGGTCTCCCTCGAAGCTCTGCCATTCTGGGTTCTAAGGGCCTTTCCAGAGTTGGGGAATCAGACTAAGTACAGTTTCCTTCCTCCAGGAACAGTTGATGGTAACCAGAATCTAGAATTCTAGAATCTTTTTTTTTCATTCATTCATTCATTCATTCATTCATTCATTCATTCATTCATTCATTCATTCATTCATTCATTCATTCATTCATTCATTCATTCATTCATGTTTATTTAATTAATTAATTTAGACTATTTTTCCATGGTTACATGAATCCTGTTCTTTCCCTCCCCTCTTCCCACCCCCCTCCCATAGCCAACCTGCAATTCCACTGGGTTTTACATGTGTCATTGATCAAGACCTAATTCTGTGATACATGTAAAACCTAGTGGAATTGTGTGTCAGCTGGGGGAGGGGAAGGGATGGGAGGAGGTTTGAGGAGAGGAAAAGAACATGAATCATGTAACCATGGTAAAATATTCTAAATAAAATAAACTAATTTTAAAAATAAAAATAAATACCTATTTACATATTATTAATGTTTGCATTAGGGTGATCATTTAGAGTCTACATCCCCAATCATATCCCCATCAAACCATATGATCAAGCAGTTGTTTTAGAATTCTAGAATCTTAGAGAAAGAAAAGGATAGTCCTACATAGTCATGTCTTCTTCTCTCCTAGAACCATGCTACCATGAGATAAAAAACTGGCTTCCTCAACAGTGGAAGCAGAAGTTCATGAAACACTGTCCATTGAAGTCTTTATATGTTTACTTACGATATGTGCTTCTGTTTTATCCACCCCCACCAAGACCTAGACTTTCCCAGAATGGAAACACACTTTGGGAGCTGCTGGGAAGCAATAGAGAGTCTTCCCCTCATACCTGCATTGTACAAATCACGCCAGTGATTTTCTTGTTCCAGCTCTTTTCTTGTTCTAGTAGCATAAAGCATCATGAAATTACCTTCTTTCCTGAAATCTGATCCCCAAACTTGAGAACCCTTGAACTCACATTGACTTACTGGGCAATTCTTAAAGTTGGTACTACCCATGAAATTGCCCTTCTTTAGTTAGCAGGTTAGATTCAAATACTGAAAACTTCGATGAATGGGATTTCAAAGCCATTATCAGTGATCTTGAAAAGATTGTGGAGAATGAGATAAGAACTTCAGGATTAGAGAAGACCAAATATCCTGATTTTCTTTAAAAAAAAAAGTTATTATTGGGGACTGCTAGGTGGCCTAGTGGATTGAGAGCCAGATCTAGAGATGGGAGGTCCTAAGTTCAAATCTAGCCTCAGATACTTCCTAGCTGAGTGACCCTGGGCAAGTCACTTAACCCCCATTGCCTACCCTGACCACTCTTCTGCCTTGGAACAAATACACAGTAATGACTCCAAGATGGAAGGTAAGGATTTTAAAAAAAAGTTTAATTAAAAAATGCTATTATTGATGTTTCCTATTTTTTAATATCTTCATAATTACTTCATATCTCTCTCCCACCAGTTCCAGAGAGTCATATATAACAGAGAGTATTTTTAAATAGGGGGAATACATCAATATATTGGAAACTGAGCAAGACAATGGAAAGAGTCTGAACCAATGTGTAATGTGTAACACCTGTGGACCTTCCACCTCCAGGAAAGGGTGGTTTGGGGATGTCCTTTCATAAAACTTTTCATTCAAGGCATGTTTGATCTTTAAAATTTTGTTATATTTATTTTAGGTTGTTTGTTTGTTTTAGTATGTGTCATGATTTCTCAAAGAAAGAAAAAATGAATATGTAAACTATATCAATGAGCTTAACTTCAGTGTTTAGCAAAATTCTAGAACCTGTTACTAAGGGAATGGCGCCTCGAGGCATCTTGGTGATACAGTGAATGGCCTTGGAGGCAGGAAGATCTGTGATCAAATCAAGCTTCACACATACTAACTATATGACCTTGGGTAAATCATTTAATTTCTGTCTGCCTCAGTTTCCTCAATTGGGAAAAGGGATTATGATAGCACCTACCTCAGGGGCAAGTACGTGGTTCAGTAGATTGAAAGCCAAATATAGAAATGAGAGGTCTTAAGTCCAAATCTGACCTCAGATATTTTCTAGCTGTGTGATCCTGGGTAAGTCACTTGACTCCCATTGCCTAGCCCTTACTGCTCTTCTGCCTTGGAACTAATGCACAATATTGATACTAAGATGGAAGGTAAGAGTTTAAAATATATATTAGTACCTACCTCTCAGGATTGTTGTGATAATCAAATGAGGTAATATTTATAAGGTGCTTAGCACATCATAGGTATATATAATAGAGACTTGTTTATTCCTTCCTAGAAAGATCAACAAGAGCCAACGTAACTTCATTAAAATTGGTCATGCCAGACTAAGCTCGTTTCCTTTTCAGGACAGGGTTGCTAGACAGGGTAGATAAGAAGATACTATGAATATAATTTCTCTATTTTTTGGCAAAGTATTTAAGAAAGTCTTCCATGCTTGTCTTGTAGATAATAACAGAGAGATTTATGATAACATTGCAAAGAATAATCAGACCAGCCTCCAGAAAGGTCTTTTGTCCCCAGGAGGGGCTGGTCATTACTGGCGACCATGATGGTGCTACTTTTAAAACAAACAACACAAATCCGGCCTCAGACACTTCCCAGCTGTGTGACCCTGGGCAAGTCACTTGACCCCCATTGCCTACCCTTACCACCCTTCCATCTAGGAGCCAATACACAAAAGTTAAGGGTTAAAATTAAAAAACAAAACAAAACAAAACAGCAAATCAGAGGACAAAAATCACCAACTCAACAGAAAGTTTGTTAGAGTGTGTCATATGCAAGGAGGTCTCCAAAGGAGTCCCTCAGGGAGCTATGCTTGTTCTTCTGCTGTTAACATTTTTAATGGACTTGGATGAAGGCATATTGATCAAATTTTCAAATGAACACAGAGGATTTGAAAGATGCCAGACATGCTAGATGATAGAGTTGGAATCCAAAAAGATATTTGGTAAGTCCTGATGATGAGCTGAATTAAATAATATGAAATGAAGCAATTTTAAAATATTAACTCCATAAACACAACACAATGATATGGTTTATCTAGGCCTGGGGACTTGAATTCCTCAAGGATAATTAGGTACTATAATTGTCTAGGTTTACTTATAAGGGAAACAAGACATTTTATTATATAGATAAGAATTTTAATATCCTTAAATAGATAAGGATACTAAGACTTTGAAAGGAAAAATGACTTTTCCAAGTTCACATGGGTTAGCAAAGCAGAACAGGATTGGACTCCAGGCTTCTTGCATTTTTTTTTCAGCTACCCAAGTGCATTGGAGATGGAGCACAGAATCCTTGAACAACCAAGTTCCTGCCCTGCCTCACCGCAGGAATATACTATTCGCCATGGACTATGAAGAGCTAGCATTTTTAGGACATCGCTCCCCCAAAACAGCACCTCTCTGGCTTAGAGAGCAGGGAGAAACACTAAGACACAGTCAAGCCTGGGCTGATTGAAGTCGTGCCCCAGTCATGCCTCTTAGCAAACTCAAATGGATCTGGCACTGAGCTCATGGGCTGTGGGGCTGTGGGGGGTTCTGAAGGAGCTGGCTGCATTGGGTGGGGGGAGGGAAGAAGATCTTGCTGGGAGCTAGCAGTGGGCTTCCATCTGCAAGGTTTATACTCACTGGCTGCCTGACCCACAAGCGATAGAGTCAGGCTCATTAGTGGCAAATTAGTATTATTATTCAGCTCAAGTGCCATGTCAGGAGGCACTTCCACAAGAGAACCATAAGGCACCAGGGCTTAGATGTCCTTGCCTAAGATTTTAATAAACCTTTGAAGACTTTCTAATATAATAATAAAGAACATTTTCCCAGGACAAGGCAGCACTCAGTCCCAAGGGTATCCCCCTCCCCAACTTCCCCACCCTATATCGCACTGGTTCCTGTTCCAAAACAGAAAAGATTATGACCCAAAAGAAGGATGGAGAAGTTATTGTCAGGGGTCATCAAGTCCATCTGCTTGTCTTTAGAGATTTCACATAAAGAGATGGGATCACAGAAATTGAAATACAGAAGGACCAAAGGATCATAGATTCAGAACTGAAAGGGACCTCACAGTGCATCTAGTTCAACCTTCTCATTTTCCAGAGAAGGAAACTTCTGACTAGAGAAGTAGTGACTTGTTGAAATTCACACAAGTACTAAGTGCCAGAATTTGGATTTAAAGCCACATACTTGTCTCCCATGTTTTTTCCGGTGCAGTTTCTTCATAGATGAAGAAACTGAGGCATAGAGATAGGAAGTATCTTCTCTTTATCAAATCTCCTTAGTTGGGTTCTTGAACCTATCTTCTCCAGTAGTTTACTTCCTCTCTCCTTCATCTCTTTTTCTCATCTTCAATAACTTATCAGCTGAGTCCTTCATTGTTATCTGTAAACATTCCAAGATTGCCTCCATCCTTAAAAAAAAAAATTCATCACTTGGCCCTACCATTCTCTCAAGCAATCTTTCTATATCTCACCTATCTTTTACAGTCAAGGGGGTTATTTACACTAATTACCAAACCTCCTCCCTCCCACATACACACTTATAAAAGTTAGAGACATACTCATCCCAATATGAATTATTTGTGCCTGACCTGTGGTACAGACTTTCCAGCTTATATTGGTTTGATAAGCCACAGCTGGACACACCTTACATTGAGCCAGACATAGTGATGTTATTTTGGTCCCCTCTGAGTACAAAGGACAATAATCAACCATAAAATCCTTACACTCTGGCTTTGAATCCCACCACTCAACTGTGCCTGCTCTCTCCAAGGTTACCAATGATCTCTTAACTGGTCAATCCAATGTTCTTTTCTCAGGCTTCATTCTACTTGGTCTCTGCAGTTCTTATCATTATAGACTTCCTTTAGATTTTTCATCTTTTTGTACTTCCTATGGCCATTTCTATGGTTTTTCTTACCTATTGGATTATCCCTTTGTTGGATCATCATTTTTTTCTTTTCCACTAAATGTTGTTGTTTGTCCAAGGCTCTCATCCCTTCTCTTTCTGTACTCTCTACCTTGGAGATCTCATAAGCTCCCAGGGGTTCAATTATCATCCTAATGCCTATGACTCCCAGTTATATAGCCAGTTCTATCTTTCTCAGTTGCAGTTTCATATCATTAATTTCTTGCTGAAATTAATCACTTCTTCCTGGATAGCCACCCCAAACTCAACATATCCCAAAGAGAACTCATTATTTCGTTATTTTTTTCCCAAAACCTGCCTTGCCCTCAAACTTCCCTATTTTTATTGAAATAAGTCTATCTAGTCACTAAGGTCCACAACTTTGAAGTCATCTATGACTCCTCCCCATATATGTCTATTTTGTTGTTTTTGTATAGTTTTCAGTCATATCCAACTCTCTATGATGCCATTTGAGGTTTTCTTGGCAAAGTTACTGGGGTGGTTTGTCATTTATTTCTCATCTCTCATTTGACAGATGAGAAAACTGAGGCAAACGGGGATAAGTGACTTGCCAAGGTCTCTGGGGACAGATTTGAACTCAGGGAGATGAGCCTTTCTGATTCCATCCACTATTTTTATAGTGGATGGAGTCAGAAATATATATATATATATATATATATAT